>NC_141925.1:28858121-29216454 GCF_057802395.1 Ceratotherium simum simum
AATAGCCAGTGAACTTAGCTTTAGGGAGCGTCAAGGAAAGGGAAGGTAACTTGCTGATAGCCTATAGGTGCTGTCTATGCTAAGTGCTTATGATATCTTATTTAATCTTTAACTATACAAGGTACATAGTATTATTCTTTTTATTTTTTGTGAGGAAGATTAGCCCTGAGCTAACATCTGTTGCCAATCCTCCTCTTTTTGCTGAGGAAGCTTGGCCCTGGGCTAACATCCATGCCCATCCTCCTCTACTTTATGTGGGACGCTTGCCACAGCATGGCTTGATAAGTGGTGTGTAGGTCCGCACCGGGATCCGAACCCACGAACCCTGGGCTGCCGAAGCAGAGTGCGCAAACTTAACTAACCACTATGCCACCAGGCCAGCCCCCATAGTATTATTCTTCTATTAACAAACAGGGAAAAATTTCAGAAAGGTTACTTAGCTCCTTCAGATTCAAATCCAGGAGAGTATGATGGAAGACTCCAAGTTCTTTTCATTTGAAAAACACTGTGTAAGAAAAAATGTTTACAAAGAAATTGTACACTATAAACAACTATACACCAACAAATTAGATAACTTAGAAGAAATGGATAAATTCCTAGAAAAATACAGAATAATGAAGTACTAGAAAATCTGAGCAGACAAAGAGTAAGGAGATTGAATGAGTAATTAAAAATCTCCCAACAAATAAAAGCCCAGGACCATATGGCTTTATTGATGAATTCTACCAAACATGTAAAGAAGCATTAATACCAAACCTTCTGAAACTCTTCCAAAAATTGAAGAGGAAAGAACACTTCCAAACTCATTTTATAAGGCCAGCATTACCCTGATTCACAGCCTGACAAGGACCAAGAAAAGAAACTCACAGGCCAATATCCCTGGTGAACACAGATGCCAAAATCTTCAATAAAATACTAGCAAACCAAATTCAACAACACATTAAAAGGATCACACACCATGATCAAGTAGGATTTATCCCTGGGATGCAAGGATTGTTCAATACAAGCAAATCAATAAACATGATACCCCTCATTAACAGAATGAAAGATAAATCATATGATATTCTCAATAGATGCAGAAAAAGCATTTGACAAAATTCAATGTCCTTTCATGATAAAAACTCAACAAATTAGGTATAGAAGGAATATATCTCAATATAATAAAGCCCATATATGACAAGCCCACAGCTAACATCATACTCAACAGTGAAAAGTTAGAAGCCTTTCCTCTAAGAGAAGAACAAGACAAGGATGCCCACTCTTACTACTCCTATTCAACACAGTACTAGAAGTCCTAGCCACAGCAATCAGGCAAGAAAAAGAAATAAAAGGTATCCAAATTGAAAAGGAAGAAATAAAATTATCTGTCTGCAGATGACATGATCTTATATATAGAAAACTGTAAATACTCTACCAAAAAACTGTTAGAACTAATAAAAGAATTCAGTAAAGCTGCAAGATAAAAAAAAACATACAAACATGAGTTGCATTTTTATACACTAATTTATACACTAACTATACACATTTTATATACTATCTGAAAGAGAAATTAAGACAGCAATCTCACTTATGATAGCATCAAAACCAATAAAATATTTAGGAATAAATTTAACCAAGGAGGTGAAAGACTGTACACTGAAAACTATAAGATATTGCTGAAAGAAACTGAAGAAGACAGAAATAAATGGAAGATATCCTATGTTCTTGAATTGGAAGAATTAATATTGTAAAAATGTCCATACTACCCAAAGCAATCTACAGATTCAATCCAATCCCTATCAAAATTCCAAAGGCATTTTTCACAGAAATAGAACAAACAATACTAAAATTTGCATGGAATCCCAAAAGACCCCAAATAGCCAAAGCAACCTTAAGAAAGAAGAATAAAGCTGGAGGCATCAGATTTCCTGTTTTCAAACTATGTTACAAAACAACAGTAATCAAAATTGTATGGCATAAAAACAGGCACCAGTAGAAAAGAATAGGGAGCCCAGAAATAAACCCATGCATATACAGACAACTGATTTTTGACAAGGATACCAAGAACACTCAATGGGGAAAGAAGAGTCACTTTCATAAATGGTGCTGGGAAAACTGGATATCCATATGCAAAAGAATGTAATTGGACCCTTTATCTTACACCACTCACAAAAAATAACTTAAACTAGATTAAAGACTTAAATGTAAGATCTGAAACTGTAAAACTCCTAGAAGAACATATATAGAAAAAGCTTGACATTGGTCTTGGCAATGATTTCTGGGATAAGACACCAAAAGCACAAGCAACAACAGCTAAAATAAACAAGTGAGACTTCATCAAACTAAAGAACTTCTGCATAGCAAAGGAAACAAATTGAAAATGCAAGCTACAGAATGGGAGAAAATATTTGCAAACCATCTATCTGATAAGGGGTTAATATCCAAAATATATAAAGAACCCATACAACTAAACAGCAAAAAAGCAAATAAGCCAATTAAAAAATGAGAAAAGGACGTAAATAGACATTTATCCAAAGATGACATACAAATGGCCAAGAGGTACGTGAAAAGGTGCTCAACGTCAATAATCATCAGGGAAATGTAAATCAAAACCACAATGAGATATCACCTCACAGCTGTTAAAATAGTTATTACCAAGAAGACAAGAGATAACAACTGTTAGTGAGGATGTGGAGAAAAGGGAACCCTTGTGCACTGTTGATGGAAATGTGAACTGGTACAGCCATTATTGAAAACAGTATGGAGGTTCCTCAAAAAATTACAACTAGAACTAACATATGATCCAGCCATCCCACTTCTGGATTTCTATCTGAAGGAAATAAAATCAGTATCTCAAAGAGATATCGGCACTCCCGTGTTCATTACACCATTATTCACAATAGCCAAGACAAGGAAATGACCTAAATGTCCTTGGACAGATGAATGGATAAAGAAAGTATGATAGATAGATATATAATAGAATTTTTTCAGCCATAAAAAAGAAGGAAATCCTGCTACTTGAGACAACATGGATGAACTTGGAGGGCATTATGCTAAGCGAAATAAGCCAAACAGAGAGAGACGAATACTGTATGGTTATCACTTATATGTGGAATATAAAAGAAAAAAAAAGCCAATTTCATAGAAACAGAGAATACAATGGTGGCTGTCAGGAGCTGGGGGGAGGCAGAAATTGGGAAGATGCAGGTCAAAGGGCACAAACTTTCAGTTGTAAGAAGAATAGGTTCTGAGAATCTAGTTAATAATACAGTACTATATGCTTGAAAGTTGCTGAGGGGAGATCTTAAGCATTCTCACCACACATACACACACAAAGAGTTACCTATGTGAGGTGATAGATGTGTTAATTGTCCTGATCATGGTAATCATTCCACAATGTATATGTATATCAAATCATCAAGTCGTACACTTTAAATATATACAATTATATTTGTCAATTATTCCTCTACAAAGGTGGGAATTAATTAATTAGTAAGAAATTCGGGCCGGCCCCGTGGCTTAGCGGTTAAGTGCACGTGCTCTGCTGCTGGCGGCCCGGGTTCGGATCCCGGGCGCGCACCGACGCACCGCTTCTCCAGCCATGCTGAGGCCGCATCCCACATACAGCAACTAGAAGGATGTGCAGCTATGACATACAACTATTTACTGGGGCTTTGGGGGAAAAATAAATAAATAAAATCTTTAAAAAAAAAAAAAAAGAAATTGTACACAGGCGACACTAAAGAGGAATGAGGGAAAGGCATGGAGAAGATAAGAAAATATTGTAGGTTTATACCCAAGACTCTTGCTTTTACATCATGTCTCATGATTACCTTCCAAAGCATATTATGTTTCCTGCAGTAAACCAGTAAACCCAAATTCTTTGTAAAAATGGAGAGTAGGAAACATTGATATCCCTTTGTTGTCTTTTCCAACTCCCTCTACTTGCTTTCATATAGCTGCTGGCTCCCCAAGACTTTTCACAAAGGTCTCTATACAGACTGGCTTGCCCCAGAGCTACATCTGGCTCTAATCTAGATCTTATTTATGTCTTTGCTTCAGCAATCATCTACCAAATACCTCCTCTGTTTTAAGACAGAGAAATGACTGAGACACAGGTGCTACCTGCCTAGATAACTTACACTCTATATTGGTGAGATAGTTTCAGACATCTGGAATACTATTACCTAAATATGCAAGGCTGTTTGAAGATGGGCAAAGGTTTCCTCTTCACTCATGCTGGAATCTCTGCTGGGAACAGGACTCCTTGGACGTGTCAATCAATGAAGGCTGAGGAGCCTGCAGGGTGAGCTGCTCCTGAGTTCTCCTCCCAACTCCCCAGTAGCAGCAGTGCCAGAGGGGGCAGGCATGTGACTTGGACATAAATTATGTGATTTTTTAATTTTACACAAAGGCTATACCCACAGGAGTAGTCAAATTGCAAAAGAGACATGTGGGGCCAGCCCCGCGGCTTAGCGGTTAAGTGCGCGTGCTCCGCTACTGGCGGCCCGGGGTTCGGATCCCGGGCATGCACCAATGCACCGCTTGTCCGGCCATGCTGAGGCCGCGTCCCACATACAGCAACTAGAAGGATGTGCAGCTATGACATACAGCTATCTACTGGGGCTTTGGGGGAAAAAATAAATAAATAAAATTATTAAAAAAAAAAAAAGAGAGAGACATGTGGCGAGCTGCCAGAATGATTTCAAACATCCACTATTTAATAGCATGAAAATATGGTAAGAGGCTCACTTTATAATGGTCCCATCTTTAAGGAGTCATGTCTACCAAACTTTCAGTCTGGTTAACCAGCTTCATTCCTCAAATAGTGTTACTCTATAGATGCGTAAATCACCTTAGATTTCTTGCTCATAAAGATCCTTGAAAAGGATTTATTTATCAACAAAAGGATTTGGGACCTATAGGTAACTTGTTCTCATGTTATTAACCCAGGCATCCTTTACTTTCTCTAAGTGGAATTTCCTGGAAGCTAAAAATAAGAATATAAGAACTTCTACCCTGTCTATCCCAGACACTCTGGTAGGGTTGCCAGGGGACAGTTTGTAGAAGGCCCAAACTGTTTTCTTGGATATAGACATCAAAGGAAAGAGATTAATGTCCTTCATCAATAACCCTTGGCAGTCTGGCTGTTTTGTACTCTGTGTTAATGCCTCAGTTTAGTGCTTGCCATGTTGTATGCAGTTATCTGTTCATATAGTCTATATTCCCCTATGGGCTGTGAGCACCTAACAGGTTCCCAATAACTGTTTACTGACAAGGCATTGGTGTCAACCATTGATAGTACGAAAATATTTCTGATTCTGATTATATTTAACGGCTACGTTACTTTTGGTATAATGAGTTTTACAGGTTATACTGAAAATTCTCTTATTGGTATGACATGTTTTTCAATGTGTCTAGGCAAGTTTTCACATTCTAGTATTACAGGACTTGGTAAGCAATGTGTGTTTACCCAGGCTGTTCCCCTTTACCACTTGCACGGACACTGTCTTTCTGCCATTTTAGAGGTGCTTGTTTCCAGACTAAAAATCCACATTCAGTAGTAATCCCTTTGTGGATCATTTTAGCTACTTTTCTTGACACTTGCTATCCTAGGATTTTCCTGGAGTTTGATGATGAGTTGTTCATACTCTGCACTAGAAATGATGAAGGTTGGCCTGATACTGTAAGTATTGAGAGGCCATGGGTGTACACTGTCCGTCAATATTCTTTGGCAGGTACACAATTCCCTTCTTCCTTTTTAAACAGAACCCCATTTTGTTCAGGGCAGCAAAATGTTTAATTAAAAAATAATTTATTTCTCGGGGCCGGCCCCTTGGCTTAGAGGTTAAGTGCATGCGCTCCGCTACTGGTGGCCCGGGTTCGGATCCCGATGCGCACCGACGCATCGCTTGTCCGGCCGTGCTGAGGCGGCGTCCCACATACAGCAACTAGAATGATGTGCAACTATGACGTACAACTATCTACTGGGGCTTTGGGGAGAAAAAGGGAAAAAAAGGTGGAGGATTGGCAATAGATGTTAGCTCACGGCCGGTCTTCCTCAGCAAAAAGAGGAGGATTGGCATGAATGTTAGCTCAGGGCTGACCTTCCCCACAAATAAATAAATAAATAAGAATAATTTATTTCCTTAGCTCCTTAGCATGTAGGGGTGACCATTTGATATACTTCTGGCCAACAGTGATATAGTTGGAAGCACCTGAAGAGAGCATCCCTTTCTGAATCAAAAGGCAAAGCCTCCTAAGAGAGAGCCTTTTGTTTTTCCCAGATTCAGGATGTGAGATCTGAAGTTGCAACAGCCATCTAGCGACTGTGAGGCAAGAAACACAAAGACTGCATTCTACATGGGGAAGACAGAACAGTAGAAACATGCAGGCACTTAGGATCCTAGTGGCATCACTGAGCTGTGGCATAGCCTCAGACCTCTTTTTACAAGAGAAAAACCAACCACTACACTGTTGCTTTCAGCCAAAAGTAATCCCAAAACCAGATGATGAGTTAAAAAAAAAACTAAAATATACACAAAAACCAATTATAAGGTTCCCTAAAATATACTTGTAAAAGTAAAGGGCAAGAGGTAAAACATTCACCCACATCCCAGCCAAGAGGAAAATAATTGCTTCATACTGCTTCTAACTTCCTGAAGTGGATCTAACTTAAAATGCATTCAACTTTTCCCACCGTCAACACTGTTAGAGTACATGAGTCAGAGAAAAGATCCCTGAGGTGCCTGCAATGGAGTTTGATTTCCCAGTTGGATCAGCTTTTGAATTTCCTTTAAGAGTAAATGGATAATTTATGAAAAACTGTACTGAATTGAAGGTCTACCAAAGGTCCTAAACTCCCTTCCCCAACCACTAGGACATATCAGTCAGTATTTTCATTAGTATAATGTGTGAAAAATAACAGATGTCCCTACTTTAGAAATTTTAATATACCTTATTAGCTCAGAATCGAAGGCCAAGGCTGTTCTGATTTAACAGTTGTGTTTTTCCTAAATTAGGCTTTACACTCCCATTAAACACTGATCAAGACAAAATGGCTCCTTGTGTAAGCAATGACTACTTTCCCAAAGCAACAACACCCTACATGCCTCGTGGAAGACGTGGGAATGAACACCTACACACACGTACAAGCCCACATACACACACACCATATGATAAATCTTGGGAATTTGTGTATATACAAATGTCCACAAACTGACAAATCTTTCTCCAAATTGATCACCTATATTATCCAAGTCACATGTGTATTGACCAGGTATAAGTCATTTTCATACTTATGAGTTATCGTACATACATAAATACACATACACCAAGTGATGACAGACAAGTACACATATCAAGTACACATAATACTCCTGACTTGTACGTATGTGTACCAACATACTTAAGTATACCAACTGATCAATCTTCCTCTAGACTTACAACAAGGGAGTACATATAGAGCGATATACAATTATACTGAGGGATAAATTTTTTATCTTTTTCAGAGGTGAGAGTATACATATAGAGAGAGACAGACAGACAGACACACACACACACACACACACGGTAAATTCAGACTACTGACATTTTCGGTACCTTTGCTGCAATCCAAAGTCGTGCCATAAGGTCGTTAGAACATTAGCCAAGTTGAAACCTTCAGGGCTATATGCACACCACTGTTTTCAAATCTGTTCTTTCATGTGACATGCCAGCTGAAATTATTTCTACAACATGGTCAGAACCAACCTGGATGGATTTATAATGCCTCGCATTGCTATCGGCATATTTTTGAGAATCATCTAGAGACAGCAGATAATTCTCTTTAGTTTGCAGGGATTGCTAATTCTTGTGCTTGCCATGAAGTTTTGAGGCCATGTGTTGAAATAGGAAGGCTGCAGAGCACAGAGCACGCCTGATGTAACCAGTGTAGTGTGCAAAGGGAGCTCACAGCAAGGTGTGTGGAAGAGCTTCCTGTCTCAACAGTACATGGCTCCTTACTAGCTCCTCTCTCTGATCCCTGAGTGTAATAGTACTTGACTATTTCCACTCATTACCAAACACAAGCAGCTTCCTGCTGACTGGGGAGGGGGGCAAGTAATTTACAGCTGTACTCTGTCGGCAAAACTGTGATGATTATCAGTGCTTGTACCCTGAGCACCCAGAATGCACTGGGTGCTGTAAGCACTAGATGGATGACAACAGCTACTGTTCTCAAGGGGTTAAGTGGGTCCCTTCCTGTTCCCCCTGCCCTTATTAGACCTTCCTATCCTCCTCTATTCCTTATTTCTTTTGACCTTTCCCATAGTTCGTCCTCTTGCAGGGAGAGCACAGGAATGGCATTCACTCTCCACCACTCTTGGAAGGCCCCACCGTGATTTTGCTTAATAGTTTACTCTCACCTTTATCTTGTGGTTCTCACTGAGCCTACCCCATGAATCATTTTCTTAGGTGCCAGTCTGATCACCACCACTATACCTGCCCCTTCCTTCTCAGTGCTGTGAATTTGAAAGGTAGGGGAATTTTTAAGTGCTGTATTGTTTTCCAGCCACTCAATTCTTTATATTTTAAAATTTTGTGCATCTTTATGGGGAAAAATACCCATCGAATACCGATAAACAATCACATATACAAACATATTGGCATGCAGGCACATACACAATATAGATTTAGAATTTCAGTACTGTGCATGGCTTTTATTTGGGGGTGATGCTGAGATCTTTATTTTTCAAGGGTCCATTACCCCCCACCTGCCCTTGTTATGCTTTGTGTAAAAAGAACCCAGTAAGAACAATGGGTTCTACTGGCCATCAAGTAGTGGTACATGAAGTCACTGCAAAGATAGCTGCAAAAATGAGCCCGGGAAAGCTTAGGTGGGTAGCATTACAATTAACAGGAGTAATTAACACAAGTTATTCCACACTGCATTTCGTTTAAAGGGAGAGGAAGAAGTACTGATTTTCTGATTAATACTCTAAAATCCCCAAATTCTGACAAAATTCTGGCTACATCTGTTGCTAAACCTATTTGTATCTTACATTACCTTCTCAGCAGCTATTGACTGTGTCCGGCTCACAATGTCAGCTTTGCCCCACATAAGCTGTTCGGAGCTCTAAGTTAGGAGCTATAACTGAGTTTAATCAGTGGCTGGATTTTCCATAAGGTACTGATATTTGTCCAGCTCAATTTTTGGCATATGCAGAAAGTCCTTGATGTCCATAAGGAGAATGACAACGTAAATCAGTAGCTTTTGGATACTTATGGAAAGGTTGAGAACAAGCCAGCTGCTTCCTCTATTGGAGGTGATGCATGGTTAATTTATTTATTTTAGCATACAGTACACAGATGCGGCTGGGTTGTTAATTTTGCTTTGCTACCAAGAGTTACAAGGTATCAGCTATCGGCTGATTTATTTGAAATCCTCCCTGGAACGCATCAGAATTTTAATTGTTTCCTGAATTTCTGCAACAGAAGAAGAATTGATGCCACTGGAAAATGCTCTGGGTCCCTGCTGACTGCAACTAACTTCCAGTGACTGATTTCCAATTGATACAGATGAGGCCTGAGAGGCAGTGCACATAGTTGCACCCACGTGAGCCTAGCAGCCCAGTAATGACTAACAGAGATGATGGGGGAGACCAAACATTTCTTTCCAACAACTCATCAAGTACACTGTTCTTCTCAACAGATGTAACTGTCGGGGCCCAACATAGATGCTGGCAGAAACAGATGGTGCCGCGGGGCAGCTCTCTGTTCCCTGCTCCCTGAGTTGGGCTCTGTAAGATGGGGAAAAGGGCTTGCGTGTGCAGTGTGCAGGGGGGTGGGACAAGGCTGTGTTTTTCAGCAGCAGGTAAAATCCATTTGTCACACCAGCTCCAACCGGGTTTTCAGCATGGAAGTTAATATCTGAAACCAATGAGGCATTCTGTCCCACCGCTACAGGGGAGCAGAGGAAGCTTCTCACTGTGTCCACTGAGAGGAGGGAGGGACAGAAGAAAGGAAGGGGGTGGGGTCAGAGAGGCAGAGGGAGGCCTGGCAAGGGAGGTGGATAGATGAAAACATGGGCTAGGCTTGCAGTGGCTTTAAAGGCTTTGCTTTTTTTATATTTCTTTTAAAACAAGATGGCAGGCCGAGAAGGGGGAAGGGAAAACATGAAAAGAGTGTTTTCCCTTAATACCTTCAGGGGAAGAACTGCTCTGCCAGTAGGCCACTGCACCACCACTATCACCACTAAAAACATCAACATGCCCCCTTCCCACACAAAAAAAAAAGCTCCTGGAGAAAAACAAGTGTTTCTTTTTCTGTTCTTAACAGAGTCTCAGCAATCTCATAAAAGCAACCTCTACATATTCACTCCGCCTGAAACATGAATACACACAACAGCAATAAATTTCCATTGCCTCCAACTTTGAACATTGCCAAGGTATGTGGCACAGAGAGGATTTTTACGAGCAGGCCTTCAGCTGCCAGGATCCCACCTTCATAAAGAAGAGATTTTAGTCCATTCTGTCTATTTATTTTGTGTAGAGAAATCAAGGGCAATAAACCATGAAGAAATTCACTCTACCTTATTCCATTTCACACTTTTGTCAACCACGCTTTATCGAGTATCGGAATGAATTTTTAATATCATGCCACAAAATGCTTTGGTCTTCTATCATATGCGGGGACTCTATCAATCTGATAACACTTGGGAGTTCTAAGAGATACTCAGCACTGAAGAAAACAGCTTTAAAGTTTAGTCATTCTGATGGAATGTAAAAGCTTATATCAGTGACAGGTTGACAGAAAAAGCTGTTTTCCTTTCCATTTCACAGACTTCCACGTATGAACGCCATGAAACATGTCAGGACTTTCTCTGAGTCTATGAAGACAGAGATGGCATCTGCTCCCAGTGGGAAGCCCTTCTAACCAGTAATACTATAAAATTTCATGATTCTGAATTCTGACTGACATTCAAAAGGGCAGGGAGGAGGTGTTTACTATATTTTATAGAACAACATCAATTGCTTGTCTTAGCACATAAATATAGTTTTATGGTATACAATGCCACCTGAAGCATCTTTCCTCTCTCCCTTTCTCTCTCGCAAAAAAAAAAAAAAAATCACAATCCGTTTGTGTTAACCAAAGAGGTTTCTAATTTCCTGCTGTGGGTAAGAAGAAGCTTATATTTGCATGTTTCCTGAACTACACACATTTCTTGACTCCTTCAGGAAGCTGCTGGCATAAAGAGAGAGGGTTTCCATTGGTTCCAAGCACAATCTCTAGATTTTATATTGCAGGGGCAATTTCCCTTGTTTCTAACTATGCTGGTGCCATCCAACTCCTTTTGGACTTGGGTAGAAGCAGCAGTTAGATAAAGTGCCTATGAAACTCAGTTCAGAGGTTTTGGTTATGGTGATGTTTTCTTTTCCTCGTGTTGCCTTAGGTAGCAAAGAAGATGAACCATATTGCCTTGCAATATACAACAATGACCTGTAGGCCACATATAACTGCTAATAAACACCAACATAAACAAAAGCTAACAGGCCTCCTGCTTCCTCTTCCTCTGCATATGGTCAGAGCCCTGTAACAAGTCACCTTCAGACTAAGAGGTAGTAGGTGGCATAGGCAAGTCATTCCAAGTGCTCAAATAATCCCTGCTCTCTATGCCTGAATTACACATTTTAAAAAAATGCTTAAAAAGCTGGAAGTAGAACCTGATTTGAAAGGGCAACCTAATATCCTCCTGAGTTTACTGATACTAATTACCCCTGACAATTTTCCCCAGAATGGAATAGTTGGAATAGATTAAAGAGCCTTTAGAACGAAGAGGGCCGGCCTGTGGCTTAGCGGTTAAGTGCGCGCAGCTCCGCTGCTGGCGGCCCGGGTTCGGATCCGGGCGCGCATGGACGCACCGCTCCTCCCGCCATGCTGAGGCCGTGTCCCACATGCAGCAACTAGAAGGATGTGCAGCTATGACACACAGCTATCTACTGGGGCTTTGGGGGAAAAAAAATAAATAAATAAAATTATGGAATGAAGAGAACCAACTGAGTATTTCCTAGGAAATTGTGAGCACCTTCATCACCTGGAAGCCAGAGAGATATGGGCAAGAATAAAGGCCAGATAAGGGAGAAGTCAGGAAATGTAGGAAACTGGATGACAGGCCAATAATCCCTATTGATGGTGCACTGTGAAGAAGAAAAGATACAGAAGAAAGAAGACGAAGTCTCCAATGCATTTTTAAAACCTTTTTACATATCCCAACAGGGGCCACAGAACACCCAAGGGGCAAAAATTAGTTCTTGTGAGTGAAAAAAATCATATATTACAATGGTTGTGGCCCTTCAACGTCCAATCCTAGTCTACAAAATAGTATTCCTTAGTATTTACTTTCATGGGAAGGGGTGTGATGTTTAAAAAGGCTCCTCGGGGTGGGGGGGGCTACAATGAAATAAAGGTTGATAAATACTGTTCTAAGTACATTAAAAATGTGCCCACAAACCACACCTGAAGAGAACTTATGAAATGACCATGACTAGAGAGGAAAGGAACGAGTTATTGAATGAATTGTACGCTTGTGCTACGGGCTGACACTGTGCTGGGCTGTGATGTGTCTGGCTTTACTGACACACGGTAGGCACTCGAAGTATGTCTGAAATTCATTTGTTCTTCCTGTCAATTCTTTGAGATAGGTTTTATGGTCTGTATTTTACACGTGAGAAAATGAAGACTCAGGGAGCATATATCTGAGGTCTATACAGCTATTGAGTGGAGAAGCCAGGACTTAAACTGAGGCTCTTATCTCCTCTTTAAACATGACCCCAATGAATTCTATCACCCCTACAATACCCTCTGCTCACAAAAGGGTGAGGATGGAGTGACAAATGATGGATTTTACACTTGTGGCTTAAAAGTTGTTATAAAACAAAAAAAACACAGGCTGGAATATGGAAGATCTCAGAGAAAGAGAGAGAGAGGGAGGGAGAGACAGAGTGTGAGCACACGTGGAGATTAAAGAGAGAGAGGGTATGCAGAAGACATTCAAATTCTCTTTTTCTTAAAAAAATATTACAACTGCTATCCATGTCACCAAGCTTTCTAGACTCATTCTTGCTTCTTGTTTTTGAACCTGGGTGTGAATATTTTCAAGTTTTTTCCCAAGCCAGTTCAAGAATCAGGCCAGTAATCTGACATCTTTGATCTCCTTCCAAAACCTCTCTCTAAACACAAAGGTTGAACCAAAAGGACGGCACAAGCTTAAGAGGACCCAAACCGTCCAGTACATACACGAAGCTGTAATGAATTTTGTATCAAAACATTCTGTCAAGCCTTCCTTATTTATTCTTTTGTGGTTCTGCTCAGTTTCTTTGGGAAGGAAGACCCCATAGGGTGCCAGAGTGATGCTTCCATCTTTCACTCCTTCTTAAGTAACTTTCTTGTTGAGAGAGAGAGAAGGAAAATGGATGGGAGCCTTGAAACTCCAGAGTTAGGGTGTCCTTTGGGGTATTTTTACATCTGAGGATGCTCACTGGAAGGCAGATCCTTGGCCATGGTAGGCAGTCAGACAGACGCCAGGCAGACATCCGATGATCAGATGAAAGAAAAGCCCTGCTGTTTTCCAGTTTGTTTCTACATGAAGTGCCAGGGGATGGCATTTACATTAGCAACCTCCACTGAGAGCAGCTGTGGGACCCAAGGTGCAAGATGGGTGGTGGGACCTGGGCCAAGTCTCCTGACACAATTCCAAGTATTAACGCAGCTGGTCGGCTGTGTCTTTGCCTGGAGTAGGGATGGCAAGAAATTGCAGAATATTCTTCCTGGTGCTGTGGAAATCCTCACATCCTGCTGTCTTTTATTCATTCTGTGATCGCATACCCTGCCCAAGGCAATGTTCTGGCAATTCTGCAACTTCTGAGCAGGTGGCTCAATATAAATTCACTTGTAAATAAGGGGTTAGGGCACCTTTCCTGGGAAATCTTGGTGCCCAGGCTCACCCAAAAAGTCCTATTCAGCACATAAATGCCTTGAAGGACAGAATTTATTAACAGTACTATTTCAATTATACCTAAGTTCCGTCTAGTTATAACATTTCTATGAGAAAAAATATTTAAAATCCAAACTAGAAATGCCAGTGGAAAAAAGTATTCCCTTTTCAGGTGCATGTAGGGGAGTACATGAGTTCTCTAACTGATGAGGGGGAAAAAACCCAATAATTATTATAATAGTCACCAATTATGGGGGACCAACTACATGCCAGGCACTGTAATAGGTCCACCATATTTAATTCCCCAAACTACTCTCAGGAAGTAAATACGATTATCCTTCCTTTACAATTGAAATTGAAGCTCAGAAAGGTCAATAAATTGCCCAAGGTCATACAGTTAAGAAGTGAGATTAGAGTATAGCCCAGGCCCATCACTGAGTGACTCTTCAAACGTTGCTGCTCCTAAACCCAAGGCTTTTTCTCACTAATTTAACAGCCTACAACTAGAAGAGGGTCCCATTAAAAAGCCCTCCTGGAAAAGTGTGCTGCATGCTACAAACCAAAACACTAGCTTCAATCTCCTTCCCAATAACCCATGAGCTGCGGAACCCTGGAATCGTTCCTTCCTTGATGTTGTTTCCCTTTTTTTTTTTTTTTTTGTGAGGAAGATCAGCCCTGAGCTAACATCCATGCCAATCCTCCTCTTCTTGCTGAGGAAGACTGGCCCTGGGCTAACATCTGTGCCCATCTTCCTCCACTTTATATGGGATGGCGCCACAGCATGGCTTGACAAGCAGTGCCTCAGTACGCGCCTGGGATCCGAACAGGGCCGCCAGCAGCGGAGCGCACACACTTAACTGCTACGCCACGGTGCCGGCCCCTGATGCTTGTTTCCTTACTCAGAAAATGAAATAACTTCCAAGGCTATTCTAAGATAAAATATAAAGTTTTACATGTATAGGCCCTTTTCACACTGAATTGTGGCGCAGCGTCAGCCTCACAGAGTGCCTTCTGAGACAGCTGACCCTATTTCACCTGTGCGGCTATGGTCACAGCTGAGTCCTGCCAATGTCCGGAGTGGCCAGCCTTTACACTGCCCCCATCAAGAACCACAGCTTCACACCATCATAAAGAGTATCTCTTCATAATTCTCTACTTCCTGGGTTGATAGAAACATCCTCTCTACTGTTTTTCATTCAATTTGTTTTATTTTAGTTAAGATGTGCCAAATCGCTGGGCACCCTGGAGGTATCTCCGAAACACAACATCCTATTTTCACAGCATGAGATCACAAAATACAGGCAGAATGTCTGGAACTTTGGGGGAAGCAAGGACCCCAAAGTACTATAATGATTTATAATACCTCATATTTGGCTGTGCTGGGCCAAAAATGTGTATAAAGGGGTTACGAATTGATCAGAAACCTGGGGGGAATGGTATAATAGTAAAAACCTATCAGTCTCTTTGTCTGGTACATCAGCTCAGACACTGGATTTTGGAAAGGAAATTATAAAATATGTGTTTCTGTGGAGTACTGACCCCTTTATGTGCGTGTGCCACATACCCCTGGGGAACAGGACTGCTCCATGCATAGAATCATCCTTGGTAGGATGACTGGAAGAGCCAGAGCTCTACCCTTCTGCTTGCAGGAGATCTTTCCAGGTGTCTGCCTCATGTCTTGGCTTGGAGCTTTCCAAGATGCAGGCTGAGACAGAGCAGTCTACCAGCACCTGTGCAACCAGCTCTTCTTTGACTCTTCATCTGCATATGACTAATAAATGGAAGCTTTTCCTCTGGATCCCTTTTTCCTCTCCATAGCCTCATCTGTATCCACCGTGACCTCCATGAGGTGGGGGCCTTTCTCATTCTTATCTCTAGCCTAGCTCTTGCTCCCCAGCTCCAGACACACATTTCCACACCTACAGAGGCACTCCACCTCCTGCTCTAGCCCTGTCCCTCCAAATAGAGCTCATCCCTGCCCCTCCTTCCTCCTGATCGCATCACTCCTCCTCGATGCCATTACTCTCCCAGTCACATAGACTCAAACACAGGGATCACCTAGAGAAGGTTTTTTCCCTTAAACTACACAGGCATGCTTCCCCGGGAGGTACTGATTGACCCCCTCCCCGCCTCTGCCTTAGGGGGCTTGTGGGAAAGGAGGAAGGTGTAGAAGGTGAGGGTGGAAGGGGAGCAGGTGTGTGTAATCTGAATAAGGTACCCAGGGGATTCTGTTACCTCTCCCCTCACACCTTGGAGAACTGCTTCTCTAAACCTTGGCATTATTTGTTAAGTCTCATTTCTCTCTCACATTCCTCATCAAATTGGTTACCCAGTCCTTGCTGACTGCCTCTCAAAAATACCTTCCATATCTGATTCTTCCTTTCCAATCCCACAGCCCCCAACCTCATTATCTCCTGCCGGGATTGTTGTTGCAATCGCTTGCTAGCAGGTCTCTGAACCTCCAGGCTCTCTCGGCGCCAATCCATCTTGCACACTGCTGCCAGATTAACCTTCTAAAGCAATGGTTTCTAAACTCTGGCGTGCATTAGAATCACCTGGGGAGCTTGTTAAAACTACAGATGCCTTGACCCCAACCTACAGATTAGGATTGAGCAGGTCTGGGTGGGGCCTAAGGTATTTGTATTTTTAACAAGATCCCTGATGATTCTGATGCAGTCAAGTTTTGAGAATCTCTGGCACAGCTCTCACCATGGTGCTCCCTTCAAATAAAAGGTTCAAAGGCTCTCCACTACCTACCAATCTCCTTCAATCTTCAAGGCTCGGCATGGTCACACACCAGTCTACTTTTCAGCCTCACCTCCCACTCTACCTCAACACGAACCCTATGCCGAACCCTGACTGCTTGCATCTTCCCAGGCATGCTTTTTATTTCCTTGCCTCCTAACCTGTTCAAGCTGTTTCCTGTGCCTTAGAGTTTCTGCCTTCTTCACTTCCACCAAACACTGTGATGGGCTGGAGTTGCGGGACTTTCTGAGCAGAAAGATCACATGGTTGGGTACAATGCACTATCCTAGATAGTGTAAACATCTTGGAATAGGATACAAGCCACAAACAAGGGATACCTACACTTTGTGTCTGTCTCATACATGTTCAGTCATTTATTCCTCAAGACAACCCTCTGAGGTACTAATTTACCCAAGGGTGCTCAGCAACACAGAGTTGCTGATATTCAAACCTAGGCTCATCTGACTCTAAATACATGGTTCTGTCAACTATATCATATGTACTATCACTGTTTAAAGCTTATGCAAGATCCATTCTTTGTCATGGTTGTTTTTCAAACTGTGAAGATGAATCAGTGTTGACTGATTTGTGTTCCTTTCACAGTAAGTCTTGTGACCAAAAGCCTATTTTGCCCACTGGATGCTGAAGGTTAGGAGTACTGTTTATAGGAATGAAAGAGAATTCTAGAAGCTCTCTTAATCAACTTCCATTTCCCTTCTTCCCTGATAACCAATCCTTTCTATTATGCTCTCCATATAGCTTACTGAATGATACCACAACATGCTAAATCTTTGCATCTGACTGGCTAGTCTCTAGTTTGCCCACACACTTCTACTCTCATCAGTTGAGCTGTATGCTTATCAACACTCGGCTGTAATTGGTCCCAAATCTGTTTATGCTAGTTTTGCTGGGTATTGCAATTATATAGTTTAATTGACTCTTACCTACACTGATGAAATAGGGATTGAAAAGAGAATTGTTGCTTCTCTAAAATCCAAGAAGAATGTTTTAGAAACACTCACTAAAAGCAGAAGACTTAAAGACAACCTGCTATTCACTTAGGTGTAGGCAAGGTAACTGCAAAAGATTGGGAAAAAAACAAACTCTAAAATCTAGAAGGATTCCACATTTCACAATGTCTAAGATCTCCCGCCACTTGAACCGAAACTGAGACTGGAGGGAATGCATTAGGGATGTGAATTATGCAAGAAAGATGGTGCAGAACTCTACTAAGCAAACCCATAAAGGAATGAAAGGCCTTGGCCATGTACACAGTATGGCATAATATTGCAAATCAATCAATGTAATTTACCACATTAACAAACTAAAAAAAGTATGATTATCTATGAAAAACCTAAAGCTAACAATATACTTATGGTGAAAGACTAAATGATTTCACAATAAGATCAGGAATAAGACAGGAATGTCCACTCTCACCCCTTCTATTAAACATTGTGTTTTAGAGGTTCTAACAGTGCAATCAGCAAGAAAAAAAAAAAAAGTCATCCAGATTGGAAAGAAACAGGTAAATTGTCTTTATTTGCAGATATAATTACCATCTATGTACAAAAATAAAATAGAATCTATAAAATAGCCACTAGAACTAGTAAGTAAATTTAGCACAATTGTATATAATTACATATCATATTGTAATCGTTATACATAACTGTAAATCAATATTCAAAAATCCATTGTATTAATCAATTATAATAGCAACAATCAGAAACTGGGTTGAATTGAAATTTTAAAAATTGTATCACTTACAATAGCTTCAAAAAATATGAAATATCTAGGGATAATTCTGACAAAAGATGTGAAAGACTTGTGCATTGAAAAATATGAAATATTGCTAAGAGAAATTAAAGACCTAAATAAATGGAAAAGTACTTTGTTCGTGTGATACACACAACATAGATAAACCTCAAAATAAGTATGTTGAATGAAAGAAGACAAAAAATACACACTATATAATACTCTAAACACGTCAAGTAATCTGTAGCAACAGAAAGCACATCAGTGGTTGCTTTTGGTGGTGGGGGAGGCACAAAGGAGCAAGAGGAAGGGACCAAAAAGGGGCATGAGGGTGATGGACATGTTCACTATCTTGACTGTAGTGATGGTGTCATGGGTGAATACATATATCAAAACTTACTGAATTGTATACTTTAAATATGTGCAGTTTACTGTATGTCAATTACACCACAATAAAGCTGTTTTTAAAAAATTAAATCTTGACAGCATGTTTCCTTTTTTATGACTTCTTCCTTTAAATGACTTTCTCAATTAACTAACTACATACATCATTGGTTAAGAGGGCTCTTTCTGTAGGTGTAACATAAATGGGCCTGAAAATGGAGAACAATCATCATTTAGAGCTACAACAAACCTTGGAATTATCTAATATGATGTACAGATTAAAAAGGTGAGGTTGAAGAGAGTTAAGTGAGGTTCCCAGGTCCATACAACTGGTAAAAGAGCACAGTTGGGTACACATTCCCAGCTCCTCTGACTTTTGAAGGTTCCTTGAACCTATAATCTGTGTTCATCTACAAAACTGCCGAGCACTGATAATTCTGGAAACGATCCTCAATGAAGTGAAGTTTTCAACTAAAAGTCCACCTATGTTAAGGACATGGCAGCTGCTGCTGGGACCACTCGAAAGTGATGAGCTTATCCATGAGACCAGGGGTACAAACCTTTGCATACTCAGCTCAGTCACACACTCTGGTCCACAAATATAAGATCCATCTGTTTCTTTCCTTTATCAGTAGAATGACTTACTAATGATGATAATGATTCTGATTAAATCTCAAAATGGGTAGAGGGGCTGGAAAGGAAGGAGGAATAGAGCACAAACTATGAAGATAGTCAGATTTGAGACAAAATCTCAGATTTGACCCCAAATCTCAGTTTTTTCATTTAAGATCTAAGCAAATTGGGCCAAGATAACCTCTCTGAACCTACTTTTCTTCTCTGTAAAATGAAATAATATCTATTTTATAGGGTTACGGGGGATGTTTAAATGAAAGCATATGTAAAGTGTCCAGTCAATGCCTGACATGTAGTATACATGTTCAACCATTACTAGCTATTATAATTAGGGGAACACTGTGGATTTAGAACAGTGATCATCACAATTCCTTGGCCACCCTGGGCTGTATCAGAACTAGGTTCCCACTCTCTCTTCCACGGTCCTTACTACAATTTCCCCACCACGCTGGTCAATCTCCTCTACGCCACTGAGAATCACTGATCTAATGGGCCACAGATATTGGTGGGAGTGTGTCTTATCCCTTATCCTTAGAACTTTAGAACATAGATTATCCATTCACTTCATTTCTGCTGAGATCTAGTCCTTCCAAGGATAAAGATAGGACTATAGTCAGCAAAATTCAAATGAGCGACTGATAGTATATCAGACCCAGGCAGTTTAGCGTATCTGTGAATAGCTAGCTTGGGCATTCAAGTCCAAACGCTTGGGGTCCATGTCTTAGCTCCACCAAGGTACATAACCTCTCACGCATCAGTCTACCCATTTGTAAAATGGGTACTACTTCAAAAAGTTGTTGTAAGAATGACATGAAACCATGCACAGCCCTGGCACACAAAAAACTCAAAATAAGGATTGGCAATTATTGTTATTAACACTGATTCTTCAGGGGAAAAAAAGCACTGAAGAGGCTTGGTCTGATTTTTCATTATTAACTGATAGCACACAAACACAAATACATACACGTGCGCGCACACACACACACCTATGTAAGGTGGATTCTCAAGGGAACAGAAAATAGCCATCCTTTCAAAACAACTAGTAAAACCTCCAGGGAGACCGGTATCAAGCAATAACAACCAACAAGGCTATTTGTGAAGCAGTTGAAAAAGAGGTAGCTCCTATGGAAGCCAAGATGAATAGAACAGGTCCCCAACCCTTGCTTTTTCTTTGCCAAAAAGATGTTAAGGTGGATGAAGAAAATGCTTCAAGCTGCTGCTTGCCATGAGGTGTAAATGGCTCACCCTCTATCTGTTTTTGATAAAACACAGCCTGAGCCTAGGGAAAGAGGGGGAAAGTGAAGAAGACCACAGATTGGATGCTCAACAAGCTGGCTTTAAAAGGAGACTGGTATTAAAGGTTGGAAGGGGGGTGGTGGGTTCCACATACAGAAACCAAATTATTTCAAAAGCAGAACATATTAGTTGCATGCTTTAGCTCCAGTGACTGGTTAAGAGCAAGGAAGCAACAGAATAGCACAGAGAGTCCCTCTTTTATAATCAGTATGTGCTACTCTCTCCACAAGGACAGGGAACTAGATCAATGAAGAGGTGCTTGTGCGATACAACCTGCCTGGGATAATGAGGAGCACTGGAAAGAGTGCACACATGCTCTCTCTTTGGCTTAGAAAACCTGCTCATAAGCCAGGTTTTCTGTGACCCCAGGAAGTTCCAGAGAAATACTGTGTTCATGCTTCACCACAAACCAGCTCGTGGGGCAGATGGGCAAGAAGGGCACTCCTCAAAAGTTGGCACTCTGCTGAGTACTGCTAGCTAACCCAACACCCTCTTCCTCTCCTCCAAGCCAGCACACATGCGCTAGGAATCTCCCGAAGACAAGCTCCCAAAGAAGACATATGGTGCTTACTTGCTAAGAAAGAGTGCTAACAAGACAAACTGAGAAGGAACGAGGGAAAAAGCTGACAGTTTTTCAGTCCCATGAGAAGGTGAGATTCAGGCTGGAGGACATGAATGGGCCTGCTGTGCAAATGCATGCCCCAGACAGAGGAGCCCCTGAGCATTCCTCTCTGGGCCCACTCCCCTGCAGGTAGACCAGCAAATCAATACAGCCCCTCCCCCGTCAGGAGTGGTCACTTGCCTCAGGCAACTGGTAGCTCTCTGAGGTCTCATATCCTTGGGGGTAAGGAAGGGTGCCCCATGGAAAAACTCTCTAAGCTTAACTCCTTGAGAAACACATTTTCCACTGCTCTTAAGAGTCCAGGAATGTGGTCCCTATCTAATCCCACTAGAAAACAAGAAATTGAAAACCTCACATTGCTGAATGTGTTTAGGGGGCAAATGACTTCTGAGGATTTATGGAAGATGGTGGGATGTCAACGCAAGAGCCGTACCAATAGCAAATTGAATCTTGTCTTAAGGACCTGCTATAGTTAGCAGGCGGAGGCAGGCTGAGTATGCATCAGTTGGTTTTCAAAATATGTTATTTACAATACGCAGCAGATGTTCTTTGAATTCTAATGTGAAAATACAGGCTTTTTATTTTTTACTGACAGACTAAAAAGTACACTTAATATAATAATCTTGCAAAGTCCAAAGATTACCTCACAGTTTGGAAAATACTATGTTGAGTCATTAGTCCCATTACTCAGTATTTTCAAAACTCACCAGATAAATATGGTACACTGAGACTTCCTGGTAACGACCTTCTATTTTTTGCAAGGAGGAACACAGCAAGGCTTCCCAGAAGCCTCAATTAAATCTGGAAAATGTTTCTAAAATATTCTGAAGCACAACACATGCACACATGCTGAAGTGTTTCAGGAGATCTTTGCTCATGGATGAGTTTCTGTTGTCATTCATTCTTTAAAAAAACTTACTGAGTGCCTCCAAAGGGCTAGGCAGTACATGAGGCTAAGGGAATACAAAGATGAGCAAATAACAGCTCATCTGTTTCAAACAGCTCCTGCCCTCAAGGAGCCTCCTGTCTACAAGCAGGAAGAGCCAAGTAAACAGACACTTACTAAGCTATGGGGATAAGCCGTATTGCAGGGTTAGCATAGGATGCTAGGAGGGTACCCGACCAATTTTGAAGGGCAATTAATCAAGTCATGGATCAGTGAAAATTTTCCAGAGGAAGCTTCACTAGAGAAGTCAGGAAGCTGTCCGGGGAGTCTAGATGGCCAGGATGGAGGAAGTATCCAGTGAGGGGCCTTGTAAGGGAAGGCCAGGGGAGGAAGTAGGGGTGGCTGGAGAAGATCTGAGTGGTGGGAAAGTAAATATGGGAAAGGAATTTAGGCTCTGGAATTGAACATGCTCCCTCATGCTGCCCACCTTGGGCAGTCTGCTGTTGCCGTTCCTCCCCTCAGAAAAACAGGGAGAACGCAAGTTTGTTGTGAAATAAGAGCACATGAGAATGTCTGGCACACAGTAGGTGTTCAATCTATGTTACTTTGCTTCTTTCCTCAGCATTCTCAAAGCTCTGCAAGGCAAGTTTCCCTGACTCCTGATCCCACCAGGAAGAATAAATCATAGTCGGTGTTGACTACAGTTCTACAAATGGTTCAGCTCATACCCTTTGACTGTGATTCTGCAAATTATTCAATAAATACCCTCTCACTGTGAGGGCCTGAACTCCATAAAAGGCTGTCTTTACATAAACTATTTAAATGTGGAGGCTTTTTGGTGTGAGTTTTGTTGACACTTCATTTGTATATAAACAGAGCAGTTCATTCATTCCAAATTATAACCCATATGCTTGGAGCCATATAAAGCAGTGTCAGGCCCTTGGGCTGGTTTCTGGGCACACAGAGCTGCCCTCAATATTCTCACCGCATAGTGTGGGAAAGAGACAAGCAAACAAATACAAATATATTTGCTGATGTAATGACAGAGGACTCTTTCTAAACCAGTGTTTTCTCAGCCTTGGTTGCAAATCTGAATTACTGGGGAGCTTTTAAGAAGGTATTGATACTCAGACTCCACCCTCAGAGATTCTGACTCAACTGGATTGAACGCTGGCCCACCCATGTGGGATTTAAAGGTTCCTCAGGTGATTCCAATGTGCAGACAAGGTTGGGAACCATTGTCTAGAGTATATAGTTCCTTTACACATTGTCATGGAGTGGTTTTAGAGTTATCAGCACAGATATAGTGGTTCTCAAACTCTGGAGTGAATAAGAATCACCTGAAGGCCCAGGCTCCTTGAAGTACAACATGGCCTGGCCTTTGTATATTTACAAGTGTCTCAGGGAATTCTGAATCAAGGAAAGTTTGAGAAACACTGCTCTAACACAGTCTGGCTCTATAGTACAGAACATGAATAAAACAGTGTATTTGACTTGCTCAGAGACAGGTCACAGAAGGGAGAAATTGCTTCAAATCTTGCCATCTTCATCTCTCCTCTTTGACGGCCCCTTCTTAGCAGGGCAGCAGAATTCCGGCCTCTGTGTGTGTGTGTTTGACAGAATGTCTGCATCTTAAAACTTCTCCAAGTTGTCTTCCTCCAACTCTTCTCACTACAGTAATTATAATGCTTCAAGTCCCCCCAGAAGGGCTGTTTTCCTATAGATTCTCAGATTTTATTTTCAAAATAACATGAGGTCACCCAGAGCAGGAGACATTACTCTTCTTTTACAGATGAGGAAATCGAGGCCCAGGGACTTGTCCACAGACCCATGGTTGGTTGAGAGTAGACTCAGTACTAGAACCAAGGTTTCTTGACATCTAAATTCGACATTCTTTTCAATACATCAGTGTTTCTCAAAGTGTAGTCCTAAAACAAGCAGCATCAGCATCCCCTGGAAACTTGTTAAAAAGGCAAATTTTTGGGCCCCATCCCAGACTACTGAATCAGGAACTCTTGGGGTGGGGCCTACACGTGTTTTAACAAGCCTTCTGGGGGATTCTCATCTGGAAGCATACCTTTTGTATCCAGCTACAAAGCTACTGGTACTTCCATCAATGCAAATATAATTAAATATTCTGTTCTTTGGTGCATTGGTGAGTTAGAGGAACACTGGAAGCTAAGGGGAAAATTTGTGAGCTGGTGTGGACTCTTGAATGAATCCATAAAGCAATGAGAAAGCACATGTCCTCTTTTACCCCTAATTCCCCTGAGAAAGATTAGCTGGCTATGGCTGAAATGTAGCACCATCTAAAATATGCATGTCCGTGCCTGCATTCTCCCAGATAGGTTTCAGAAAAATTCTCTTCATTTGTAAGCAGTGAAGACTTGATGAATAATTCTAGTCTTTCAACATTGCACTCATAATTTTTTTGCACTGAAAAGTTACTGTGAAATAGAAAATGAAGTCTTTCACCGGTATCAGCCAAACCTACAAAGTGGCTCCTTTATGATGAATTCATGAAAAATTTAATGTTATGAGAGGAGAGGAGGTATCTCAGCTTAGCAAAGTGGAACAGGGAGCCAAAGTATGATTTCTTTTTGGCTCCCAAGGCATGTGGCACACAAAATGTTTCTATGAAGGAAAAAAAAAAGGCAGATCTGGTTCTGAGTTCAGCGAAATATCATGAGTTCCATTTGGCTGTTTTGCGGCAGTTGCCTTTTTAGGCAACTCCCCATTTCAGGGAAAAGTTTGGAGCTCATTAGAGTCACCTACCCCCTTCCAACAGAATATGCCATTCTGAGAAAATGTTGGGCTTGCCCACCATGTCCATAACACCAGACTGGTGCCTGGAGTTGCCAGACAGAGTTGGCTACATGTTATGATGGCATCTGCGAGATTTTCTGCAAACTACATTTTTTCCTTGGCTGGCAACCCTAGGCACTGAAGCATTGGGTGAAAATATGTTCTTTTACATTCCCACCAAAGATGGTCCACTGACAGTTACAAAGAGTGGCTAGGACAAGGTGGGGTGTCTCCATTTTGTGAAAGATTTAGGACCTGGACAGTGGGTCATCACACACTTCACCTACATTTGCCTAATGTCAAGTTCTAAAGAAAGATAGAAAACTTAGATTACGGACTATAGTAGCACAGTGCTAAGCTAAAAAGGAATCATAGAAGTACAGAATTAGAAGGGACCTTGGTCAACCTGCACCTTTTGAGTGGGTCTTTTCAACAAAATGTCCTACAGCTGGTTAGCGAGGTTGCTCTACCTGAGCTCCACCTGAACAACAGAGGCAGTCAATACCATCTTGGAATGGATCTGATAGTTAAACAATTTTCTCCTTAATTAAGCTTTCATTGCTTGTACTTTTTCTGTCTTCTGAGGAAATAAAGAATAAAAAATAAGATTTAATCTTCTTTCACATAATAACTCTTCAAATATTTAAAGATAGCCAACTTTCCCCTTTGTCCAGGCTCTGCAACTATCTAATAACCTAACATTGGTTAAGCCATTAAAACTCACCAGACCACATTTCCCTCATTTATGAACTGATAGATACCAGAATAGCTATCCCTTTCTAACCCTACATAGCTATACAAAGGGTGAGAGAAGATGTGAAAGTACTTTCAAATGGTAGAAAATTGAGGCCGACCCAGTGGCGCAAGCTGTTAAGTGCGCGCACTCCGCTGCGGCGGCCTGGGGTTTGCCGGTTCAGATCCCGGGCACGCACCCATGCACTGCGTGGCAAGCCATGCTGTGGCGGCGTCCCATATAAAGTGGAGGAAGATGGGCACGGATGTTAGCCCAGGGCCAGTCTTCCTCAGCAAAAAAAGAGGAGGATTGGCAGATGTTAGCTCAGGGCTGATCTCCTCACACACACAAAAAAACAAATGGTAGAAAATATTATGCAAATGCAAAACATTACAATGAAGATGACGGCAGGTTTGCTATAATTCTCTCAAGCTTCCTTCATCTAAGTCTCGCACTTGAATTGACTGAAAATAATAATAGTTCAGAAACTACTGAGAACTCTCTTGACACTGACATAAAGCCTGTCATCCACAAGTTTAGTTTTTTATATCTTCTAAATTTTATAGCGGTTAAAAAATTCATTCACTCAAGAAATATTTATTCATAATATACTATATTTAAGATACTCTATCAGCTGTTATAGGAGTTATAATAATGAAAATGCAAGGCTCCTATCTTTGGCGGACTGGATAAGACAAGCACATAAATAATTGAAATACAAGACAAAGCCAAAAGTCCCTTCCCCACCCCACCCCACCCCACACACACAATTCTGGAAATCCAAAGAAGAGAGAAATCCTATTGCAGGAAGATTTCATGGAAGACAAGGGATTTGAAGGATGAGAGGATTTCAACACATGCAATCATGTTGGCAGAAATAAAGGACATCATTTTAGATAAAAGATACATGATAAGCAAGGGCCTGGAAATGAGAACTTGTGCAGGTAAAAGAAAGAATGATCAGTGTTTTGCTCAGGCTAGAACACACAGAATATGAAAAAGAAGAGTGAAAAATAAGGTTTAAGTTGTAGAAGGCCTTACCAGTTATGTTAAGGAGTACAGAATGTATTCAGTAGGCTTGCAGGAATTTGAAAGACTGTTGACTAAGGAATGACATAATCAGATCTATGTTATGGTCAGAAAGGCAGCAAGGTATACAATGGAACGAACAAAGATAGAATGGGGCCTGGCACTAGTCCAGGTAAGAGACAATGAAGGCCTGGATCTGGACAACGGCCTCGAGAAGTAGGATAACAGATGAAGAAATACAGCCTAGATAGAACAAAATGGCTACTGCATACATGATGGATGTCAACTATGGCAACCAAGGAGTTGAAAGAAAGAAGTCAAATTTTCAACCCTGGGTCACACTGTGGCCAGAATTAGGGAAGACAGAATGCCTGCCAGGGTACGAGTTCTGTTTTGAGCAATGAGTCTAAGAAGCTGGCAGGACATCCAAGTGGTGAAGATAGTTTTGGAAGTTATCCACATAGTTAGGAGCCAGATGGTGTTATGAGACTGAAAAGGGAGAAAATAGAGAGACAGATAAAAGAGGGGGCATCTATATTTAGGAAGGCATTGAGCACTGGAGCCAAAGGTAGAAGGAGAATGTGGAATATCACAGAAGCCAAAAGAAAAAGAGTGTTTCAAGATGGAGGGATTGTCAGCAGGGTTCTACGTTACCCAAAGGTCATGGGGAAAGGGATCAGGGAAGGTTACTGGATGTGGCAAATAAGATGATACCATGAACCACAAAGAGAGAAATTTCGGTAAAGTAACCAAGGTGGAATCATGAGTGCAAGAAGTTAGGTAGGAGTGGGTGGAAGAGAGGCACCAACAGCGAGAGCAAACCGTGCTTTCGAAAGGTTTGACAGTGAAGGGAATGAAAAAAATAGAATGGTAGCTTGAGGAGGCAGCAGGATCAAAGCAATTTTTTTCAAGTGTGAACTCTTGAGTATTTTTATAGGTTGAAGAAAGAAAATGAAGATAGTCAAAAGCCAGGTTCTGGAGGAGGACAGAAGAAATGGAATAGAGGGCACAAATGGAAGCTTTCACCTTAGAGAAAATGGTGAATACTTCATTATTTAGATGAACAAGAAGGGGAAATAGCAGAAAATATTGGGTAAATCTGAGTAAGGGCATAGGAATATTGAGGTCATTCATCCTGCAGGTAAATTGGAGGTAACTTCATAATAATGTTTGAATCTATAAAGCATTTGAGGGTTGGTGAAACGATGAGACAGGCAGAGAAGATAAACAAGGGAACCTGAGTTAATACTATAGAAGCTAATACCATAAAAGTTAAGTAAAAGTTAGACATAAGTGAAATCTTTCTGACCATAAAACATGTCAGACCCAGGACCCCTCACTGGAACGTTAGAAAAATTTTCTTTGGAGATATTTAAAAACATAACTGGACTCTTGTCCACCTTAAAATATTTCAGAAGTTGAAATCCAGAATAGGCAAATTTGTAGAGATACAAAGTAGACTAGTGGTTGCCAGGGGCTGGAGGTAGGAAGGAATGGGTATGGGGTTTCTTCTTGGTGTGATGAAAATGTTCTGGAATTAGACAGTGGTGATGGTTGCACAATATACTTAATGGTTGTGAATATGCTAAAAATCACTGAATTATGTATGTTAAAAGGGTGAACTTCATGTGAATTGTATCTCAATAAAGCTTTATTTTTTTTTTGTCTTTTTTTTTTTTTGTGAGAAAGATCAGCCTGAGCTAACATCCGTGCTAATCCTCCTCATTTTGCTGAGGAAGACTGGCTCTGAGCTAACATCTATTGCCAATCCTCCTCCTTCTTTTCCCCCCAAAGCCCCAGCAGATAGTTATATGCCATAGTTGCACATCCTTCTAGTTGCTGTATGTGGGACGTGGCCTCAGCATGGCCAGAGAAGCGGTGTGTTGGTGCGCGCCCGGGATCCGAACCCGGGCCGCCAGTAGCAGGGCGCGCGCATTTAACTGCTAAGCCACAGGGCCGGCCCTAAAGTTGTCTTTTGTTTTTAAAAAAGAATATTTCAGAGGTAGAATGGATGATGGATATGGAGATGTACTAAATGATGTTTCCCTTGCATACCTAAAAGCCTCTTGGTTCCATGTCTTGCAAGGAATTCTTGGGCTCCTCAGAGCATCCATCGCAGACATCATGATTTTTTTAGAAAGATGCCCCAGGAAGGACATAACAGAATTTGCCCAATGTGGCAGTAAGACTGAGGGAACTGCTCAGGTTCTCAGTACTGTGTTCTTCTAATCAGTACTTCCCAAACCAAAGTCCACAGACTGATTGCATCTAAACCACCTGGGGAACATTTCAAAAGTACAAATTCCCACACTCAACAATAGGCCTCTAACCTAGACTGTCTGTAGACAGAGCACCAAAGTCTACGTTTTTACGAAACTTGCCGTGTTGGCAAACTGCTGTGTCATAACCAACCACACTGTTGAGGAGAAGCACAAGCAAATAGTGAAATTGGCAGAGTGGTGGCTGGGCCATTGCTAGGATGTGATGGGGCCCGCATCTTTCACAATTACCATTCTAGGCCAGGCTATCAGAAACACAACTTTTCTAAATACTGACTTCTATAGCTCACATTCCTAAGAGTCTTCCCCTTGTCCTTATAACTTAGAAGATCCTTGGTCTCATGAGGACATTTTCTAGTTTGCTTTAAGGAAATTAATTCTATTGTAGCAAGAGAGAATGCAGATGCTGTAGTATGCAGATCAGGCTGCACTGATACTCATTTAGTTGTTTGGCAGAATGAAAATTAAATAATACAATATTGCCACCCAGTTTTAATTTGATTGGCAAGTCATAATGAAATACTAGAGTTAACGATTTCTTAGAAATCAAGACAGTAAAAGAAAAACCAACAACTCCACAATGACCTAACAATTGTTTTCCTCTTTACAAATAAACATCTTCCTTTCTGCATTCACCATGAAACCAGCACTCAGCTAAGCACAAATAAGGCGTGGTGCCTGTCCTCAAGGAGAATACAGTTTAGTGGAGAAGCAGAGAGTAACTGATGATTAAGTTCTGTGAGGTAAGTCTTGCTTGGGACCAGGCTGTGCAACAGGAATGCAGGAACACAGGCTGTGCATCATGAGGAAAATACACCATGACTCCAAAAGAAGACAAACTTACTGACCGTGGGGAAGCAACCAGGCTGCGATACCAAGTCCCTTCACATTCTGCCCAGGGACTTCATTAATATCTCATTCTCCCACTGGAGTCCAATGAAGAAATGAAAAAATAGCTTCTCTTCATGATAAAGATCAAGGGCTCAGAGGCTTATCTGTCCACTACCCAACACCAAAAGCAAACTCTAGAACCCTTACAAGCTCCTATTAGTAGGCCAAGGAGAGAAGCTCTGACATTTTCCACTGACATCCCCAGGAGCATTTTTTCGCCAGTAGTATTGAGCACCAAAGCATTAAGGAAAGACCTGAAAACTGAAGGCTCTTTTCCCTGCACAGACAATCTCTTGGCACAGTCAGCACCGTACACAGCTGCCTGGAGCTGAGCTGGAATGGCAATCATCTTTGTGCAGTGTGACAGGAGTGATATTTTGCTGTAGGCCCAGCTTCTGTTAAGATGGCAGAAGGAGTGGCCTGTCACCCAGAATTACTTCTCAGATCCCAATTATATGTTTCAAAAATATTACCTATTAAGACCCAAACGCTTTGTTTGCTGGTTGCAGCCCTTTGAACAGGTTACCATGGATTTATGCTGGCATAATGGGCCTGCATGATGTATGTTCCCTGTCAGTGCTGAAACAACAGTCAGAGCGTCTGAGCAGGCCCACCTGCCAAGCAATATGTTCTCAATCCCTCAGGCAGAGCAGTGCATTGCTAGGCTAAGAAAATGTCCCCACACTGAGCAAACGGCAGAGCCATGGAACACGGGCAGCCGTGAGCGCATGTGCACAAATCACAGACGCACGGCAGGAGGGGCGGTGGGAAGGGACAGTGAGGATATTCCCGTCAAGCTTCACTTCACAGTGACAGGCAAACAATCTCATGGTTTTTCTTTCTTTCTTTCTTTCTTTTCCCTAATGAACTAGCATGGGCTGCTGATAGCATACATCATTAACACAAGTGGCTGGAAGTTGGCTGGGGGATGACTGGTAGACCGGTTTCTGAAGCCAAAAATGGGGAATGGACAGGAATAACACTCAGAATGATGCAGAAGTGGCTTGTCTCCTGGTGGTTAGGTATTTCGGTAGAGTATAAAGGCAGAGTCTGATGGAGATCCCACTTCGCAGAGGAAGGGAGGCAGCAGACAGCAAGTCATCTACAGGCTGCAGCATATTTCAGTACGTTTGCTGCTCTGAGAGCTCACCACCACCCTGCTTTTGCTTGTCTTATGGAGATGCCCCTAGACAGAGAGGCAGGCTTCATCCTTTCCATGGAAAAAACAGACTTTTGTCAAGCCCAGGCACTGGGGTTTTTGGCTGGGAATGCTCTGGCTAATTAGTGATAGCATGAGGTCTGTGCTGCGAAGAATGCCTCAGAGACGCAGAACAGATTCTGCTTTTAGCTACTCGTAAGAGAAACTACGATGAATGTGCTGCTTTCTCAGTGAACAAACTCTCTGCAGATTATGTAACAAGGAACAATGAATGGCTTTCTTGCAGCAATGGAGGCATAATGCTGTTCAAAGCTGTAATAAAAAAAAAAAGGCTACAATTTTACTCTGGATTTTAGGTCAATCCTCTCTAACCTCTTTTTAAGATCTCCAAACATTTTTTCAGGTTCTGAACCACATGGAGTGGTGTGTCACAAACAGTTCGTGTCAAGTTCCATGACAGACTGCTCTCTTGCATTTTACATGGCTGTGCTAAGCATATGGTTCAGAACACATGATAACAACCTCCTTCCTGCACTTCCTAATGGAGGGATGAAGGCAAGCTAAAAAAAACAAGCAGTGGTTAGATTATGGTAAAGTCAAACAATGAAGTATCTTGCAGCCACTGAAAATTGTAGTTTAGTTTTCTGATGAGTAACATTAAAACAGCACCAGAATATATCAACAGGAAAAAAAAAAACAGGTAGAATTTGATCTCACTTATGAAAAAATGTATAGACTTTATAAATGTTTGTATATACACTAGAAGGTTTGGAGGGATGCTCAGAAATAGATATCTGAGTAAAGAAATTTCAGGTGGTTTTTACTTTCATCACTCTACTGTACATTTTATTTTTTTTCAATAAGCATGTGTCATTTTATGAAAATCCACTGAGTTAATTTTAATCAAAAAGTAAGAGAATAACCATAGTGCAATGCAGCGAGAGATAAGTGCATTCAAAGAAGGGAAGAATCATGTTGATCAGATTGAGAAAGATCTCTTAGCTAAGGCAGTGAGAGAGATGTATGCAGAGGTCAGTGATGAGGATGGTGACGGCAGAGGCTGCAGAATGAGTCGAGGTGGGAAACAGAGTGAGCAACAGCCAAATGGCAGGGAACTGTGGACCTGCTACAGGAGCCGTCAAGAATCCACACTGGCTGGAGTAAGTGCAGGTATCTTAGTGGAGATGTAAGATTTGAGGGGCAGGTTGGAACTAGGCTTTTAATAGTCTTTCTTGCCAAATAGAGGAGATTCCATTTAATTTGGAAGGCAAAGGAGATCCAAGGAAAAGAGTGTGTGGGCATGTATGTGTTGTGAGTATGTCTCTGTGTGCGTGTGTATGTTTTAGAAGGGGTTGATATAGGAGATGTGTTTTAGGAAAATTAATCAGGCAGTGACGTATAGTATAGATCAAAACTGGGGATAATAGGAGATAGATGAGTTAGAAAGCTACTGGCACATTACAAGGAAGAAGCAAGGAAATAAGGAGATTCTGAACAGATATAAGAAAAAATCAACTTCTTAGAGTGTAGAGAATTGAAATTGGTTGATGTAGAGGTTCAACAAGGAGAGTCAAAAATGATCTTCAGGAATAGGCAAGGCAGGAGAAGGAGATGATTTGGAGAGAAGATGAGATGATAGCCGTGTTGAACCCGAGTGTTGCCATGAAGGGCAGTTGTAGGGCAATGGACTCTGACTGGGTGAGAACACTTGTCCCAGAAATCACTATCCAGGCTCCATGTGCACTGACATTACTCGAAAATCAGCTTTGTGAGGAAAGACACTTAGTCTATTAGGTTCAATGCTGTACTGCCCACTCATAAAATAGTGCTGGGCATACAGTAGGAACTCAAAAGTATTTACTGACTGAATGAAAAACTACTAACATTGAAATTAATGAATCAATGAGAGTGCAACATAAAGAGAAAGCCAAAGAGAGCTGAAAACAGAGACCCTTGGCGGTAGTTTGCAGGTGGGAGGAGGAGGAGGTCAATATGACAAAGGAGAAAGGAGAAGGAGCTTTAAGCTTATAGTCCCGCCATCCGGTGAAATTCTGTCTTTAATTTTCTTTGGATAATTTTCTAAAATTTTCCGAGTCTCATTTTTAAAATATTTAAAACAGGAGGGATGATGATCTTGAAGGCTTCATCCAGGTCCAGAATTCTATGAATCACTCATTGTTGACTTATTTAATTTTTGCTATTAAAATTTTCTTACATTTGTGTCTATGGTTAACCGATGATTTGCCAGTTTCCTGAAGGCTGGGAAATTTCTCTCCCTACGTGGCTTAATATTGTAACTTTCTCATAAATTGTTGCTCAATAAATAAGTTGATTTAACTTTGTCCTTTTTTGTACTAAAGTATAATTTGCACACGGCAAAATGAACAGATCTTAAGTGTGCAGTTCACTGAGTTGTGACAAACGTATGCAGTGTCACCTGCCTTCCCGTCAAGAGGCAGGACATTTCCATGTGGATGTGATTTTGATTTCTTCATTACTGCATTATGGGAACCCACTTGAGCCATATTTATTCCTCTTCTCTATCTTTATCAATATCTCATTGATAATATAGTTATATAATTAGTCATTTTCAGATATATAATTCTGATGTTTGTCTTAGTATTATTTCTTCTTCCCATTTCAGCATTTTTCCCATGTAATTTAATAGACAATAAATTCAACTAAGAGCTTTGGACCAGATCAAACATTACTTTTGTAGTCCCATTGCCAGGTTTTTGACTTAAAAGAGAAATCATGAATCTGACTCTCTCTGAAAGAGGTATTTTATCCTATACTTTTCTCTATTAATGAATATTTGGTTTAAATTTTAAGAGAAAAATACTTAATTCATTTTCAGCCAAAGATAAATCTATTTGAGAACATATTTTTAAAAACATGCTGTTATAGTTCAGACTAGTTTTGGATATTTCTTCGGTTGGGTCATGCGACTGTGGCTTTTAAATCATCTGGATCCAAACATTATTCAGCTGACTTTGGCTCCTTGGAGTAGGTAAGGCGAGCTCTGTTTCCTCCTGTTTTTAATCAGATACAATTTGATATTTACCCATTTCTGACACCTGGCTCTGACAAAGCCCACGGGTGCCAGTTCAGGCTTGGCCGCATCCTTGACCTTGATGAGTCCCTTAGATCTGACAGTTCCCCCAACCTCAAATTCTGTGGGGTCACTTTGGCTCTGCTCTTTCCACCTTACAGGAGGCAGGCTTCCCAGTCATAAACCTGAGCCATGGACTAGAGCCCTCCCCTGAGATCACAGCCATGGACGTGGGCCTGGCTCTGCCAACGGAAAGGGGGACTGCTTTGCGGTTAGTGTCAGACGTCAATGCTGGAGGCTGGCTTCCAGGCAAAGTCTCCAACACTCAATTTCTACCAAAACAAAATAAGAACCAACACATGCAACTGAAATTACCAAAGTCTGTCCTCCCAATACTTAAACAAACAATTCTACCTGCACTGAATTTTAAGTACTTTTGGTCTCTCTATGAGCAAATATTCCACTATTTGCATTAAATTCAGTTGATCCTGGAGCCACGTTAATCAGAAAAGAGGAAAAAATGTCACTTGTGCCAAATATGTAAGTCCTTGCTCAAGTCAAATATTACACTGAAACACTGTAAGTTTTCTAGAGCTGGATGTTGAAGCATTCCAATAAGACTGTGCAGAGGAGAAGTCAATAAATCAAATAATCGATATAAATTTATTTAACCACTTCAGACCCTTTGCTCAGTGTCATCCTGTTTTGCACATGGTCTGTCCAGACCCTGGAGAAACTGAATCTAAAAAGTTATCTCCTCGACCATGATTTGGTTATGGTCTAAATACTTTTTACTTATAAGCCACTCCAACACAGCACAGTTATTTGCCCCTGGTACAACAAATAAACCAGGCAAAACCCTCTTAGCTCCTGCCCTGTGTCAAAGAAAACAGTATCACAAAAGATAACAGTTAAAGTGAAGTTCTCAGGACACTTGATGTAAATGTAAAGATACACCAAGACTGAAGATTAATAAATTGAGTGCCTTAGAGTAGGAATCCTCTTGACCTCATTGTTGAGAAAGGATGTTCTAGCCTGTGTTTGAACAACCCTGCTGACAGAGAGTTTCCTACTTTTCAAAGCATCTAGTCCACCACCATACAGCTGTGCATTTTATTTGGAATGGAAATTTGTCCCTCTGGAACCTACACACACAAAATGGCCTCAGTTCTGTCCTCTGAAACGACACAATTAAGTTTAATGGCTCTTCTACATGATAGTTCCTCAGCTATTTGGTATCTAGACCTAGCCTAAGAGTTGTGGGATTTCAAAGATGGTTGAAGGCATGGTTCCTATTCTTAAGTTATTACATGTAATAAAGAACATTATGTGAGAACCTGGCTTATTCCCAGAAACTTAAGTCAAAAAAAGTCATGAAATTCATAACAGCACTTGAAAAGGCAGAGCCAGTCCTAACAAAAATTAGAAGTGATATGAATAAAATGGTATATGAAACACTGTTCTAACAAAATCACAAAGGTAGGCAGGCTTTGGCTAGTTTGCATAATGCTTAGACCACAGTTTAAAACCTAGATGGTTTTTGCTCCACATATTTACAGCTTTAACATTTGTCCACCACTAGGTTTAATCTTAATACTTTACATTTGTATAGCACGTTAGAGCTTTCAAAGAATTTTACATGATATTTTATATAATTTGACTTTGAAATTCAAAAGTGACATGAGGCTAAGGAAAATGATAAGCCTTCCACTAACCACGCCGAGATGGTATCTACAAGTACAGGCTCTGAAGTAGAACCCTGTCTGCCACATACTAGCTGTGTGACCTCAAGCAAATTTCTTAACCTCTGTAAGCCTTTGTTTCCTCTTCTGTAACATGCAGATAACATACTGTGGGCCTTAAGTAAATTAATTTACATAAAGGGCTAAGCCCAGAACCTGGTATATGGGATGAATAAATGTTTGTGCTTACTGATCTTTTTTGTTCATCATAGCTAATAACTGAATTCTTTATTATAAAATTTATCTTATTAGGATAGATAACATAGAAAAGAATAGTAAAAATATTTAAAGTACCACAGAGCTTAAAAGAAATTTGTCATTTTGGCAGTCTCAAAATTATTGTGATGGGGGGCCAGCCTGATGGTGTAGCGGTTAAGTGCGTGCACTCTGCTGCTGGGGGCCTGGGATCGGATCCCGGGCACGCACTGAGGCACCGCTTGTCAAGCCATGCTGTGGTGGCGTCCCATATAACGTGGAGGAAGACGGGCACAGATGTTAGCCCAGGGCCAGTCTTCCTCAGCAAAAAGAGGAGGATTGGCATGGATGTTAGCTCAGGGCTGATCTTCCTCACAAAAAAAAAAAAAATTGTGATGGCCACTTCCCGGTAAATATACAAAAGAACTGAAAGCAGGGACTCGAACATGTTCATAGCAGCATTACTCACAATTGCCAAAAGGTGGAAGCAACCCAAGTATCCACTGATGGACGAATGGATAAACAGAATGTGGTCTATACACACAATGGAATAGAATTTAGCCTTAAAAAATAAATTCTGACACATGCTCCAACATGGATGAACCTTAAGGGTATTATGCTAGGTAAAATACACCACTCACAAAAAGATAAATACTGTATGATTCCACTCATATGAGATACTTAGAGTAGTCAAATTCACAGAGGCAGAAAGTAGAATGGTGGTTGCCAGGCTGGGGGAGGGAGAAATGGGAGTCAGTTTTTAAGGGATATGGAGTTTCAGTTTGGGAAGATGAAAAAAGTTCTGGAGATGGATGGTGGTGATAGTCGCAAAACAATGTGATTGTATTTAGTACCACTGAACTATATACTTCAAAATGGTTAAAATGGTAAAATTTATGTTACGTATATTAAAATGGTAAAATTTATGTTATGCATATTTTACTACAATAAAAAAATCCTATAAATATTGCAACAATATTCCAACATACTTTAGGCTTCACAAAAGTATGAGGCACATTGCCTGTACTAGAGGTACTTAACATCTAATTAGGGAGACAGAAAACAAACTAAAAAGACAAATAACAATCCAAAGTACTCTAATTAAGGCAAAGAGCAAATAAATAAACAAGCATCCATGAAGCTACGATTTGCCAATGACATTATCCAATTGGTGCACATTAGCCATAAGTTACATATGCCAGATGTCTTGGGTCAGTCGTGGACAAAGACTGTGACCTGAGGTTTCACTCAACAACACTCAGTAACAGAGCATGATTATTAAATGCTGAAAATCAAGAGGTTCCCAAAGACACTTAGTGACTGACAGCTTCATCTCTCAGGCTTCTTCATCATGCAAACACAGACAATGTGAAACAGTTACTCTAATTAAGCACTTTCCTTATCCTCCCCTAGCAGAATTGCCTTCGAGATAAAGGATAATGGCACTAAATGAACAGGTTAATTAGAGACAGCGTTTACCCCTGCAGGCCTTCCCCTGGAAACACTATTTCACACCCTTACATCACACAGGGAGAGCAAGGCTCCAGGGCCCAGCTCCTGAGACAGCCAGTGACCAGCAGAGAACAAAGCAAGCAACGGAAAGAGAGAGAAATCATGCTGGCGTATCCGACAAGCATGCTCATCCAGGATTTCCCCCCATATTTCTCTAGGGCACGAGGTGGCAAACTACAGCCTGCAGGCCAAATCCGACCCGCAATCAGTCTTTGTACAGCCCGTAAGCTAAGATTAGTTTTTGCATTTTTAAAGTGTTGTTAAAAGAAAAAGAAAGAAAACAAAGAAGACTATATGACAGAGACCTATGTGGCCGCAAAGGCTAATATTTACTATCTGGCCCTTTACAGAGCAAGTTTGCCAACCCCTGCCCTAGCTGATAGGAATTAAGCAATGTGTTCAATACCAAAGGAAGGAAGGTAAAGAGAGCTGCAAAATGTTCACGTGGGAACATTCTGAAACTCCAACTCTGTCACCAATTGTCATCCTACAAATATCTTAATTTAATGCAAAGATGTCCTTTTAGTTCATGCCTTTCGTAAGCAACAATGAGCTCTCCCTTTGGTCAGCTAGGAAAAAAGCAGCAGAAATCTGAGAAATTTATTCATTCAAGCAACATTTTTTTTTTAAATAAAAAAACACAAACTTGTCTGCTCCTCCCTTCTCACCTCCCCCTTTCTCCAACCTGGTCATTATTTCAAGCTTGAACACGTTCTTGTGAAAATATTATGATTTAAGGTGGTGCCTGCTATCATTCCATTGGTTTTGGGGTGATTAGAACTAAGCTTTAAAATAGGTTACAAGTTGAAACTTGGCAGAGGGAAACAAATACGCAGGGTAGCCACCAATTGTACGTAATTTGAAAACAGCCAGTTTAGAATTTGCTAATTCGTAAGAGCTCAGGAAAGAAAGCAAACCTCAACAACCTCACCTAACTGAAAATACTGATATTCTGAATATAGTTCAGTGCCCACTCAGAATCTGCCATTAATTCAGCCAATTTTTTTCTTCCTAGAATAATAAATACTTCCTTCAACTGAAATGTGGGATCATTACAAATAAAAATATTGTTATTGACAGACTGTAAGTGGATTACATATTTACTTTGCTTTATTGGAAGGCCCAGGAAGGAAACGGCCATAACTTATGCCTTCTCTTGCATTCCATACTGCCTAGTTGGGCATAAAATTGGCACTAAAAAAATAAATTCTTGTTGATGAAATAATGAATAGCTAATACAAAGAATGAAAATCACTAAATGACATTGGTTTACCCTTGCCAGGTATACACATTTTAATGTGGTTATTGGCAAAATCTGAAGTCTCTTGGCTCCAGAATGAGGCTCCAAAATTTAGTAACCTCCAATGGAACTTCAACACAAAGTCAAACATTCTTCTAATAACTCTGGTCTCTCATTTTTGTGTGATTTTGAGACAAAAAAAACACCACTACATACAGTCTATGTTTCAACCATTTCAACATTTAAAATATTAAATCAGTATGGTATCTTTTGGATAGACCCTCCCTCTGAAACAGTTGAGCATAACAAGGGCTTCTAATTACAAAGTCATTTGTCCAGAGAATGTATATTCCCAGCCTAGATTGTCAAGGAAGAGTTGAACAAAGGTGCAGGGAGCATTAGGGCACTCCTAGGAAGGAGCAGCTGTTCCCAAGGGCTGCTGTCCTGTTGCAGCCTTTCCACTGGGTCTACGGATAGCAGTTTCCCATATGCAGAGCCAAGCATTTGTTCAAGGGGTTCCCGCTTCATCTACTTACAGTCTGTGCATTCACACACACACACACACAAGCACACATCCGTGTACACACACACACACACACACACGCACACTGCATGACCTTGAAGCCAGGCCTGTCCTCTAGGGTTGCATGAGAATAAGGACTTAGTTATCTTAAGCGGAATAGATCTCAAAAAGGAAAACATACCAGTGGATAGGCCACTCATCTCAACCCCAATAAAATCACTCCCCTTTTTACTGTTTTAAAAAGCTAGTCCTTCATAAATACTGTTTTTCTTGCTCTTTGACTACACATCAAACTAAATGTTACTTACAAGCAATTGACTGCAAGTTTGTTTAACAGAAAGACATCCCTTTAATTAACTGCCCTTTTTTTTATTGGAGTTGACCGGCAATACATTTGTAGCATCTCAACTGATTACAGGAAGTCTTAGGTAGTTATATACCAATTGGTAAAGAAAAAATAGCCTACATTAATCCTAACAGATAGGTTTTGTGGTTAAGAAGCCCCACAAGGAAAAAAAATCTCAATAATTTCAAAGAACCTCAGATTGAATGTCATTATCAATTTTTTTAAACAGAGAGAAATTATTAATTTCATTAATGAAAAAATATGTGTTTTATCTGACTTCTCAAGACAAAATTGTTCTTGATGTATCACTGATGTTTCCTTCAGACTCTCTCTGCTTCATTGTAGAAATTCTACTTGCAGGAACTTCCCTAAAGAAATAATCAAGAACGTACAACCAAGATTTAACTAAAAATATATTTATTGCTTCCCTAGCTAAAATGGATAAAAAACATAAACAATACTTCATTTCAATAGTAGGAGATAGGATAGATAAAGCATATCAAATTCACACAAAATACACACACAGACACATTATGTAGTCGTTAGAAATGGAACTGTAGATTATTTACATGAGAAAAATATTCACGATGTAATGTTTAGTGGAGAAAACATGAATTGTAAACACAGTATATATGATTCCAATTATGTTCACTATATATGAATAGAAAAAAGACTAGAAGGATATAAAGAAAAACCATACCAACTGTTATCAATGGGAGGAGGAGTTATATGTGATTTTTATTCTCTTTGTACTCTCCACATTTTATATATTTTGTATATATATATTTTTTATATACTCATTTTGTAATAAGAAAAAAGTATATTTTAGAAATATAGTTAGGAAGAGGATTCTCTTGCAGGTCTTAATTAGATGATATTCTAGACTCAGAGTTGTTAGCAAACCACTCACAGAAGCAGTCAAGTTCTTAACTGGGATGACTGCCCACTGACACCAGTTCCATCTTCTCCAGATAATTGTGAGAGCAGAAAAGAGAAAGACAGTTTGGGAAAAAATGCCTACTCCTGCATTTATAAACAAGCAAATTCTCAGTAGGAGGACGAATCATTAAAAGGAACCAAAAAAAACCCCAAAACCCACCCTTGTTATCCAATACTCACATCGAAGAGAGTTTATATCCACACATTTTAAGAAACCAAGAGGGAGTCATAAACCCAATTCAATTTAATTGGGTGCTCTCTTGACAGAATTGTTATTAATAAGATTGTATTTCACAAACCTCCCTGAAATCCGAAACGCTGCTGACTACACCAACAGAAACATTTAACATCCAGCACACAACATACAGTTGTGTCTGCTCTTCTGTCCTGGCCCCCTCCTGCAGACCCCTCATCCCTCTTCTCCTCCTTCCCTTTGGATTCTCAAATCAAAGAAAAAGCTTGTCTTAAGCAACCTCCATAAATTATTCACATGATATTACAGTGTATGTCAGCAATCTCGCAGTGTTTAAAAAACTTAACTACAAGCCAATTAAAATGTAAACTGAGAAAGACGGATGGAGCTGGTTCCTCTGGTGTGAACTTGAGCAGCTCATAACAATATGCACTACAACTTCCAGACCTGCTAATTTGACAGCTACTTTCATCAGCAGAGCCTCGCCCTCCCCCCATGACTTCTTCCTCTTCTTTTTAATGGAGTGCTTCTCCCAGGACAAATGGTTCCATATCCTTCCACATTCAGTAGATTAGTCTCCTGGGCCTTGCAACCAGCCCAAGCACTCAAAGTGCAAGTTATTAACAAGGGTTCGTTTCTTCCCCTCTTTGTTTTTAAGGATGTGTGATATGCCGCGCATTTTCTTTACAGGTTGTAGTTTATAAGTAAAACAGTTTTTTTAAAAGAAAGGAAAAGAAAGAAAGGACAGGAAGGAAGGAAGGAAGAAAGAGAGAAAGAAAGTAAAAGCAAGCAAAGATGAAGTATACAATGAGAAAAGGCTGGAAGTCTGAAAGCTAGCCAAGTGGAGATAATGATCTTCTAAAACACGTTCCCTCCATTGTTTCTATTTCAATTTTTTCTATGATACACTTCACACCAATGGGTCTAAATGACATACTTCCACTTAATCCAGATACAACTAAGAGACTAAATACAAGGAGTACTTGCTTTGTTTTTGAGAGGAAGAGAAGGCCTGGACTACTACACAGATTTTGAGCAGGTCTATTAAGACAAAAATATGAGTCCTTTAAAAAATATACTAGCATATCTTCATCCACATCCCTCACCCTGACCTTCATTTCCATTTCCCCTCTCTTTAAACATTATATAAGAAATCTCAATCTGCAATGAAACCAAAGCAGTTCCTGGTCAGGCTGGCGTTAGAACATGAGTTAGATTACTAACATTTCTGCATTGCCTGCCTCTTCTTTATGAAATATGCGTTTTCATTTTCCGAAACTGTAGCTCAAATTTAACTTCAGGGACATGTGACTCTTCTAAAGAAGGGCCTGGACAAGAAAAATTCATACTTCCAGCATTGGAAATCTGGTACCAATCTAATGGGATAATATTCCCCTTCAGTTCTCATCCTTTTCAGTTTTGTGACTAGACCTACCATTTAAAACAGAAGACACAAATGTTCCTCAATCCCTATATAGAATAAAACATATTCTAATTCTAGACAAATTTCTGAATTTATGGTAATGGAATATCATCTTGATTGATCTACTCTCTGTCATCTGAATACAACAGTTCAATTAGAAAGGTCAAAGTTCACACAGAAATGGTACCTGTTCAAATCAACACAACCACAAGAAATGCTTGTACCTATGAGCCGACTACTAGGATATCTATCAGTGACCCACGACATCAAATTAATGTCCTATAAGAGGTAAACTAATCAATGAAATAATTCTTTACCTTGAAAAGCATCATTGTATGTTGAACTCACAGAGATGGATATAATTGGACATAATCAAATGCCTCATGGGTAGCCAATACAAATGGAAAAGAAATGAAGGAATTCAACTCTTTGACCAGACTTTGAAACTGGAGGTTTAATTGGAGAAAACTAGTCAGTTGATTTTATGAATTCCACACTAGGTTTCCTCTCTGCTATTAGTCAGAGAAGACTATGCACACTGCAAGTATATCTCAAATTTTTTTGGTCAAATTCAGTTAGCAAGTGTCTCAGAAAAGCTTACAAGTCAAAACAAAGGCAGATGGTTATCTGCGCAGTACATATAATCAATAAATTCATTCAGCTATTTAATCCTGCTAAATTATTTACAACAGTGGCTTTCACCCCTCACTGTGTATCAGAATCATGGGGGAAGATTTTTTAAAAATACAGATACCTAGGCTACAGCCCCACATATTCTGATTCAATTGGCCAGGGACAGGTATACTTAAATTTTTTTTCAGGCGACCCGAATTCAGTGCTGCCAAGGATTGAGAACAATTAATCTGATTGAGAATAGTAATCTCTGGTTATTCATTAAAGTGGAACATGATACCACCAAAGACTGGACAAACTATAATAAGCTGCCTTTGCCTTTAACTGCCTGAAGTCTTCCTTCTATTCATATCAGTCCTTTGATAGTTCTTTCTCAGGCTTCTGCTGAAGACCCTATACAGGCTTTCTATTTTATGCATCGGTTTAGAAAACAGGGCTTCTAATCAGGGAAATGTAGATTAAAACCACAACGAGTTACCACTTCACACCCACTAGGACAGCTATGATCAAAAAGACAAACAACGGGGTCTGGCCCAGTGGTGTGGTGGTTAAGTTCACACACTCCACTTCGGTGGCCCAGGGTTTGCAGGTTCAGAGCCTGGGTGCAGACCTACACACTGCTCATCAAGCCAAGCTGTGGTGGCGTCCCACATACAAAATAGAGAAAGATTGGCACAGATGTTAGCTCAGGGACAATCTTCCTCAAGCAAAAAGATTGGCAATAGATATTAGCTCAGGGCCAATCTTCTTCACCAAAAAAAAAAAAATAGACAAATAACAAATGTTTGCAAAGATATGGAGAAATGGGAACCCTCACACACTGCTGGTGGGAAGGCAGAATGATCCGGACACTTTAGAAAACAGTCAGGCAGTTACTCAAATTGTTAAACCATATGATCCAGCAATTCCACTACTACAGGCATATACCTAAGGGAAATGAAGTACTGATACATGCTACAACACAGAAAAATATTAAAAACAAGTGAAAAAGAAGTGAAAGAAGTCAGCCACAAAAGGCCACATATTATATGATTCCATTTATGTGAAATGTCCAGAACAGGCAAATCTATAGAGACAGAAAGCAGAGTAGTGGTCGTCTGGGGCTGGGGGCAAGGGAAAAGGCAATGCTTAAGGAGTGCACGGTTTCTTTTTAGGGTAATGAAAATGTTCTAAAATTGATGGTGGTGGTGAATGCACAACTCTGTGAATATACTAAAAACCATTAAAATGTACACTTTAAGTGGGTGAATTGTAGGGTATGTGAGTTATATCTCAATAAAGCTATAAAAAAAAAACAAAGAAAAGAAAAGAAGGCTTCTGCTTTTTTTTTTTTTTAAGATTTTATTTATTCATTTTTTTCCCCCCAAAGCCCCAGTAGATAGTTGTATGTCGTAGGTTCACATCCTTCTAGTTGCTGTACGTGGGACTCGGCCTCGGGTTGGACGGAGAAGTGGTGCCCTGGGGCGCGCCCGGGATCCGAACCCAGGCCGCCAGCATCAGAGCGCGCGCACCTAACCGCTAAGCCACGGAGCCGGCCCAAGGCTTCTGCTTTGATGCCAGTTTTGGCGGGCCACCTAGCCTCCGGGCTGGGGCCTGTCTGGCTTGGTCACAGCTCCTGCAAGGTGCTGGGCTGCACTCCTGAACCTAACCTGTTGATAAGACCTTTTGATTCTAACTGTACGTCTTAGTCCCAAATATCCTAGTCTTCCTCATCATAATGTCCTTTGGATATCCAGTTGCCCCTTCAAAATCGGCATGTCCAAATGAGACTAAAGACTGGGACTTTATTCTGAAGGTAATAGGGGGAGTCACTAAAGTTTCATGGGGAGTGGCTGAAAAGAAGACAGGAGGGGCCGGCCCGGTGGCGCAAGCAGTTAAGTGTGTGCGCTCCGCTGCAGCAGCCCGGGGTTCGCTGGTTCGGATCCCGGGCGCGCACCAACGCACTGCTTGTCAGGCCATGCTGTGGTGGCGTCCCATATAAAGTGGAGGAAGATGGGCACAGATGTTAGCCCAGGGCCAGTCTTCCTCAGCAAAAAGAGGAGGATTGGCAGATGTTAGCACAGGGCTGATCTCCTCACACACAAAAAAAGAAGACAGAAGACACCTGGATTATTATGAAGTCTTTTAATGCCTCTCTCTCATTATGTGTTCTCCCCAAAGGACCAGGAATACCTTGTTTCAATGCCACTCCTCCTGCAATAACTTTAAAAAATTCCTCCTTTCCTCCCACATTGTGCCAACTCCTGGTAATTAGGCTCCATCCTGTCAGTTCAACCTGATGCCCCATAAGTCCTTCATCTGATCCTCTCACCTTCTTTCTGGCCATCCTCCTTCCTGCCCCCCATACAAACCCTTTTTACTCAAACCATCAGATCTCTAATCATAATCACTCTTGTCCCCTTCCCGCTACACTCTCCAAGTTAAACCTACTCTTCAAGGTCTAGTGTTAATCCCATATGTTCCATGAAACTCTCCCATAATTGTACTAATTAGAGCAATAAATGATAGATATTAAACAAACCCCAAACTCGTATCATGGCCTTTGTCCCTCTGACCAAACTCGATATTCTTTGGGAACAAGAATAAAGTCATAAACTTCTCTTGATTCCACATGGTGCTAAAGCGCTAGGCCAGCAGCAGAGGTTCTTACAGATTGACTGATAAAAGGGAACTCATTTTTATTTCCAAGGACTGATGTACAATCAATTTGTCTTGCATGTTCTCTCTCTGCAGTGGTTTCCCTTCCCATTCCAAGAAAGCCTGCTCTTTGTGCATTTCCTTTTCTCTAGGCTATGTGCTATTACAGTAGAAATCACTCCTTTGGGAAAATTATTGATGGGCAGCTTCTAATTTTAAGCTACAGCTGAACTAAGAAACTGAATCGTAGCTGCATTATGATTTCATTCTGCATGGAGCCCTAATGATAAATATTTAACCAGAACAACTTCCTTTTCCTTTGCTGCTATGTACTCGTTTAATTATTTTAACAAACAGCTGTTCCACACATTTACTACTCTTGTCGAACCCCTAACTACTCCTCGTGGATCATGTTTTTGCTGCCTCCTCACTGAGAAAATAGATGCCAGCCCTATCACCTCCATACTAACCTATGCCTATGGCTTTACCCATTGTTCTGGTCATTAGCACTGTCCCTCAAATATTTCTTATTCTCCCCCTGGTTCTAGGCACTTCCTTGGTCCCTTGAGGTTGGATGTGACTTGCTCTGAGATAATTGTAGAAGCAAATGCTGAGATGCAAATGCTGAGACATAGCCTCCATCAGCCTGGGTGGGCTAAGATGAACAGAGTCCCCCTCCTGATTCATGCTCGACATGTAGCATGAGTAAGGAACCTCTGCTGCATTAACAGACTTAGATCTGAGAGCTATCTGTTACTGCAGCATAATCTAAATCATCCTGCTCCGTGTCTCATTTTATCACTGTCTTTCCATTCTGTTACCCAGGAAAACAGGTCCGTCCTCACTTTGAAGCTAACTCTCTAATTCTCCTCCAGATTCCATTCCCACCTGCCTCTTTTTTCTAAAGCCATATACTTCATCTCCCTCTGTTTTATCTTTAAAATCTGTCTTCCTTACAGAAAAAACAAACCAACCAACCCACTACCACTTATTGAGTGCCTTCTGAGTTCTAGGTGCTTTTCCTATCGTGATTTCATTTAATCCTCACAAAACTCCAAGAGGTGGTAGTGTTAATCTTATTTTATACGTGAGGAAACTGAGGCTCATAAAAGAACTTGCTCAGGTAATATCTGGTAAATGGTAGGCCTGAGATTTGATCCTTAGTTAGTTTGATTCCAAAGCCCTAACTATCCCAATGGCATATAGATATCCCCAGCCTACAAACGTATTCCACTCACCCTCATACACACACCCATCCTTCCACTTTGCTTCTCCTTTATGCCATGGTCTCCTCTTCATTTCCCATCACCCTAAGCACTGAATGCACATTCACCATCTGCACTTCTTTATCTTACGTTTTACTCTCTTTTTGAACTATTCTAACCCAGCCTTCACTCTCATCATTCCACCAAAACAATTCTTCCTGAAGGTCAGTGGCAAAGCCAGTGGTCTTCAGAAGATTCACATCTCTCTCTCTTATGGTATCAGATACTACTACTTTTACCTTCTGAACCCTCTCTTTTTTTGCAAAACTACTCTTTTCTAGATATCTAATAATACTTCTGACTATTTCCTTTGCTGAATATTCTTCTCATAGCCATCATTAGTGAACCTACCCAAGCCTATGTTTTCAATCAGTGATTTCATAAACCAATATTTCTAATTTCAACCTTTTTCTTTAGCTGTCAGCCAAAGTTCTCCACCTAGATGTCCCAGAGGTACCTCAAAGTCAACATCTCCAAAACAAAACTGAACTGATTCCCCCTTACTCTCATTCTCGCCTCAATCATCTCCTGTATTGCACATCATCATGTAGGCTGTCTTCAGGGTTAGGCATGCTGCTCCTAATCATCTCCCAGTTCTATACATTTAGTCAATCACTCAGATCTGTGAATTATCACTCTTAAATCTCTGAAATGTTCCTCTTCTCAAATATTACTACTATTGCCCCAGGTGAAGCTTCATCACCTCTGATCTAAAAGAAGCCCTGAGGTTTCCCTGAGGCTGTCTGCATCACCTCACTGAAATCCAAATGTGATTATGTTACTCTTCTGCTTAAAAGCCTCTCTGCAGTCTATAGGATTTGGAGCCTAATCTACTTTCCTGTTTTCTCTCTCACTATTCCTTTCCAAACACTTCTATTCCAGACACATAAGTAGGGCTACCTAGTTCCTAAACACACCATAGTCTTCACTTGCTTTGTCTACACTGCCTTCAATTCCCCACTGTCTCTGGTGAGCTTCTATGCATCCAACAAGACTGCCTTTTTGTTAAAGTCGCCTCCTCTAGGAAGACTTTTCTAACCTTGCAGGCAGCTTTAGCTATATCTTTCTTTACGTTCTTCTGTCAGCTTTGTTCATATTTCTATTACATCACTCATAAAGTGTTGAGATATTTGCTTATGGATCTGACCCTAAGAAAAGTTGGTTTCAAGCTGGTGTTCAATGAGCCAACAGGAAAGGACTCACAGGCAAAAAGAGCAAGTTTTCAGGTACCCTTCTTTTGCTTTTTATAAATGAGGGGCTTACATAAGCTTTGGTTTTAGAGATTCAACAGATAAAACAAAATTGGAAAACCATTTTACTGAAACATAAGTTCCTCCAAGTGAGGTATCTTATAAAACTTTCGAGCCCTAGAATATAGCATGACAACTGGCATATGGTGGGTACCCAAAAGATGTTTCCTAAATGAATGAATGGCTCTCTGAGCAACGCTGCTACCACTGTCCCCTTCCTTTGGAGCTTTGACTCTCACTACAGTATGAAAGTTAGGAACCTCTTTCTAGGTTGCCCTAGGAGACCCCAAGGGCTCTCAGAAATAAATCTTGTCATTAAAACTATGATAGTTGTCATCAAAACAGCACTGCTTTAGAAGCATCTAGAGTACAAAGTTTCTTAGCAGCTTTGTTTCATTACCAAAGTAGACATTATCTCAAAATTGATCTCATCTGAAGGTTAAACACACTTAGTTCCTTGTCAGAACACTTAACTCTCCGATATAGTCAATTACCAGATAATAGTGTCCACTTTCTCATGTCTTACTACTTAAATGGTCTGATCAATAAATAAGTACACACTGCATTATTAAGAGCTTGCTGATGTCAGACACGAATGGAAGAAGTCTATGAACTTCTAGTCTTTAAAAACATACCATTTAAGTTCCTTGTCAATTGTAGGCACTTTATAAGTCTCTATTGTGTTCATGGCACTGAAATATAATTTTCTTTGAATCTTTGATCTAAACCATACATATCACATGCAAATGTAGGTGTGAACTATTTTTTTTAATTTGTTCTGAGTTTGAGTGGCATTTTATCTCTCTTACTAATAAAGGGATGTTTGACCAAATGCATTGGTTCCTCATCAAACCACACAATATTTAAAGGCATCAAAAGAAATGCATTTGTGAACTCTATAATCTAATGGAAGTGAGAATCCTGCTTGGTGATAGATCTGACCCTCTCTTCTGAAGAATAAAACAGGAGATTCAGGGCAGAAAACGTATTGAGGGAAAGAAACCTGATCCAGTTATTCTTTTACCAATGTCCTTTCTTTGTAGATGGTGTCTTAGAAAAGAAAAAATTTTAGTCACAGTTAATTTTTAAAATTCTTTTTTTTTTTTTTTTTTTTAAGATTTTATTTATTCAGTTTTTCCCCCCAAAGCCCCAGTAGACAGTTGTATGTCATAGGTTCACATCCTTCTAGTTGCTGTACGTGGGACCCGGCCTCACGTTGGACGGAGAAGCGGTGCCTCGGGGCGCGCCCGGGATCCGAACCCGGGCCGCCAGCATCAGAGCGCGCGCACTTAACCGCTAAGCCACGGAGCCGGCCCTAAAATTCTTGTTGATATTTTTTGTAATAGGCTTTTCCAGCATCTTTCCAGACATAGGATGTCTAAACTGAACTACAGTACCTGCAGAAAAAAGATGTAACATTCTAACTACCTATGTTAGTGTCATTGCTAAAGGGATATGCGCTCACACAGAGATAAATAAAAAATTTTAAGCACTTTATCATCAAGAATTATCCAAACCAATCCAAGAATATTTTATTTACTTAAAACTAGGTTGAGCACTTCAGCCAGTTTTCAAATGACCAGTTCTGCTTCTGCCTCCAATACTTGAATGCCTTAAAAGACCAAAGAGAGTTACTAAATGTTCTCAGTCCAGAAAGAGTCCAGTAGGAATGAATCCAAATCACCTTTCACAGACAAGGAAGCGGAGAGAAACAGAGGTTAATACCTGCCTGGTATCATACAGTAAGAAGCAATACCAGTTCTGATCAATTTTAAAAAAAAGGCTTCTATTTACTGAATGCATACTAGGTGCTAAACAGTTTAAAAACTAAGTTAATTTTTTTCTGATATAAACAACTGCAATGTTTTCTTAGTGAGTCAATCTTCCTTCTTTCCATATCAAAATGAGAAAGACAATGGTCAATATGATACTTGAAAGCATATGATTACCATGAACTTGGTCACGCACTTCCATGGACCCTGCTATAAAAAGAAAACAGGGCTGGCCTGGTGGCGTAGTGGCTAAGTTTGCGTGCTCTACTTCGGCAGTCTGGGGTTTGTAGGTTTGGATCCCAGCCGCAGACCTACCCACCACTCATCAAGCCATGCTGTGGCGGCGTCCCACAAACAAAATGGAGGAAGACTGGCACGGGTGTTAGCTCAGGGCCATTCCACCTCATGCAAAAGGAGGAAGATTGGCAACAGATGTTAGCTCAGGGCCAATTTCCTCACCAAAAAATAAAAAAATTAAAAAAGAAAAAGAAAACAGATTTTGGGGCCGGCCCAGCAGCGTAGTGGTTAAGTTTGTGTGCTCTGCTTCAGTGACCCGGGGTTTGAGGGTTCGGATCCTGGGTGTGGACCTATACACCGCTCATCGAGCCATGCTGTGGCAGCATCCCATATACAAAGTAGAGGAAGACGGGCACAGATGTTACCTCAGGGACCATCTTCCTCCAGCAAAAAGTGGAAGATTGGCAACAGATGTTAGCTCAGGGCCAATCTTCCTCAAAAAAAAAAAAAAAGAAAAGAAAGAAAGAAAAGAGATTAATCATTAAAATATATTGCTTTCCTATGATGTGCAAGATGCTCTGCTAGCTATGTATATAAAATAGCTCAAGACATGGTCTCTGGGTTGGAGTAGTTTATAATCTACTAAAAGAAATAACATCCTAGTCATAAAAACATAACTTATCAGATAGTTAATTGGCAAATGAGATGAACAGGCTACAGGAAGACTACTAGAGGCCAAAGAAGGAAGGGCTTAAAGAGACTGGGGGAGTCTTGGAATATTTTCAGAAAAAAGTGTGATTTAAGGTATTTTTTTGTTTGTTTTTTTAAGTACAGAATTCAGAGAAGCATAAAAGAACTGAATACAGAGCACATGGGTAGCAATATACAGGGAACTCAGGGGTGAAAAAGTTTTAAAAGTGTAATTAATTATATAAATATCTGATGATTCATAAGAGAATAACAAATAGTAAATAAACCATAGCACTTGGATATTTTATATGCATAAATATCTCCATTTAAATAAATAAAAAATTCTTTCTAAGAACATAGTACTTATTTTAAAGCAGTTAAAAAAATAAGACTAGCAATACCTTCAAATTTTTCCATTCTTTTTGATATAGCATTTTCACTTCCAAAAATATGTCCTAAGGAAATCCAAAACTCATTTAATGAATACAAAGATGAAAAACTGGACAAAACCTAAACGTCCAGAAATTAGGGATTAGTTATCTACATTGCTGTGTATCCACAGAATGGATCAAACAAGACGTAGAACAATAGTTAATAGAATGAAAAAATATATTGTTCATGAAAATGTCAGGGGGGAAAAACATTATGTCCCATTAGATTACCATCTGTGTATTAACATACACACACACATACACAGGAAAAGACTGCGAGAATATGTATCCTAAAGTCTCTGTTTCTTTAGTCCTAAACGGGGCTAATGTCATCTCAGAACTACTGAGATAATTTATCTTTTTTGTAGTACCACTGCCACTTAGAGTTGAGTACCTGCCTCTCTCCCACTTAACAGGGGACACCCTCATGTTCACCACTGCAGCTTATGGTTGTCCATGTTTCAGCAACTTGCATAGTGCTTGAAAAACGTTAAGTGTCTGCTGAATAAATGTTAAAAGAATAAAACTAGGAACCATATAAAGCATTTGGAATACCTATTAAGGGATACTCTACATTTCTAGGACTTAGGATTTGCATATTTTGGAATGTACAATGTTGATATTTCTCTTCCTTTAAAAAAAAATTTTTTTCTTTCTGATTGAAAAAAGAAAAACAAAGAAAGAAAGAAAGAACTATTATCCTGTCACATGTAAAGATAAATACTCCAACTTCTCAAAATGAATTTTTCTGGCTTGGCATATCAGAGAGCATACTTATTTTTTTTAAGACTGCAAGGAATGTTTTACTTTCCCTGGGAAGAAACATTTTAAAACTAGATCCTACTATGGTATTTCAGGATTTGAATGTCTTATCTGATGCAGAATCTCAATGAATTTGTTGTTCAATCTCTGGTCAGCCTTCCCTGACCAAGAAGGAAAGTCTGGAAAGGGAGTGAAGGGAGGAACATGGTGGAGAAAAGAAGGAAACAGGAGGAAGGCGAGGGAGGAAAGAGGGATATTTGGGGACTGAGTAGTTTTACTCCCCATGCTGGTCTGGTTCTTGTTTTATTGGAACTATTTCACCATCCTTAATTGTCAGGAGTATAAACACACAATCTGATGTTAAAAGGAACCATTCCTGCTGATGGAAGTAATAAATGACAGTGCCCTAGGAATGGAATCCTGAGGTCTGCATAAATCAGCATTTGTCATCTTTTCAAATGCTAAGAAATTTTTGTGGTTCAGGCATTTCCAGGAAAGGCTCACTTGGGTTTTCATAATAATCGCTTCATAGACTCTAACTTTTCCCTTTAAATCGTCAAAAGGTTAAATCTACCCTAAATTAGAGTTCTTTAAGTATGTGTGAGTGTGCATGAGTATATGTAGGAATATATGCATGTAGGTGTGTATGCATATACAAACATATACATATGTATATATACACATGTCTATATGTGTAAAAATATGCATATATAAAATATGCCTATATATTAAAATATGCATATATAAAAATATGCATATATATTAAAATATGCATATATATAAAAATAAAACTGGTCTTCTTGAAGTTCTCTAATTTCAGCAAGTTTTATTCTGTTTAGTAGCTTCCAGAATTGAAAGGTCTCAGGCAGAAGCCGATCACCTAACTATATAGGCAATTAGTTCAACCAGGAAGCATGGGTGTTAAGTTGAATTGGCTCACTTGAACATTCTTCCCCCTTTCAATTAGTACTATCCTTGCTTCTTTGGTGGATGACTGATCTCCTCGGACTCTATGATTTAGCACATTGGGGTGCTGCTAGAGAATTCAAAGGGTGCCAGATTCTTCTGGCAGGAGGTGATGACATCTTAGGAACCTAGTCATTATTTAGATGGGAGCTTTAAAACTCAGGCAGGCCAGCAATGCTCTGGAAAACAGCCACGAACATAAGCACAGGCCCACAGATCAGAACAAAGGCTCAAAGCAAAGGAGGCCGAGGCATAAGGAAAAACGAACGTTGGATCAAAACACACAGCTAAATTCTTTGCTCTATCATCATCTGGCTTGATTTTATCTGTATTTCTATGGGGGGCTGAGTGTAGCTGATGACCCTTTTAAACAAATCTGCTACATATTCACTTTTTCCCCAAGTGGAGACAAGAAGTAACAAACAGGATGGCACTGGAAAAGCAGGTAAAGCCAAGGCCAGTTTTATAAAAAGAAAATGATTTGCGGGGGCCGGCCTGGTGGTGTAGTGGTTGAGTTCACGCGCTCCGCTTCGGTGGCTCAGGGTTGGCTGGTTCGGATCCTGGGCATGGACCTGCACACTGCTCATCAGGCCATGCCGTGGCAGCCTTCCATATACAAAATGGGGGAAAATGGCCACAGATGTTGGCTCAGGGCTAATCTTCCTCAGCAAAAAGAGGAAGATTGGCATTGGATGTCAGCTTAGGGCCAATCTTCCTCAAAAAAAAAGAGGATGCTTTGTGTGCAGGGATCATTTTGGAGAGCAAATTCACTGCAGATCCTGAGAACCAGGCTGATACTTCAGAAAAGAGCAGCTCAGAGGCCTCTGAGTAGAATGATAACAATGGGCCCTTTACAAACACAGCTCAGGGTCAGCCTTTAGGAATAAAATGCATTCCAAGTAGCAACTCACTTGTCCTGGCTCAGTTCCCTCTTTTATCTCACTGGTGAGAGAGCTAGGGAAGCAAAGTAAGTAATGGAAGAAAAAGTAAGTAGAAAAGTCACTTCTAGGATTCAAAATCATGCAAAATTAGTCCCTACACCCAATTTTCTTTGAGTAAGTTGAATGGGGAAGGCCACTAACACTCAGGCCACTATAGGCCTGGTGTTTTACATACATTCATTCATCATACCCTAACAACTCGATATAGGTATTACTGTCATTTTCCAGATGAGAAAAATGAGCCTGAAAATGTGTTCTCCTAATACTCCCAACTCTTGAGATAATGGGAAAAACTGATTGACAAGAACCCATTTTAAGACACTTGTTTAGTTTTGTCCTTTTTTCCTTTTCAAAGTCAATATTAGCCTGCTTCCCCAAAGAGTTTTCTTTTGAAGGGTCAAGTGTTTCATTTACACAATAAACAATATTAACTGCTGTCTGTCAGATGACGATAACAGACTAACATTTTTTTCATAAAGATCAAAATCAAGGTCATTAAAAGCATGAGCTCCTCCACATAAAAACAACTAATAATATAAATACCTACAAAGACTTTCAGTAACTTTAAGGACTATTACTTCCACACCAAAGTCAGAATTCCCGCTGTTAAAAACCTAGATAACTTTAGTACAACAGAGAAAACATACTGCATTGACTTCTTAGTGGAATTTGGGTCCAGTTAACCTCATGTTAGAAGTCCATGCAACATATTTAAATTTGGAGGGAGAACGAGTTTTAACAACCCTTTGCATATTAGAAATGCTATCAGTAACGATGTAATTATCTCATTCTTTCTTTCTTTATTTTTTTGTGAGGAGATCAGCCCTGTGCTAACATCTGCCAATCCTCCTCTTTTTTTGCTGAGGAAGACTGGCCCTGGGCTAACATTCGTGCCCATCTTCCTCCACTTTATATGGGACACCACCGCAGCATGGCTTGCCAAGCAGGGTGTCCGTCCGCGCCTGGCATCTGAACCAGCGAACCCCGGGCCTCCACAGCGGAGCACGCCCACTTAACCGCCTGTGCCACTGGGCCGGCCTCTCATTCTTTTTTTAAAAGAAGTTGAATAGAGATGTGTTTAAGAATGCTAGCAAGCTTCAGGGCCGGCCCCGTGGCTTAGCGGTTAAGTGCGTGCGCTCCGCTGCCGGTGGCCCAGGTTCGGATCCCGGGTGCGCACCGAGGCACCACTCCTCCAGCCATGCTGAGGCCGCGTCCCACATACAGCAACTAGAAGGATGTGCAGCTATGACAGACAACTATGTACTGGGGCTTTGGGGGAAAAATAAATAAATAAAATCTTTAAAAAAAAAAAAAAAGAATGCTAGCAAGCTTCAAACTGCCTTACTTTGTTTGAACTATGTCAATATAATGCTTTGTGTCTTCTCTTTCCTGAATTTGAAAACATTCCTAATTTGGTCCCTCAGCTGCAGTTTTCCCTTACATTGTATTGAAGGGCATTCCCTGCATCTGGATAGCAGTATGTTACACTTTAAATGCTAATGGAAAAAACATACTTCTTATACAAACATGTCGCATAACATCTTTTTGCACAAGACCTCAGCTGATCTCCCATTATTGAATCAGAAGACTAAGTATTCACATCTTGTGTCCACAGACATTGATGAGCTAACAATAACTCATCCATTTAGCTTTTCTGGACAAGACTTGGATCCATTTTATTTCTTTTATTCATTTTGTTTTTGTAGGGTATAAGGAGTGATGTTATTGAGATTAAAATGGAAAGGCAGAGGCAATACTGCTCATATCCAGGCAACTGAGCCCTTACCCTGAGATCCATGCATAAGTGGGTCCTTCTCAGACCCTCTTCAAGCTGTGCCCTCTCTGTGGAGCAAGAGTCCATGAGGTCATGAGGATGGGCCCACCGGGCTCATACATTTCCCCCTTTGGACCATATTCTCCATACCAGAGACACAGGACTCCCCTGGCCAGATGGTCCCAAGCCCCTTTCAGGGACCACAGGACAGGCTTCTCCCCTGGCAGGTCATGCTGTTGGTACACACTGTTTGCTGGAGTCGTGAGGACATAAGGTATGGACAAAGCTTGGATGTATGGAATGGGTGCCCATTCTCATGTGTGCCAAGCTCCATGTGGAGCTGGAAAGAGCCAGAAGTGGAAAGAGAGAAGTAAGGTGGGCCTCCATGTGTACTCTTGTTCTGCAAATGTCAGGTGTGGGCCTGGCAGAAGGAGACCTAGAGATGGAAGTGGTTTTAATGGTGCTTTATTTTATAGAGAATATAATACTGTTCAAAATCCTTCCCCCTCATTTTGGTCTTCCCATCTAGATCAATAAGAGAAAAGTTACTAGGGTAACTACTGGCTGAGTTTATTTACAAATAAACTCTAGAAAAGTCAACTACAGGAAAGAAAGAAATCAACAGATGTAACCTTGTCTAAAGGTTAGTCCTCAACACACACACACACACACACACACACACACACCATGCAGAGTGGGCTGTGGGCTATGACCACCAAGGTTACAGACATTCTAGGTCATTGCCAACCTCCATGCTATCATTGTTCTAAAGGATTTGCACTCCCAAATCAGTTTACAGCTGCATGTGACAGTTCTGATACGCAACTTTTAAATTGGCTTCAACTTGCCAGTAGCTTTTGCTCAAGAAAATTTCATGACAATGTAAGCACACACCCTTCATATAGCACACATAACCTCAGAATTGGCTTTACTCCCTCTTTTAACACATTTATTATAGCTGTTAAATTACAGTAATTCCCAAGCTCAACCCCTAAAAAAGAACACTATCTACGTCAAGCTTACTTCATACTAATTTTCTCAAGTATCAAGCCGAGATATTCCCTATCACGTCGAAAGAGGCCATGTGTTTACTGGTAAAGCGCACAGGTCTTCACTGAAGGTTTGGAACCTTAGAGAGAAGAGTCAAGAGCATGTAGGTCTTCAAAAGGAAAAGGAATGCAGTTGCCAAGGGAGATATCAGACAGATAGGAGACATTCTGGTACAATTAGACCCCAAAAGTTCTACTAGAAGACAAAAGAATAATTACAAAGTAGTAGGGGATGGAAAGAGGGGATCCAGAAAACATACAAAGATGGACATCATTGTGGGTTTTAAACGACCCTCTTGGGTCAGAACACAACACGGACTTTCAAATAAGGGTGGTAGTCTTCAGTGAATTTGGGCTGTATCTGAAGAGGAAGTAAGACCTGAGTATCTGGTGAAGACAGAGGAGTGCACCCTGAGGATGAAAATGCTAGGACCTGGACCCCAGAGCATGGTAGTGTGAATTGTTCTCCCCTTACATGGATTGCTCCCACCCACTTCAGTGACACCAAAACATACCTTACCAAAGTGCTTGCCAAAGCCACCTCCTGCTACAAATCTTGGCCAGTGCTTCCCACTTAGAGCCAAAATACTTGGGTTTCCCCTCTCTTCTATCCAGTGAACAAATTCTACTACCAAACTATCCCACATACAATGTGTCCCCCTCATTTTTTTAATGTGCTCTAGGAAACACTGGGCAATTTTCTGGAATTTATGCAACATTCCGTAAGGGGTCATTTTGAAGCAACAGGAAAACCTTCGTGAAATTCTACTAAGGAACTGGGACTGGTCCAATTTTCCTACACAAATTTTTACTAGATGGAAATCCAGAAGTTTTGGCTTCTTCTATCCATCATAAAACGCCCTTTGTTTAAACAAAGTCTCCACTGATGCATTTTCCAGCACGTAAGGTAATTTTCAGTGTGGTACAAAACTCACTAGGGTCCTTTAAAACCAGGGGTGGAGGTGGGGGGAGGAGAAGGAAAAAAGCACCTACACAGCAGAAGCCTTTATGATCTATAACTGAGTACATATTGCATTTGCAATAACACCACATTTAACCGCCTGGGTTGTAATACAGTAACCCCCTCACTACACTGACCAGCCCACAAACAGAACCAAGAAACCTGGCAAGGAACTCTATCTGCAATAACAAACTCGACTTGCAGTAAAAGCCATCTGTACAACTGCCAATTATCCTTCTCCTCAAATGATTAGGTTCCATCTAGTTTTGCTGACAAGCAAGTTATGCCACATTTTAATAGGCAATAAAATGTATTATTAAATAATTAGTAGCTAAGAAACAGAAATTAGAGGCTACTTCCCTGCACATGCATCCCCTAGTACTTCGGTCTATTGATGTAAAGCAACTTGATCCTCCAAAGAGGGTAGACTGAAACCTGATACGGCAGTTTACTGTGAGACAATTATGAGGCTAATGAGTGTTCACAAAGACTGAAGCAGGAAAGAAATCTAGAAAATTCCACCTAACCCCAGTTATGTCTGATCCGTAGCAGGGTCCCGGAGGAGCAGAAATTTCTTCAAACCGCTCCTTGTTCTGAGCACATTAATTAAACTGTTAGAGGTAAAGGAGTATTGATGTCTTTCCCATCTCCCCACTTCTCCCTGTAGGTAGTGTCTGGTACTTGTTCAGCCCTAAAGGTACAGTTGCACTAACTGAAAAAAGCCCCACTAAGACCAATTAAGGTCTTTACTAAGAGGCTGAAAAGAAGACAAATGAAGGCAGAAAGCCCGATTACAAGGAACCTTTGTACAGATGTAAAGCAATTAGAGTGGTCCCGAGGGTAAGGCAGCATGGTTCCAGAAGCACACGATTTTACAGCCTGTCTAAACTTGGAACAATCTATCTTTTTTTAGGTTGAGAATAAAAGTGAACCCTATATTAGTGTCATATATCAGCTGCTAGTGCCTGCGATTGGTTCCCCCATGCCTGCTAGAGCCATAAAGCTTCTCAAAGATCCCCGGTGGAGGGCAACACCATTATACACTCTGCTCTCACAGGCAGGGAAAAAAGACCTGCCTCGTGTCAGAACTGCTTAACAGAGGGGCTGCCTCAGCTGCACAAACACCCAGAGAGAGAGGGGTGGACCAGAAAGTGGGCCGGGATTGGAAGGGAGGGCAAAGAAGGGCCTCGGAAAGAGAGCTGAGAGACAGTCTGGTCTCTGGAAGACATTTAAGGGGGCTGCCTTAAGGAGAACACCAAGTCCGCCCAGATTATCCTCTCAGGACATTTTAACAGCAGCCACATTTCTGTCATTAGCCCTCCTTTTGATCTCGTTAATGCATAACATGTCAGTGTTTTATCTCTCCATACTTGATAAGAGCCAACAGATGGGTTCTTGGTAGAGACTCAAACGTAGGAATTTATACTTTGTGCTGGATTCCTGGACATTAAATGATCAGAAAGGAGGGGAAGGGTTAGAAATTTGTGCATATTCCTTCAAATAATTTAGGATCAGAAACTCACAAGGCAAAGAAAGAATCCAGAAACTCTGGAACTTGGTATATGTCTCTACAGCAGCCCTTCCCAATAGAAATATAATGCAAGCACCATAGGAAATTAAAATTTTTCTAGTAGCCATTAAAAAAGTGAAAAGAAACAGGTGAAACTTATTTTAGTATATTTTATTTAACCCAATATATCCAAAATATTACCATTTTGACAAGTAATTGATATAAACACATTATTAATGAGCTATTTTACACTATTTCTTTGCACTAAGTCTTGGGAATTTGGTGTATAGTTTACACTTACACCACATCTCCATTGTGGCTTGCCCCATTTAAGTGCTCAGTAGCCACATGTGACTCACAGCCACTGTCCAAGACAGCACAGCTCTGTGCTGCAGGGAGTAGGAGCATGGACTCCTGGCCCACTGCTAACCAGCCACGTGATGGTACATAAATTATTTAAGTTTTTAGTGCTTCAAACTGCTCAGCTTTGAGTTGGGAATAATAATAATACTTTGCCTCATAGGGTTGTTGAGAGGATTAAGTAAAACAATCCATGTGAAAAGCTAGTAACAAAGCCTGGCATCAAGTAAGCACTCAGCAACTATTAGCTATAATTTTTACTACTATTTTTATAAACCAATCTCAAGTAAAGAAAGTTGCAATTTCCCACCAAGACATATGTTCTATAAAAGCTTTTACAGAATCATTCTATCTGAGGTTCCTCACTTCTATCTGTATTTACTGGAGTTGCCAAATGAGTTTTAACAGCTCTTTGAGTTCAAGTAAAACGTGTCTGGAAGACCTGGCCCCATCAGCAATTGCTTCTATTAGATGATGTACCAGGACTTTGTATCTGCTCCACACTAGGAAGGTTAGACAGGGGTAGGAACATGGTGAGTCAGAAATCAACATCTGCTGGAGAGATCCATGTTGCCAGACATCAAGCAAACTGCTATCACATTTCAGAAGAATGATTAGCAACAACACTGGCTTTAGGTAAAGAGTTGATAATTGCACAGATCATTTTGATTTTTGATAATAATTCACACTGAGGAACAGCATTAAAAAACGGTGGCATTTAACATTCAACACAGAAATAATTAACTTTTAAAGTTAGCCAGTAAAAGAAAATGCCAAGGCAGGATGGTGAGGCAGAGCTGACAACAAGAGGGGATACAACAGGACATTAATTAGGTACAAGCAAACATCTTCCCTAATAGCTCATGTTCTCATTCCCAAAATGTCAACAATAGATATTAACACCAGATGCTGGCATTACATCTCCCCTGACAGTGAGTCTGGGCCATGTGTGTGTGCTCAGAGAAAAGCCTCATGTGATCAAGGGGAAAAATCCAATGGGTAAAGGCTGTGTTTCCTTCTTTTAAATAATTTATAGACTCTTTATGAATGGTAGGGAAATCGGAGCTTTCAAGGGATCTCAACTGAAACATGGAGGAGAAGCAAGATCGGATCAAGTGAGCCACTCTCCATGTCTAGACTACTTTGGCGTCTGTTCCATTCACCTGGATGTACCCCAGATCCCAAAGTGCTCAGACCTCTTCCTGCAGGAGGCTGGGAATGTACCTGTCCTGGGTGGTATTCGTAAGCAATCTTCGCTCCAGTACAGTGTGGTAAAACCACTCCTGGAGATAAGAGACATAACTACAATATTCAGGAAGTTTTAGAAAAAATAATTTCTGATGATCTAAAAAACATCATTCCTCCTTTATTAATTTCATTTTTTTCATGCTTTCAGTCAGTCAGAAAAGAGATATAAGAAATATAAGGAATTTGACGTATTTCTATTGCTGAGCATGCTCCATACTCTATCAGCTAGGTGAAACTGCCTCTGCTTCTGATTTGCTCTGTTTCCAGAGCAAGCCATCAAAAACTCCCTGACTACTGGTTGTTGTTTCGGAAAGTGGATTTGGAATCACTAACCAAAGAGAACAGGCTGCAAATTGGGAGACATGAGTTTGGCAGGAATGTGTAAGAAGTAATTGTCTAATCATAATGATTTTCTTTGAATTCCACTAATAAATAGATTAAACAAACTCCTTTCCAACCTCAGGGCCTTTGCATCTGCTGTTTTCTTTGCTTAGAAGGTGGTTCCCTCCCAGTCTTCTCATTTCCTTCTTTAAGTCTCAGCTTAGAATGTCACTTCCTCAAGGAGGAATTTCCCATGCCCATCCTATACAAAGTAGGTTCCACCCCCATCCACCATCTCTATTACTCTCCATCTCAGCTTCTTGGCCTTTTTTTTTTTTCAAACAGCACCTATCACATTTGTGCTTATTTCATTCATTTCTTTGCTGTGCAGTAGGCTTTGAGAAGGCACAGATAACGCCTGTCCTATTTACTCCTGGGTGCTCAGGCCTGGAATACAGTAGGCATTCAGCGTATGTCTGATGAACAATGTTGAGATCTCTGCTGCCTCCTGCTGCTGTTGCCTCAATCCTTGGGCTAAGAAACACCAATGAAGAACCCAGCGACTGATGGAATAATTTAGATCTAGAGCTGTGTATAAAAAAATCCCAGAGGCTTTCTTTGAACAAAAATTGAATGAGCACAAACGAATGAGATAGACTTTCTACTCTCAAGGAGTTTACAATCTAGGAGAAGAGGAATGTATGCAGGCAGCCAAAGATTCAAATAAAAAAGTTACTGGACTGATAAAGGCTGGTTAGGCCTGTGGTCATGGAAGTCTTGGGCTGACACCCAGAGTGAGGGTTCTCAGAGCCAGCCAAAGAAACCTAACAACCAAAAGAACTGCCAGCAAAGTGCAGGGATTAAGCGCATGATCTCCAGAGTCAGACTGTCTGGCTTCATGACTTATGAATCATGACATTTTGAGTAAGTTCCTTAAACTCCTTGCACCCCAGTCTTATCTGTAAGATGGCAATGACAATAGTGCTTATGTCACAGATGACTATGAGGATTAAATATCTGTAAGACTCTTAGAATCATGCCTCACATATAGTAAACACTCAATAAATGTTAGGCATCAAAAATAATTGGTCTCTAAAACGCGCAAGAAACTTGTTTACTAGTTAACTCCACCCAACTTTCCTCTATTTGGCCCATCATTTCCAGCATTTGGGCACGGTCCAGTCATACTTTTACATCTCCTATCCTCCTGAAGCCAGGTACCTGAGGGTTACAGTAAATATCCAATAAGATTACCTTTCAACCTTGTTATGACCTTGCCAATTTGCTGTTCTCCTATTTATCCTGAGGGGTAACTCAAGGGTCACAAGAATTTATGAGCTTGTTTTACAGAAGAAAGAGAATGCTTCAAGGATCACTAGATAACTGGCCCCCAGCTGCCGCGAACACCCACAAGTCAGATTACCCAGTTTACCAGAAGTGAAAGAAACATGGAAGATTACCCTTTTGTTTCTCCAAAACTCCTCCTGCCACACCCCTTTGCTCTATAAAACCCCTTGCTTTCTTCTCTTGTGAAGGTGGATTTGAGAGAACCCATGCTCCCACCTTCTCATCCCACTGTTAGGCTTACCGCACATTGGGCACATGAACTTGAGATTAAGAGATTCAGTATGAGTCCAGCACTGTAGTATCTAGTGCTGGCTGTGAGCTTAAATCGCAAGGTTTCTTCAAATGCCTACTTCCAGTCACAAACCCTGATCCAGTTCCCCCTGTTGTCTAACCTTTTGTAGTAGCCGATAGAGAACACGCAGCCTCTGTCCCAGTGCTTGCTATTATTTCATATTTGGTTTGCCTTCTAGAAAATATTAGTTTAGAGAGGCATAGTATAACACTTAGGGCAATGATATCTAGACGATTAAAAGGAGAAATGAGATTTTTGTGCTTAAGTGAACTTTGCTAATATACTTCATTCAGAAATCAACTCTTCCTTGAATTCAGAGCCCCTAAAGCAATACAAAATAATTTGTCTGTCCATCCATCTCAAAGTATCTTTTACGTATAGGGCAAGACACTAGGCACCATGGGAGGGGGGAAAAAAACATAAAACAAGATCTGTCTTCGAAGAGTGATTATGTCACAGTGTAACAAAGCTCAGAAGTAGCTTGCCAAAGAAGGCACTAACCTCTGATTTTCTAAGGATCAATTGCCTTCTGGTTTTGAGCACAGAGATTTTAAGCCATGGAGTGCCAATGATTTAAGCTACAAAAAAAGTCCTTAAAGTACCACTGGTAAATAATCATCTTTGTGATGGCTTTTGAATTTCACTTTAATCAAATCCAGTAAGACGTTCCAAATATCATTTATCCTTTAACAATCAACTCTCAATCTCTAAATCCTGGCTTTTACTTTAATCACTCATAAAAATTCTATTATTCAAGTGCTGATTATGGTCTGTCTTGCTGTGCACCAAGCAGCACAATCACTAAGCCCACAGGCTGCTCTACGTCCCCTACATCACCACCCTAGAACTGGAGCCAGAAGAGGGTCTGGGAGTGGAGGGCTCTGAGTCAGATTGCCTGGGATCAAGTCTGGCATCTGCTCTGGCAAGTTATTGAACCTCTTCAAGCCTCAGTTGGTTGATTTGTAAAATGAACCATGATGACGGTATCTCCCTTCCCTGGAGTATGGAGGAATTTAATGAGATGAGTATAGAATGCTTAGAATAACTGATGACCCTTAGTAACTGAGCCATTTTTGTTATAAAAAAGTTCTTAATCAAGAGCCAATTTTGTTCTCTATATGCCTCCCTGTTTCGTTGGCCCTCCATGACAGGTATAGGACTCATTCTCAGATTCTAGAAAAAGGTTCGCCAAGTCACAGAATGAAACTCTATTTGTTCATTATCACTTAACTGGAATTCTTAGGTAGCAACTGCCCAATGAGCATTGAATCAAGAGAAATTGGATTGGCGGTGGTGGGGTGGGTCATAGAAGCAACATCATAAAAAGAGTTTATCTCAAGGAGATTAAAAGGTACTAAGGATCCACATATTTTCAGATAATCAGTGGTCTCATTTCAATGGGGAAGCAACTGGACAGACCTGAATGTATGATCTTGTTTTGCCAATCATTAGCTGTGACTGGTCTTATAAAGTTACCTTTAACTTCCGGGGCCTCCGTTTCCCTATATTAAAGCACAGGGTCAATCCTGCTGAGATCCTGTGGTAGTGGTGACTGAATGAGATGGGCACAAGCACCTTTTGTCTGACTTTGCAGCACAGGCTATCAGGCAAGGGAGTGTGAGCCTATCTGTAAAATCCTTCAAGGGCTTTCATTTCCCTTCTCCTTGACTAGGTGGTTTGTAACGCGTGACTACTCAGGAGGCTTAGAACTTATTTGTTGATAAGCCTCTAGAACTTTCACCTGAAGGAGTAGGAAATAATAAGGAGCCAGCAAAGAGAGTGGCAAAAGCATACACTCCAGAGGGCCAGGGAGTCATCTCCTGGAGCCATAGACTAAAGGAGGTACTACCAAGGGTGGAAGGAAGGAGATGCCCTGGAGTACCCCCTGATACAGAGGTATTGGAACCAAGGTCGGGACTGTGCAAAGCCCTGCAGAAAATATCCCATTGGTACTTTTCTGACAGAGGCCAGTCCCCACTCTGGGTGGATCTTAGGCCAGCTGGCTGCATACTGCAGGGAAAGATGAGGCAGGGCTCCCGAGGACAGGTCTCTGTACTGCAAGGCATCCAAGATGGGAAGGGTTTTGGGTGGCTGGGATTCTCTTCTCCTTCTTAGTTTTCTGTTTGTATTATTTCATCCACTCTCATTCAAGTTGAGGAGAGAAGAGGAAAGGCAGAGGAGAAAGAAAAAAAAAATCCTGAAACACTGTGGGAACACTCATTCATACATGCCTGCATTTATTAATTAGCACCTATTATGTGGCTTGGCACTGTGGTCACAAAGATGAGTGAGGCACAGCACCAGTCCTCAAGGAAATTACAGTCTAACGGAAGAAACAGACACACACCTGGATAATTTTAGAACAATGTTATGGACTGTATCAACCCAGGATTGAGCAGGGGGAGGTAGGGAGGTACCAGGGAAGCTAAGCTATCATTGGGCAATAGCACCTCAATGACTCTGATGTGACTGCAGGGGGACAGGGGAGCCGTATGGGGAGGAGCAGCAGTGTGAACCAAGGCACAGGGCAAAATGGCATGAGGGATTACCAGCACTGTGTGCCTAGAAGAAGAAGGGACAGGTTCCCCACACATGAGTCATGCACAGAGCCAGACAACATCCAGGAAGGAAAACACGCATTGGGATGGTGTGGACTCCTGGCCACACAGAAGGCCACAGCTTTATGTAGTGCACATGGCCAAGAGGGAGGCCTGTAGTTTTCTTGGGGCATCTGTCTCTTCAGAGTCACCAAGCCCCTTATCTCTACCCACTCATGTTGTTTCATAATTCTAAGGAAAACATGTAGTTAACCTTTCCTAGTAAAAGGTTTTGGAAAAGACAATAGCTCAAGGGGATTGAGGAATTGTGAAACTGCAACCAATCTCTATGAGAAAGAAGGGCATGGTGGTGAAGAGCTATATAAATCAGGAGCTAGACAGGGAGTTTCTCTGGAAAAGCTGCTTTTAAGAGGCCATATACAAAAGTTGGCAAGCACGACGCACTAATAAAGAAATGGCCACTCAAGAGAAGAATGGTGTGGAAACGTTAGTTAACTCAAGAGGGTCACTGAGGTTTGCTGAGTGTTGGCTGAGGAGGCAGTGAGCACTCTGTCATAGGAGGTTACGGCTACAAAGCCATCTGGGAGAAAAGCAGCATGGAGGATTTTCCAGATGGAAGTTGGACTAGATGACCTTCAAATACTCATCCAACCCCTAGATGCTGTAATTCTAACCCCCATAAATGCTGGATGAGTGTAAGTGATACTACAGTAACCCTTCGTAAAATACCATACACTCCCCACAAATTCATTCAGACTGCAGGTAACGGGGAACAGGCGAGACCAGAAGACTTCGAAAAACAGTGAGAGGTTGATTGTACAGAGGGCTTTGTTTCCCAACTTCTCTGAGTCAAAGACCCTGCTCTGCAAACAGCCACCTGTCTACTTATCTGAGACAAGTAATAGCATATGCTGGAAGAGAACAACAGGCGGCCTGAGGAGCCAAAACGTCTTTTCTTGCATGTTTTCCCAATTAACTATATTCTTGGATGCCTTTGAAGAAAAGAGTCCCTTCTGAAAACATCTCAGAGTTTGGAAAAAGGAGGGAGTTTCAAGCAGTATTGGTAATTCTAAACTTGTCAAATGGAAAAGCTTCGTTCCAAAACAAATGGTTTTTGGGGGGGAAACACCGCTAGCCAAATGTCATCTTTGCTTATTCTTGATAGACTTGCTAAAATGTCTCCTAATCCTCAAAAGGTTCTAAGCCATGTTGATCATCTTTTAAAATAAGGTCACTGAATTTAGAGAGCCAAGAAGACTGCAAATCTCTGAATGTGTTAACACCATCCAGTGCAGCAGATCTATCTAAAGTCAGACACTTTTTAAAAACTCCAGCTCTCAGGGCCTTCCCTCAAAACACAGTCCAGCGCACAGGCCTGAGTAGATAGGTAAGAGCTGGACTTGGATTGGGCAGGACCCTAGGACAGGGCAGAACTGAAGATGTGAGAAATTAGGGAAAACCCAGGGTCAGGCAAAAGGAAAAGTCCTTAGAATTCAGGGACAGGACAATTGGGCATCTCTCTCTCATGTCTCAGATTTTTTCTGTCACTGAATCTTTCTGCCTTTACCTTTTCAACGTGTCTCATTCATTTCTACTCTGCCACATCTAACTATTGCCCTGGATCAGATTCTCATCTATTTCCCTTTCAAGCCCATTCTCTGAATAAAAACAAGAGTCATATTTCCAGTCCTGGATTAGGGTATGGCAAGTGAGGTGCCTAGGGCACAAAATTTAAGGAGGCACTCACTATCGGGGTTGTGTAAGTACCAACCTTGAACTTGCATGACCCTTAAAGTAAGTGCTTCCTTAAATTTTGTGCATTGGGTGCCTCTCTTGCCTCACCCTAATCCTGGCCCTGTTATGTTTCTCAAACTTTGCATGTAAAATTCTAATGTTCCACGGAGGGCTACGGTTCCATACGCATCTCTCAGCACTCTTGCAATTTCACATCAAATATCAGTATTCCTTTCCTCACAGCAGCTCCCCAAACACACACTGTTGCCTTACACATCTGATCTATACTATACCATACTCGGCTTCATGAAAGCCCTACTTTCTCTTTATCCCTGGCAAAATCCTTTAATTCACTTAAGAGTCTCCCTTATATTCATATAAATAAATATATATATTTAATATAAAATAATATAAAAATAATATAAAATATAAAAATATAAAATATAAATATAAAATATAAAAATAATATTAAAAAAATATATATATATATTCCCTTACATCTTTCCATCTTGGAAGCCTTCCCTAAAACCACCACTTAGTGTTTCTTCCTCTAATTCCACCACACCTTGTATATATTTCCATTATATTATCACATGGTATTATCTTTAACTGTTTATATGTTAGTTGCTTGAGGTTATAATTCAGTGTGGGTACAGAGTGCCTTTCCATCTAAGCATTCTTAGACACTACCACAATTCCTAGCACATAGTTGGCCTTCAGTAAATGATTGTTGAGTAAATGAATGTGCATTCTGTTGAATATACAACCTTAGTGTCCTTATTCTTCTCCTTTCAAAAGGATCAATTCCAGAGTCCAAAGCAACAAAATGAGACTCCAACCATGGGAGAAGGAACCAGACTGGTCATAACACAGATAGGCCTATTGGTCCAGGTTGCTAACTTTACCCTTTTGGTGCGAACTGAAGAGTTCTACAATAATGCAACTGGCTACCACGAGCAAAGTTAACACATCTGTTAATCATTGATAAAGATGATTAAATATTACATTTTTGTTTACTTTAATTAACTATAATTAAAACATCACAGGGAGTTTGTAAAAGCCATTTGTATATACTTAATCTAGCTGTTTGGAGAGGTGTTCAATACTGTCCTATCTTCGAAATTTGGAAGGTTCCATAAATGAGCTTTAAGTTGACTGATTCCTCCCACCTCTCCTCTTAGAAACGAACCAGTATTTTGGCTATTTTAAAAACTACCAGGGGCCGGCCCCGTGGCTTGGTGGTTAAGTGCGCGCGCTGCGATGCTGGTGGCCCGGGTTCGGATCCCGGGTGCGCATCGAGGCACCACTTCTCCGTTCATCCTGAGGCCGAGTCCCACATACAGCAACTAGAAGGATGTGCAGCTACGACATACAACTACCCACTGGGGCTTTGGGGGGAAAAAATAAAATAAATAAAATCTTTAAAAAAAAAAAACAAAAAAAAAAAACTACCAGGTCATTTCCAACTTTAGAACAAACACTGGCTTGGTGGAATACACAATGATCTACAGATAACACAAGCCATGAGAATGCCTTGTGTTGAACTCCTAACAGCACTGAGCAAAGTATAACTGGTTTTAAGGCAGCTGAGGAGAATGGATAGCAAGAGGGAGCAGTGGAAAACATGTTTTTGTTGGTAAGTATGCTGCTGTTTGTACATGGGGCAGGGTGGTTAGGAGGTAGAAGAGGTCTAGACCTCCCTGTCCAATGCGGTGGCCACTAGCCACATGGGGCTCTTTAAATCTAAACTAATTAAAATGAAATAAAATTGAAAATTTAGTTCCTCAGTCTCACATTTCCAAAGCTCGAGAGCCACTTAGCTAGTGCCTACTGCAGTGGACAGTGCAGGTATAGAACACATTCATCATCATAGGAAGCTCTATTGAGCAGTGATGGTATGGACAATGCAAACTCACATATTCTTAGCCTCTACAGCCCGGGGAGTAAGGGTGCCCATTTTTTCCCTAGTTCATAATAAATACCCACATACTAAGCATTTTCTCATACATCTTCTTGTAAGCAAGTGGCTTCCCCCTAAGTGGCAACAGTTTATATGCTACAGACCAGATGCTTCCATTATAATTTCCTCTCTAGTTAAAAATGAACCTCATCAACCGAGATACCCAGAGTTGGCTCACTTCATGTGAAGAGATGGATGGGTACTAGAAATTTGAGAACAGTTCAAAAATGAATATGGCACCTATGGATGACTCCAAGGCAGAGGGAGGGAGGGAGGAGAGACAAAGCACTGAATGCACAGATTAGCAAAAGCTGATTGGGGGATCTAGGCTCTGCAGAGGCTGAGAGACCAAGCCCTGTTCCCCAGGCCTCTGAGTGCATGTTGATTCTAATGTGCAGTATGTTTCATGCCCTCAGGAGGCGCAGCCATGCTGAACTGGAGTTGTTCCAGGCCAAAGTCTCCAATTTCAAAACGAAAGCAATCAAGGAAACAGATTCTTTAGTTCAAGTGATACGCTGATATGGCCAACTAATGAATATTTCTAAGCACTTTCTCCAGCTATACTTGTACTTTGAGTCAACAAGTTGTCCATTTCTTGTCCCTTCTACAGATCTGTGCTTACGTTTTAAATAAACACTCACTAACAGATTCCATTCTGTAAGAAGATGAACCGAAATCCTAAAATCCAATCTGAAAGAGAAGCCAAGGGCATTCTTTTCCAAGCATTAGATTGGTTTCACATGAGGTGATTAGACTCTTTCGTGCTAATTGCAAGAAAGAACTAATTAGAAAAATCCACCATTCAGCTAATGAGAGCTGAGCCCTAACTATCTCAGCACTTAACTTCTCAGGTTGTAAAATATCACATTTTTTTCATGCCCCCTCTGAGAGAGTTGTCACTGTGTTAAATTTTAGCACTCAGGCTAGGCATTAAATAACTAAGGCAACATCTACAAAATGCCTACACATGCTATAGTTCACTGTTGCTCCACCCATGATTTCTTACCGTTCCAGAAGGGTAAATATGATAGATCAAAGACTGTTAACTAGTAGTACTGGAGATTGAAGTGGTAATGAATTCTGCCCCATTTCTCAGCACAACCTTCTTCGTGCCTTTGTGCCTTTTAGTCTGGGGCCCGTTAATAATGCAGGATAAGGAATTTCACATGTAATGTTGTTACTCCGAGAAGAGTTCATTAAAAAGCAATGATATCACCTGATTGAGACTCACATCCCTGCCAAGGATTGTAGCATTTCTCAGGAAGCTGATGGAATGAGAATAATGAAGAGCTAATAAATCAGAGTCCCTTATTATACAATAAACTCATTATACAGTAAACATTCTAGAGTATAAGTAAACATTGGAAAATAGGAAATCAGCCATATTACTAGGATGAGGACTGTAGCAAAGCTTTCTCAGAAGACTCAGTTCAGAGGACGGCTTGAGTTTCATATGATTTACATATTAAGTCTCCTTGGACATTAAAAGAACGCTATTAAAGAAATGTCTCTGCAGTTCAACACCCTTCCTAAACACCCCCAAAAGCACTTTTTCAAAAGGAGTTTGCAGTCCTCTTGGTAGGAGCCCAGATCCTACATGATGCAAGATGCTGTGTGAAATTAGCAGAAGTGTAAATGCCAGAAGTTCTGTCTTTGGGATTAAATGCTAGAGATTCTCTTTGTATCTAGGGTCCCCATACCCTACCCCAAGGTAGAAAGTTTTCAAGAAGATAAAGATTCACATGTTCAAGTACACTCAGGATACTGACCTTAACTCCTGAATTTCCAATAAGGATCAAGAATGAGAATTGAGCTCACCTTCCCTAGCAACCTCTAGAAAGGAGAAATGCTAGCTGCCACGCAGGTATATTTCATAGAGTCTATTCTTAATTACCCATAACTTGACTTGATGGAGTTTGGATTAAGGGGCATTGTGGGGTTATTTTGCTGCTTATTAGCACCTCTAAACAGAGAGTGTAAAATAAGTAGTGAGATTCAGATCCTTCAATTGTGTCTTATGTTAACAATTTCAGACAGGACTTGTTAGGGCAAGGGACTAAAAAAAAATGGTTATAATAAGGTTCAGGCGGTGCCGGCCCGGTGGCTTGGCGGTTAAGATCGTGCTCTGCTTTAGCGGCCCAGGGTTCGTAGGTTCGGATCCCCAGAGCAGATCGACGCACCGCTTGTCAAACCATAATGTGGCAGCGTCCCATATAAAGTAGAGGAAGATGGGCATGGATGTTAGCCCAGGGCCAATCTTCCTCAGCAAAAAGAGGGGGATTGGCAACAGATGTTAGCTCAGGGCTAATCTTCCTCACAAAAAATTTTTAAAAAAGGTTTGGGAAAAATCTGATGATTTCAGTTGCTAAGTGTACTTTACCCCTTATGCACATTTCTCCTGATACTTATGCTGCATTCTTAAAAATATTTTTTGCACTGGTATTTGTATTCAAATCATATATTATTCCAAGGGATCTTAAGTTATTATGGTGTCTATGTATGTGTGTGTCTCCTCATACATGGACAGACATTATAGGTAATGGGAGAGAAAAACTAATAGCGCAGTACCTATGTATGTATTATTATCCCTAGAGGCTCAGGGAGATTAGGCAGTTTGCTTGGGATTAAACTGCTAAATGAGAGAGCTGGAATTTCAACTCCAGTTGGCCCTGTCCTCAACTTCAAATTACTTCCCTTTTCCTTTCAAAGTGTCTCTAGCACTCTCAAACCTCCTTAATGCAGTTATCAGCAGTATTCTGCTTTGTACTTCACCATAAGGCTTAATTTTGCCCAAATATATTTTTAAAGGCAGCCATCAAAAATTAATCAGAATCTCTTTGTAAGTAAGCAGGAGGAAGAAAAAAGGTATCAAGATGTTTGTCAGAAGTTAAATTGTCACTAACGTAACATAGGAATGGGACTGGATTTGAACTGAATGGTTCTTCCTGCAACAGTCTAAAGTCCAGTATTTTTTTTTTGGGGGGGGTCAGGATTTTTCATCTTGACTTCTTTATGAATCAAAAAAATCCAAGCCCTATTCTTTACCCCATCTCTAACAATATGAGAACTAAAGAAGTGAAACTTTTTGCTCAATATCATAACAAGCTACTAACTGAACCATGAAGAAAACCTCAGGTCCTCACTCTCACATATTTTTAACAATTCAGTAGCTTGCTCTTTTCACATGGTCAAGAACCAAGGTTTAAAACACTGGTATTCAACAGGAGTGCTAGACTGTCTGTTCATTTTCATTAATGCATAATCCTTATTAATACAATAGACAGCCCAGAAGTGAAGAGAGAGACAAATTCTAGGAAATACTGTTAGCATCACATAATTAGAAAGAAGCTACTGGAAGAGAAAATATTACTTCAAATTCTATGTTGAATAAATCAACATGTGGTTTTGGAAAACAGAGATTTGACGGCAATACCCAATATCCCAGTCAAATTTATACAGATCAAGAAACAGAAATTATTACACTGGTGCAACTAGATAATAACAATAATAAGCAATTTAAAAATACTTTAAAGGCAATTAAGAGATTATTTCTTTAAATCTAATCAATAGTCACAACACTATTATTTCTGTTTTTAAAATGAGGAAACTGAGAAACAAAGATGAGGCTGAGGAAATGGGTAAGGGTGAAATGGTCTGGGAAAAAAGGTAGGAAAAATGAGTTTCTACCGATGGGACCTGTTCAGGAAACCGCACGTCTTCTCCAGAGCCAACCCAGACACAACGTAAGAGAGAGACATGCAGAGGGACACACTCCTGAATTGGTGTCATCATGAACATTTCCCTGGGTAGCTTATCATTGCTTTTCTTCTGCACTTGAACTGGGAAGACTAAAATAACAATCTTGCATGGCAGTCTATGGGAGAACAGGTAGGAGACACAACAGTAATAATACAATTCAGGTAACCTTTTCACTTCATTTTCCAATGATTTCCCAATATTTGAAGAGAAAATCTTGCTTCCTTTGTCAAATTTCCCTAAAAGACAGTCTCTGCTATCCGTAATACTGGCTGTGTCTAAACATCAAGTACAACCATGATACCCTTTAATAGTTAATCCTCCAACATGTAATTAGGCATTCACATGACAATCAAAACCATGACTATATTTCATGTTTGCCTTCCCTTTCAAGCCCTCTACTAGAGGGGCACTTACTCTGTCAAATCTGCTATAGTAATCAAAACATTGAAATTACTTCTTTCCACACTAAATATACTGGAACTGGTTGTTTGATTAAATGTAGAGCAGAGAGTGCAATTTGCTAAATTACAAGTATTCTGAACATGTAAATATAGTTTAATTACTGCAATTAAAGAAGATTACTGGAGATTGGCAGATGGGAATGTAATGCTGTTTTAATTAGAGTTTTTAATGCACTGTAACATAAGCATAATATTAACCCTTTATCCTAGAAGAGGTAGATGGTCTTTGAAAAATTAGTATTTAAAAATGTATTAGAGCCAGTGTTTCATAACAAGGGCAGAACTGAGTCACATCACCCTGGAAGCCCATCAGGGAGGAGAATCATAGTTTCTAAGAATAGTAAACTGAGGCAGAGAGCAATGACAGACAACCCATCTGCTAGAGTCCCAACGATGAACATACAAGCGAGCATGCATGAATGCATGTGTGTGTACACAGATAAACACATAGCACACTGGCTGCTTTTCATAAAAGAATATTGCCACAATGTCGAAGACTGCGAGGACTTCTATGTCATAAAAAGTTTCATGGAGCCCATGTTTAGCAAACGCAAAAAGAGAAAGTATTTAAAAAATACATTTACTTTTAAAAAATGCATGTATTCATCTTTGAGAAAACTATAGCGCTGATGCAGCTGACACTCTACCAGGGAGGCCAGTTTATTATTATTATTATTCACCTTCCAGAATGGTATATGCTACAAAGTAATATTCCAGAATGTAAGAAGCAATCTTTGTCATCTTGAAAGCTATCACTTGCAACATTTTATCCATTTAAGTCAATAGCCTATTAGAAATTCTAATTGAAAGTTCAATAGTCAGCTTGGAGCCTTACAATAGAGGTTGCCTTTTGGAAAGCCATTTAAAGTCTTAATCTCTTTATCATTTGGTATTTTGAAGCCTAACTTTGTTCTTGTTAGGCAGATCAATGGCATTAATTTACAAAATGGGGGAAAATGTCACCCTTCATCCTTTAAGTCTCAGCTCAGTGAAGAGCAGCATAAGCGAATCTGATCACTGCTTTCCCATATTAGCAGCAAACGGTGCCATGGGAGGCTTGACCTACAAATTTTAATTACTGCATGAAAAATTCAGTTCCTGGAGATGAAGAGAGACTTGAGAAAAGCAGGGCCCCACCTTGTGCATGTCTGCAGAGTTTTAAGTCTGCAAGGACTGGATTTCTGAATCAGTGGCCAACACCACAGTCAATGAAAGGGGTTTACTGTGTCTGACAACAAGCCACAAACTTCAAAGCAATGCAGAACCAAGGCAGAAGACGCCAAGGCAGATAAGTAAGCTTCTAAGGGAAAAGCCGTGGAAGAGAATATATTTATAGTTTACTGAGCATTTAGAGTCTTGATGGGTCATACACACACCTATCAATTTTTTTAAAAAGTTATCATGAAGCTAATTCAATTAAGAGTTATGGCCTCAAATGCAAGCATTCCTGCAAAAACCAGAGAGGCAGTCTTGATGCTGTGCCTCTGCTAAAAACATTCTTAGCAAAGTGGGCACTCAGGGGAAGGAATTATTTTCACCCAAAATAAAAGAAACGGATTCTGAATGAGTAGACATGATAGCTACTTTGTGGTGGCAGAAAAACCAATAAAAATAAGTCATCTAAAAAGTAAAGCCAAAAGTAGTAGTAGTAACCTTACTATTGCTGCAATAAGCAGAATTAAGGGGCAAAGCTGTCAGCTTTTATATTCTATAATTTTATTTATTTATTTTTTCCCCCCAAAGCCACAGTAGATAGTTGTATGTCATAGTTGCACATCCTTCTAGTTGCTGTATGTGGGACTCGGCCTCAGCATGGCCGGAGAAGCGGTGCATCGGTGCGCGCCCGGGATCCGAACCCGGGCTGCCAGCAGCAGAGCGTGCACACTTAACCGCTAACCCACGGGGCCGGCCCTAGCTTTTATATTCTAGAAGCTAAGGGAGCAGACCTAAACAACAATCACCTTACATGCAAGCAAAGCCAATTATAGAAAACATATGTGTTTATCAATATAAATTTGAAACAATCATTTAACACACACATACATACATCTGTACTTTAAAAAGGGATGGGAAGGCCACAGAGAAATGTTAATTTACCCTGCGGGAGTGGAAGCATGTTCAGGGGGATTGGGGTGAGTCAGTGGCTTTTGCTTTTTAGTTTGGATACTCTTTTTAAATTGTTCAATTTTTAAAAAATAGCTAACCTGTATGGCTTTCCTAATTGTTAACAAACCAACTTTTTTAAAAAGAAGAAAAATAAAATCTATATGCAATGTTTCAGCATAAAAGCCTGTGAATCTTTTTAGAAAGAAAGATTCCTTTTGTAATGTGAAAGAGCACTATTTGCTTCCAAAATTTAGACTTTTTAGCTTTTAGGCTTTCTTATAAGTTAGACTTACTTGTTTACTTCAGATGCTTGCTGCAATTAAAGAACTGTGTTAACTGTCAAGTTAACTTTAATCACTAGTTACATACCCATACTCAATTTAACTGGGGAAGCGTTTTTGCATAACTGCATACAGGGCTCAGCATAGTGTCATGTACAGCTGGCTTCTTCGTTAATATTGTTTGATGATGGTGAAAAAGAAATAATGACCTTGCAACAATGGATACACGTACGCATTTCCTTTTTATTTTAAATTTTTTATTTATTGCAGTAACACTGGTTTATAATGTACGCATTTTCCATGTAGCCATACTTGCTGTTGGCTAAAACTTAAAAGTCAAATAGCCTTCTGATGACTGAATCATATTCATCTTTTCATTTCTGATCTCTGCTGATCTCCACATCTTTCTTATCCAAGAGATGCCTCACTGTCACCTCCTGACACCGACAGCTGGAATTCTGTGATGAAGTGTCCTAATGAAAAAGCCATTAACATTTCTACCAAGTGCTCCTGGGCTTTACTGCCCCTGCACTTAGGTTAATAGTATGCTGGAAGGTCTCTAGAAAGGACAGAGGCTCCTGTTAGAGAGCTAAATAGTCACACCCCTGATATGCCTAGGCCACTGACACAGTCAGGCTGGTCCTTAGGTCAGGGCCCACTCCTTAGAGGGAGCAGAATCCCATGAAACAGCGGCCTTTTGGAGGAGAGGTCCAACTAGAACAAGTGTAAGGAGGGAAAGCGGGCTGGCCCAAGAACTGGGCAGGAGAGTGCGCATGGTAAGGCAAACCTTGAGCACGCTTAATGAGCCGGCTTCCAGCAGAGCCAGGACCCATTCTCTGTCGAGATTCCAGGAAAGGGCTTGGGGGCACACACAACAAAAATTAATGCATGAAGATGGAAAAGAACACATGCTCAATATAAGAAAGCCTGAGATGCCAAAATGCAGCTTCCCTGAAGTGTGGCATTTTCAAAGCCCGCACATCATAACAACTTTGAATTCTGAGACGCCTAAACAGGAAGCCCCTGAGGTTCCATCTGTCTCCCTGACTAGAAGGACAGCTGAGGAACCATGCTGCTGTCTGGAAGAGGGCTGGCAGAAATCTCAGGAACCTTGGTCCGGGAGCTAAGAATGTGCAGTTCATTCTTCCCTCCAGTCTAATTTACAGCCTGACAAAAGCTGTTGGCTTGTTACCAGGTCTCTCTCGGTACATAACTACAAATGAACCACCAAAAAGAGTTGGCTCACTTCTTAATTTTGTTTTTATTCCTAAATTTAAAAGAATCATAGGATTCATCACATGGTATTAAAGAAATCCTATCTCCTTTGTTCTACATATTTTACTACCAAAATTAAGAAGGAAAGATTGTTAGATGGATGTGAAAGTCAATAGAAAAGTAGAAGTGGAGATACAAAAGTAGAAAACAATGAGCTGAGATCATAATTCCTAGTCCAAGTGGGTTCAGAAACCCGAAGGAGCACCACTAGATAAAGGCATTCTGGCATTCCAGGTCTTCCCCAGCGTACTCAGAATCTGCCCTTTCCAGGCAGGTTATCTAGTCATCTGCTCTGCAATAGTCTCTTCCAGTGACCTTAGATTGTGCAGTAATCTCTGCACACACTAGTCAAGTTCCTAGCACTGTACTTTAGCTACTTACTTCTCCAGACTCCACATTTCTCTTTATTTATATCAATCCTACTCTTTCTTTAAGATTATACCCACCACATGATCATCTCAAATGACGTAGGAAAAGCATTTGACAAAATCCAACACCCTTTCATGATAAAAACACTCAGAAAACAATGAATAAAAGGGAACTTCCTTAACATGAAAAAGAGCATTTATGAAAAACCCATAGCTAACATCATACTCAGCGGTGAAATACTGAAAGCTTTCTCCACTAAGATTATGAACAAGACAAGGTTGCCTGCATTCACCACTGCTGTTGAGCACTGTACCAGAAGTTCTAACTAGAGCAATTAGGTGAGAAAAAAAATAAAAGGCATCTCTATTCACAGATGAAATGATTCTATACATCGAAAATCCCAAAGCTAATAAAATGAATTCAGCCAAGTTGCAAGGTACAAGACCATCACACAAAAAGCCGTTGTGTTTCTATACACCAACAATGCACCTTCCAAAAAGGAAATTAAGAAAACTATTCCATTTAGGGGCCGGCCCCATGGCTTAGTGGTTAAGTGCGCGTGCTCCGCTACTGGCGGCCCGGGTTCGGATCCCGGGCACACACTGACACACCGCTACTCTGGCTGTGCTGAGGCCATGTCCCACATACAGCAACTAGAACGATGTACAACTATGACATACAGCTATCTACTGGGGCTTTGGGGGGAAAAAAAAAAAAAGGAGGAGGATCGGCAATAGCTGTTAGCTCAGAGCCGGTCTTCCTCAGCAAAAAGAGGAGGATTAGCATGGATGTTGGCTCAGGGCTGAGCTTCCTCACAAAAAAAAAAAAAAAAGAAAACTATTCCATTTAAAATAGCATCCAAAAGGATAAAATACCTAGGAAATAATTTAACAAAAGAGGTGAAAGACTTGTACACTGAAAACTACACAACAAACACTGCTGAAAGAAATTAAAGACCTAAATAAATGGAAAGACATCCATGTTCATGGATTGGAAGACTTCATATTGTTAAGATGTTAATACCACCCAAAGTGATCTACAGTTCAATGCAATCCCTATCAAAATTCCAGTGGAATTTGTATCTAAAATGGAGCTTCTCTCTGTCATCATGGTATTGGGACACAAACATGAGGCCCAGCTGAATTCAATGGCTGGAGCCGGGAGTCTGTGGAGCTGATTGTGTGGCTTAGGGAACTCTTCTCAATATACAGAAATGCCTAAAAGAAACCACACACACCTCCACCAAGGCTGCAAAGGCCAACTAAATACCAAATGCTTTTGCTTTATCCTATGCTAATGACTATGTGGATGTTAGCAGTAATAAAATGAAAATTAAATGATAAATTTTACATGCCAAATGCATGTCAGTCAACAAAATATTATAAAACAAGGAGTCTAAGGAAGGGATGGGGAATAAAGGAGATTCTTAGGAGAAGATGGTTTAGACTAACCACGTCTGTATTGAATTTTAAAGGACACAGGAAGGTGTCTAGAACATCCAAATCCATGAATTACAGGGGGCTGAACTAGCTATGCATCTTATACAGAAAGAAAAATCTCAAATGAAGAATCGGAGGTTGCAAAAAATTCTGAGAAAATGTCACAAGTTACTTTCTGCCATCCCCTAAATACTCAGACCCTCCTTCCATGTTAGAAGTACTATTCCAAAGGCAATTTTCTTTGGAAGAACAAATCTGTGCAATGCCACATCTGAAGAATGTTTTCCATTTCCCCTTCCACCATAACCAGCTCCCCAAAACTCACGCAGAAGGCTGATAGGTAGAGCAGCTCCTGAGGTTATTCTAGAAGCCAGTGCCCTTTAAATATAATGATCAAAGTCATCCTCTCAGAATCTGGGAAGACACAGGACTGGAAGCACAAAGGGCTCCATTTGGAAACCCATGAATGTCCCTATTATCCTAAGAACTAAGCATGGAGCCATGCATTTCAGGCCCATTGCTACCTGTGATTATGTTTTTATAGCTATTACCAAGCACTTTGATGATGAGATTGTTTAAAGGCCTCAACAAGCGTGCTAATGTGACTCGAAGACTCAATGTCTGTTCATTGCTGCCATGCCAGTAAGCGCACTCATTTACTTTATGCCAAGGAATAAAAAAGTCCAACTTGGCTCAAAGAAACCACTTAGAGTAAAACTGATCTGATCTCTTAGAGGCGACCATGGGCCCTATGTTCATGTAAATTAGACAGGTGATGCGTGAAGCACACAGTACCTGGGCCTCCAGCCTCTTTTAGCCAGCTCAAGATAAATCGAAGAAGGGGTATGGCCAACCCTGGCCCTCGTCGGCCTGAGTCAGAGGTCACTGAGAAGTTAGGTTTAGGAGATGGCAGGAATTATATTAAGCAGCGCTGAGAGAAAGATCCAGAGGAGTTTTCATGGCGGTGCTGTGTGCATGTGTGTGCAGGTACATGTGTGTAAAGGGACACTCATGGAGTAAGGAAAAACCAAAAACTGGTGGGGCAGAGATTAGGTGGCTGAGGCAGCTGAAGAGGAGTTGCAGAACAACCCCCACTCCCCCAGTGCCCTGGGAGAAGTGGAGAGGGCCAATCAGGCCTTTAGCAGACAGGCTGGAAGTGGGTAAAAAGCACAGAAAAGGCCCAGGGGAGAGCAGAAATGCAATCAGATCCCTCTGGGGATGGGTGGAGAGGCAATCATGAAGCCTTGAGAGAACACATCAGCAGCCCCTGGGGAGCCTCCTAGAAAGGCCCCTTTCAGGGACAAAGGAGTTCATTCTGGGGCTGTGATTGCCCTTCCAGTCTCAGTGTGCTGTGCTTACCTTGAGTCTGGCCTCCACCCACAGGGCAGAAAGCAGAGAGTAGTTGAAGACTTGGTGACTAAATGAATCAAACACAAAACATGTGCAAAATGAACAGCTAGATTTCTGAGTCACCAGTGGAGATGCTTTAGAGCTGAGGCCCAGGGCGACCGTAGATGTAGGCAGATGGCTGGGGCTGATGGGCTCAGAGGCAGGTTGCCTTCCCCCTCCTGACTGGATTCACTCCTGCAGCAGCTTGACAAGGCTTGCCATCTTTTCCGCTTCCTTTCTCCCTCTGAACTGGCCTACGGGCAATGTGCAAGGTCAAACAGCAACTCCATTGCAGAGCTGGGACTACCATCCAGGACTCCGATTCCTCGGTCTAATTTTTCAGAATCTAATTGGGGTGGGGGTGGGATGACAAAGTTCTACACTATCTAACATTCAACTAAAATATTTTCTCATTCTACCATCTGAATATACTCTCCACAGAAGATTTGGTTCAGCTTTACTTTTTGTCATTTGAATTAGGAAAAGAGTAGACATAGTGAAGGCCACAACTAAGACACACTGGGCAGGAGTGAAGAAAGCAGAGGCATAATACACACCTACCAGCCTTCTTAAGAATGCCTGTGGGGGCCGGCCCCGTGGCTTAGCGGTTAAGTGCTCGCGCTCCGCTGTTGGCGGCCCGGGTTCGGATCCCGGGTGCACACCGACGCACCGCTTCTCCGGCCATGCTGAGGCCGCGTCCCACATACAGCAACTAGAAGGATGTGCAGCTATGACATACAACTATCTACTGGGGCTTTGGGGGAAAAAAATAAATAAATAAAATTATAAAAAAAAAAAAAGAATGCCTGTGGTTGAGGATAGTGGGTTTCAAACTCTGGACTTCTTTAAACATGAGAAAAATATTTTAAACAAATTCTTCTATGGGACCCCAAATATACAAAACAGATAACAGTGAAGCTGCTTTGGGTGACTAGCAGTGAGGGTGCGGAACCCTCACCTGTTCATATCCCACCCTCCCTCTCCTCTCCCCTTGCCCCATCAGCCCCTTAGCACTGGAATATGGGTAGAATCCAGTAATGCAAGAAGAGACAATTGGGCCCTGGGCTCATCTCTCTTGAGTTGTGCGGGTTTTCCTCTTTGGGCCTCAGTTTCCTCAGCAGTAAAATGAGAGGCTGAGCTTGAGTGGATGGTAGAGTCTTTTCAATGCTAAAATGCTCAACTTCTCTACAAGCAAGGAGAAAGGAGAGAATGATTGCAAATTTTATTCACATAAAATGAAGATAACTAAGAAAAAATATACACATAGCAACTGCATCATTTAAGTCCCTCCACATGGCAAGGTGCCATTTTCCAACTTGTCCTCAGTAAGAGTTTCTCACTTATTATCATCTCTAGTGATCATTATCATTAGTATCATTTCTAGTGATCTTGCTGAAAAGTTCCAATGCCACAGTATGATTTTCTTCTTTCTTTTACTAAACATGTAAATTTCATAGTCACATAAGCAGGATCAGGGAGCCTGGAGGAGCCTACAGTTAATTTTTTTTTTCAATAAATACAAAAAATTTTCAGTGACAGCTTCATCGGCTGTTTGTTCTCATGTATTACTTTGGCCGGCATATTTTTGTAGTATTGGTTGAAAACAGTCATAAAACTCAACATTCTCATCTGCCCAGAGTCAACACAACTCTTTCTGCCACACTTGATTCCATTCAGAAGCCAACAATTTACATCATTTTTCACAATGTACTGGCTAGTTTTCATATGTTCACATCCACTGTCATCACCACTTTCAGACTGGTCATAACTGAGGAAGCCGGGGCCTCTCTCCTTGGTCCCTGGACAAATCTAGGTATCAACAAATAGCTGGCCTGGGTGGGAGGAGAAGGCCCGCCTTTATTCCTATCTCCCCTGGTATACACCATAACTGTGTAATTTCCCCACTTTGCAGCACATTCTCTCTCATGTTTTGAGCTAGAAATGGTGGCCGAGTAATAGACTCTGTGTTCATCTTATAGAATCACCTATATTTAATTGGGAAAATGGCTAGTTGTAACTCTGTCAACAAGACACGTTCAACTACATCATGTAACCATTTTTCTTCAGAAGGCATTACCATCTGGTCTAAGCAGTTAACAGGCACAGCTATGTGGTATTATAGCTAATGAAATTAAATGTGGCACAAACATATACACGGCACACAGAATTCACATTTATCTCTTTAAAAGGATTTTCCTTGTTAAAAAATAAGATATGTGGGTTGCAAGATCAGGATTGTGGCATGGTTGGCTGGCTTTACTGCTTTCCAAACAAGAAAAGTGATTATTCATTTCACATCTAGGTCAAACAGAAGAATTTCATCTTTAGAGCCCCAAACAGCCTCCTTTTCAACCTGCCTGCGTAACTCCTGCCCTTCAGCACCCCATTTCCCCTCTAAGAGGCCTGCTTCCTGAGTCTGCCCCAGGGTCACTCAAAACTCTGGCTATAGTACCTCACCTTGACTCTAGATTTATGTTTATCCTCATCTCCAACCCCTTTAAACCTCCAATTCCACTTCATGCTGTGATGAGGCTTAAATTAGATCACAGATGTAAAGACTCTGGCACAGAACAGATACCCAGTGAATATTATTTCTTTCCAATGTCTATTTCCTTTCCACTTATTTCACCTGTCCCAGCCTCTGAGTTGGGCTGTGAACTGGGCTCATCTGAAACCTAGGTCTGATTGTTTCTGAGCCAATGCTAACTGGAGACCCAAGCTATCTGAGCTCTACCCTCACGTATGTACAGACATCTGTTGTTTTTGTCACCTCATCCTTTCAATTTTCCTGGTAAAACTGTACCCCAACTTTCCTTTGGGAAATATCCCTACTCCAACTCCAGTTCCAGAATGGGCTCCAAGTGGTTTAAGCCAGGAAGGGGAGAGGGTGATGTTGCTGGGAGGCGCTCATGTGGGACCTGAGTTTGGAATCAAATAAAAGGAAGGCAATACATTTAAGGACTCAGGCCAGAAGGATGAAGAAAACTAGGGCTTTGTGCCATCATTTCAGCTCTGGACAATTGTGGTGGAACCAGGATTCAGCATTACCTGCCCCTGTCTTATTTCCCATGATGCTTACTGTTGTGAGGTACCTCTACAAGAGTGTTCCTGGTACCAGCTCTGCCTGAGCTTGCTATATCCTTTAAGCACAGTGCCTTGGACTGCCTGGATGTGTAGGTCAGGCCAATGTCCACAGTCTATGTCTTTCTTGCAATCCCCATGCAATCTGACAATCTGCATGGACTCATGTGATAATCACTCACCCCTGTCTAAGTATCAGCACCTACAGGGAGCCCACCAGCATTGTGATACAACTTGTGCTTAACAGAGGTACCTGGAAGCTTCAAGTTTTGGACTTTAGAAATATTAATGATGTGCACTAACATTTATTGTGCACTCAGCATGGGGAGAACACTGTTCTAAGTGTTTCATAGATATCCCCCAATTAGTCCTCTTAACAATCCTATGAATTAGATTCTATTATACCCTTTTCAGGGATGAAGAAACAGAGGCACTGAGAGGGTAAGCAACTTAGCTAATGTGTTCCACAAATAAGTAGCCGTGGTGGGATTCAAACCCAGCGAGCCTGACTCTGGAGCTATACCCTTCAACCACTATGCTAGACTACCTCTGTCAATCAAATGGCCTTATTTCTTTGGTATGGCCCTCTGTAAAAGAATGTACAACGCTCTTTCACTTGCTTGATTCTCATTGATTTTAAATAGATACTCACCAGCAGACAAAGCAACAAAACTGAAACAACAACAAATCATTTGACTCAGAGTGGGCATTTGATTAGTATCGCCAAAGCCATCTTTCTGTGACCACTCTCTGCCTTGGTGTAAGGCTAAGAGGTAAGTGGTTGCCTTATCTTGGTGTTCCACATGAAGAAAGCTGGGAAGAAGAGCTACAGAATACAGAGGATAAAATTCAACAGCTTTGCAAAAAGATGTTAAACCATACCACACAGACTGATTTGGACGGTAAAGATGACCCCTGTTCTTCCACCTCACCCACTGAACTGCTGTTCCCAATACATTTGGGAAATGTAACAGCTGGCCAATTCAAAATACTTTCTCTTCTGCTCATTTTAACAAGAATTTGGTAAGTCTCTCCCACAAGCATACACTACAACGCAAATAAAAATTATCCCTACAAAGAATTTTCTTCTTTCCTTTAAAAAAGTCCCAAACTCAAGTAAGACTTTACACAAGTAAAGGGCAGTTCTGCTGGTCTGATAAATCTTCTTGTAAAGCTAAAATGTTAAAATGAGACAATCAAAATACACATAAAGAGTAATTCAGTCTCTAATAACCTTTGAATTTACAATTGTTGAATGTTCCTTCTAATTTGGGGATTAAAATGCTAAATACAAATTTCATTTTTTTTCCAAATTGGATTGACCAAATAAGTTTTCCAGGGTTCATGGGAACATTTCATTTTCATAAAAACTATCTGAAACAAATAACTTCATTATGGAGAGGCCTCGTAAACTACAGGGCAATATTCTTGGGGAGCAAACACATCATAATAAATTCTCTTGAGCATAATCTCTTTTTGGACATGGTTGAACGTTTACTGGGTATGCTTCAGGAAACCAGTGTTTCACTTTAGACATGTCCCAACTGCCTGGATATTTATTTGGCCACATACATTTTTTTCTACCCTATAAATTTTTCAAACTAGGAAGTGTTTGATTTAGTCAGTGTGGTTAGAAATACTGTTTGGTGTCTGAGAGAACACCCAAAGGTGCTCCAAACTACTAAATCAATTTAGTGGCCTGTACCCAGAATTTTTAAAAATAACGAAATAGACCAAAAAAGATCAGCATGCATATGTTTCCTGACTCTCTAGTCACAAGTATTTAAAACAGCATTGCAGGGCCGGCCCTGTGGCTTAGCGGTTAAGTGCGCGCGCTCTGCTGCTGGCGGCCTGGGTCCGGATCCTGGGCGCACACCGACGCACCGCTTCTCCGGCCATGCTGAGGCCACGTCCCACATGCAGCAACTAGAAGGATGTGTAGCTATGACATACAACTATCTGCTGGGGCTTTGGGGGAAAAAATTAAAAAAAAAAAACAGCATTGCAATCGTTTATAATGATGCTTAAGTGAAGCCAACAAGATTCTGCCAAATTTATGGAGAAAGAAATGAACAGAGAAAAAGAGACCTAATACAAAGCTATTCTAATATGAAATTATGTGGAATCTTGGTGTGGGATATTTGGAAGGGCATTCTATGTTAAAGGGGGCACTAATTGCCTAGTGATTAAGAGCAAAGTCAAACACTTGTGGACTTGTATCCCCACTGCACCTTCCCTACCTTTTACTAGCTGGGTGACCTCTTTATTCCTCAGTTTTCACTTATTAAATGGGAATAACACTATCTGTCTCACAAAGTTGTGAAGACTAAACATGATAATATAGGTAAAGCACTTAGAATGGTGCTTGATATCTCGTCATTCACATGGTAAATGCCACCACGTTGTTAAAATACACTGGCAAGGATCCACATTAAGGCAGCTATTGTAGGGTGTTTACTGCCTATCTTCACTCAGCTAGTGTCACTGCTGATTCTTGGGGTCCTCGTCATCCCATCCCTAGAAGGAGGCCAGACCCTGGCCCAACCGCAATGACAATTCCTCCTCTACCCACCTCACTTAAACCATCTACTCACAGCCCCTGACTGCTCCTGAAATGAGATTTCAAAATAGCCCTCCATCTCTAACACTAGCATCGCCAGGGGATCTGGAGCTTCCCTGCTGCCAGCCTTGGTCCACATTCACCATTTCTTCTTCCCTTTTTCTTCCAAGGCCCACTACCTCCGCCCCGCCTATCGCTTCGCAATTCTGCCATTTCACATTGAACTTACGTGCTAGTGGACTTACTCCTTGTGGACAGGGACTGTGTCTCAGTTTTACTCCACAGTGGTATAGAACACACAACAGGAATTCAACAAATGTTTGTTAAATGAATAAAAGAAGTAAGCTCTCTGGATCTCTGATCAAATAATCTGTCCCTGGTGATTGCCATAAATGCCATGATGCAAAATACAGATTTAATACGTGTTGGGAAAACTGGCTTTTGTCTAAGTTTGATGATGGATAGTGAACTTTACTCTCATAGAATATTTCCATCACAGATGTGAAGGTGGCTTGCGTAGTTATAGCCAGGTTTTATGAACAACATGCTTCCCCCTTTCTCTACACAAATGTAAAGGCACCAAGATGATATCGTGGCTGAACGAAGAATGCTCTTTTCTGACATCAGTAGTTTCCTAAAGATGATGTTGTAATGACCTCCATGGCTTAATTTACAGTTTAGACTGAGGCTCAGTAAAACAAAAGTACCAACAGGGCAAAGTTTCTAACTGATTGCATATGGATGTTGAGGAAAATAAAAAAGAAACCGACTGCCTTCCAAACTTATGTCAAGTCTCCACTTCACCTAAAGCAAGAGGGAGGTTTAATAATTAATAAATGATTCAAGTACCTAGGGACAGTGGTGCAAAAAGTATAGCTAAACAAGTCTTACTGAGCAAGTTTAGGATAATTTGGTCTATGGATTACATGAGAGAAAATTTCCTTTTATTCATTTATTCACTTACTTATTCTTTTGTCTGCCTTCCCCAGAAAAATAAAAGCTCCTTCAGGGCAATTTTCAAAGGATCAGTTACTTGGGCCAGATGGAAGAATGTGATGAAGGCATTACAATACAATTGATTAAGAGTGTTCGTGTAGTGTTTTCTAGGGCCTCTTTCCAAAGCCGTTCATTCTGCGCACACTTGCTCGTAAGGTGTTCTGGGCCCTGGGGAAACCAAGAAGAATGAATAAAGACATAGAAAATATACCTTCTGAGCTTGGCAGAGACGTTATTTATTTATTATTTTTTTTTACTAAAACACCCACAATAGCAAACACAGGAGGGACCTAGCAAACACTTTTTAATGTCCACAGGTTTTCCTGACTTCCATTACTGTTCTCTATCTCACCACAATAAATCCTATCTCATGATGCACTCAAAAGTATTTATTTTTAAAAATCTCCCTAATTTAGCTAGGTTAAGAAACTCCTAAGGAAAGAAAGAGGGCCAGGTGCTATTAACATTTCTGTTCTGCATCCTCACCTGCCTCCTTTCATTAAAACAGCAGTGCAGATCTGAAATAGGATCATTATCTTTGGTGGATACACTTCGCAGCATCCCCCAGCTCACAAATCCCTCAGCTTATTTAAATAACACAGAGCTAAAGATTAAAGCTGTCTTCTGTTCAGGAGACAACAGTAAGGAGATCACTTAGGCCTCAATATTCCTTTCAGGAGTAACTTGATGCATCATATTTTTTTGCACTTTATTATATCCCACCAGGTTTTATTTATTTAAATCCCAGAATCTTTTGCTGACATGGTAAGGCAGAAGCAGAAATATTTTGTAAAACTTAAATGAACCTGTAAGTGGACACGTGTTCTATAAATCTTTAAAATGCTAGGTTATTCCTTGGAAACCATTTTTACAAGGCCCTTCCATCTTGCTTGAAAAGAGATAGCACATAAAACACCCACTTTCTGTCTTGGCAGCACCAAAGTGGCATCAACAGGCATATGCATTTTCATGCAGAATGAACACAAAGTGCAAATCAAACACTAGGTTCCAAATGCAGTAGTTTTCTGAGAGGATGATGGCAACAAAATGTTTTAATGAGAAGTGGGGGCTGTGTCACACTTTTCTAAACACTTTCTGGCAAATCTATACCACCTGGTGACATTCACGGACCCTTCCTCTACCTCCCCTACAGCGAGCAGCTATCCTGCCTCAAGAATCCCTCTCCCTTGATTCATACTGTCTCAACACCCAGAATGCTACATAAACTCATGGTCCAAATGCTTTGACAATTAATGACATGGGAGTGGTAGCGGGTGGCCTGAAAACCCTTTCCCAGTTGAAACTCAGTCAACCTGAAATGATAGCTTATAAATCACAGGTTCATAGTTTTTTAAGTTCTTAAGTTTTCAGGTTCTTAAGGTCATCAGTGGACCACTCTATTTTGAAGCTTTTCTAAGCAGTGTTTCATCCTTTGCCTCAATCCTCCTTTCTAGTCAGGAGTTCCTGTTAATTTCTCTGTACGCTCTTCCTCATGCTTATCTCCTCCTCCTCTCAGGCCTCTTCTTTGGCTCACATCTTTGCTCCTCACACTGGTCTCTGCAATGTCCTCCTAACTGGCCTCCAGTCCCCACTCACTTCTGTTCTATGTTCTACCTATGAATTAATCATTTTCTTTTTCCATCCCCCTCAACCTTGCCAATCCTTCTCCCACAACATTACATTATATGAATGAGTTCATTTGATGGTCCTCCAGCCTGAAAATCTCTATGTGACATGCATAATAGATTTATAAATCATATGGGAGCAGGGGATCCCCTACATAATCCTTGAAAGAGCTTTAAAAATACCATAGTGGGTAAGAACAGTGATCCGACCAGTACCACACTTTTTTCCCAATGGTATTTCTAAAGGTAGCAAGTCATGACCACTACATTTTAGAAGTCTCAAATTCCCCTTTATTGTTAACTGATCATGGTTCAACCTTGACAATTCACAAGCTAAATTAACCTTTGGAACCTACATTGATTCAATTCAACAAAATTTTATTGACTACCTCCCACACGCCTGACACTGTGCCCAGCAACGGAGATATGTCAATAAACAAGACAGACTCAGCCCTCTCCTCTAACCACTGGATAGTAATGACCTTGAAGACAGGGGCCACGTCTTGGGCCCTTTAAGTCAGGCAATGCACCAGCCTGAGGGAACATTTAGTAAACCCTCAGTGCTCCATGGTTGCACCCACTAATCATTTTCAGGGCTGGAAAGCAATAGGATGAACACTGCTGGCACTAGAACCCCCACCTGAGTTTGAGTTCTGGGTCTCTCATTTACTAAAACTAAGACCTCAGGCAAAGTACTTAACTTCACTCTGTTTTAGTTTCTTCAAATGTCAATGGGAAAACCAGCAATAATGGATTCTTCTGAGGATTAAATGAGCTAATACATGAGGTGTTTAAAATGGTAGCCAACACGTAGTAGATGCTCAAAATATTTTCTATACAATGTTCCTATAATATTGTTAGAAAAAGAAAATGTTTCTCCACTGTTTGAACAAACATTTCTTTCCCATGGCAAATGATGAATTTATTTAGATTCACAATCTGCATCAAGAGGTTACAACCTTGCCCTGAGTGACAAAAAACAATAAAAGGAATACATAAATGCTTTTGCAGATACATGCACACTCAGGAAAAAGTATCCATTTGCACACACACACACAAAAACCCCACCAGACTTCAGGAAGGGTTTTAAACAAAAAGAAGATAAATAAGGATGAAAACCATGTCCAGCAGCAACCATTTCCAGTGTGACCTGGTGAGTTTTCAGCTTCGAACCAGTCAGATCAAGCACTCCCCAGTGTCATTACCTGGGGATCTGTCACTCACACATCAAACTCCCTTCCGCTGGCCTCTTTTTACACAGAACATGCTGCCAGATGCAGAAACATCACTGTTTTCTTGCCCCGAGTGTTGAGGGTCAAGGGTGGGGGAGAGGGTGTGAGACACAGTGGGGAAATAAACCCAAGGATACCAGCAAGTGTGCTTTCTTGTGTCCCCACACGACCTGCAATTACAAAGTATCACCTGGTTTTTCCAGGGACCCAATTTCAGTCTTACACTAGGTTTGGCAAGGAACTCCTTTCGAATTCATCAATGATTGTCTCCTTAGGACCAAAATACCCGTATTAGGAATGGAGACCTGGCCCCTTCAGTACTAGCTGGAAGGAAAAGTGTACAGAGGGTGACCTCACACTGGCTGGGTGGGAGCACAAGGCAGCCTGCTGATGCCCAGTGGAGGTCCCCTACTTATTCCTCCAATTCATTCCCCTTTTAATAGGCCTCAAGTTATAGATTTTATTCTACAACTAATTCTGTAAGATATATCAATCGAGAGCTAACTTCTATTTAATCAACCACTTATCACCAAAGCAGTTCTTATGACATTACATCTTATCACACTACAGATTTTGCTTTATTTTATACTAAACTTATTCAGCATTTAATGAGTTCTAACTCTGTGCAGAGATTAGCCATTTTTCCTGTTCTACCCCCGAACCAAGATTGGCTGTGGAACCTTCAGCTAAAAGTGAATAGGGAATAGGAAAGTATAACAGAGAACAACCGAAGCAGGCAAGGACATGATCAGATGCGTACAGTTTTAGGAAGAACGTTGATAGTTCAACTGCGGGGGGACCACTTTGGAGGCCAGAACAATAATCTAAGCTGGAGGTAACAGGAGCCTTAACCAAGACTGTGGCATTAAGAATCAAAAGAAAGGTCCGGACCCAAGAATCCAGAGGCTAGAATGGACATGGCTTGTTGACTGACTGGATATAGGGGCAAGAGAGAGGAGATGAAATCTGTGCTTCAAACCTGAGAGACTGATAACCTAAACTGGGGAAGGAGAAACTTATTTTGGAAGAAAAAAAATGATGTTTCTATTTAAGAAAGGCATTCAGCAGGTGGCTGATGATGTGACTTTGGGGCTCCAGAGGGAGGCCAGACACAGAAAGGAGAAAGATGGGAAAGTGAGGGCATGGACAGTGTGAGAAAAGAAGGCAAAGTGAGAAGCAGTTAGCTAGGAACTTTGCTAAGCACTTGGCATGTGTCTGCTAATTTTATCCTCACAACCCTCTGAAGTAAGTATGAGAAAACATACTCAGACATATTACTCAAGCCCACAGCAAAATAAGTGGTGGAGCCAGAATTTGAATTCAGGCTCATGTGACTCCCATATCCAGGCTATTAAGGTAACATTCTATTAACACTGGGATTCTTAGATAAGTGAGGATAAAGAGGGGAGAACCTGATAAAGACAGTGAAAAGGATGAGGAGGAGGACTGGCAGGAAAGCCCTGAGATGAAAGAGCTCCAAGGAGGAACAGGTAATAAGCCAGGCGGAACGCTACCATAGCCTACTGGACTTGGTGATTAGAAAGCCATTGCTAGGTGATAAGAAACCATTTTATGAGCAACATACGATATAATTACTCAGGGGTTAAGAAGAATAACAACAAGCATAAAATTGCTTGACTTTGAAGGGAAGGAGAGACTAAAGATGGAGGTAGGGTTTTTTGTTTTTGGTTTTTAAAGCTTGGAGAAAACTTGCTCAAGTTCATAAGCTGAGAGGGAAGAAAGTGGTGAAGGAGATAGTGGGTATAAGACAAAAGGAAAGAAATGATTGATGTGACAAAACCATGGAGAAGACACTAAGGGTTGGCTGAAGAACATGGTTTTGACTTTGGGAATGAGGAAGGACACATTTTGCTCTGATAGCAGAGGGAGTGATATAAACAGGAATAATAATTCTGATAAAAAATGTTAAATGGAGAAGATGGAAGTCAAGGATGATCTTATTGGAAATCCTTGATACTCTCGGTAGGGCTATCTACAGATAATGAGGTGTGATAGGAAAGTCTGGACTGGAGGGTTTAAGATGAGAGGAAAAAATCCAGAGCAACCACTGTTAAGACTATGACAATGAGCGAATACTTGGCATCCGGGCCTAGCCAGGGTTAGAAATTTGTATCAGATGCAACTGGCGTACAAAGTTGATTTTCTGCAGCAACACACATGAATCTTGGCTGAAAGGAAAGTATGTGCAAGAACGTCTACATGTGCACACATGCCATCGACAAAGACAGCCATCTGTGAAACAGGGTTGAATTTTAATTCCATCAACTTTGTGTCCAGGTGGATATCATTACTCTCCAGAGAAGAGTATGTAGAAGGACCAAATTCCAGTGTGCAAAATGGATCTGTCTAGTGTTCCTTATTTTAGCTTTTATTAGTATGTAATCGTCTATCAAAAGGTAAATGTATGCATTTCTACTCAAAATGTAGGAATGAGGTGACATGGAAAGGAGAAAGAGAGCAGAAAAGGAAGGAAAGGAAAGCTCCTCATGTCCTTGGGAGCTAAGGGGCTACATCCTAATGAGAGTGTTCTGCACTTATCATTTTAACAAGAGAAAGGACAAGGGAATGTCCCCCTGCTTAAAAAGAAAGCAGGGTCTTTCAATAACAACCTAAGGGCCGTCATTATCTTTCTGAACCATCGCTCCTACCATGTAAGAGGTGCTGGCTCCAGTGCTAAAATGCGGCTAATGAATTCCATGGGAGTTCTTCATGAGAGCATTAGCCCCACCACTGGGTGGCTGAGCTCCACATTCACAGTCCCACCATTCCAACGTCTCCGTGGGAGGATAAGCAGGGCCAATGAATTCCGTGCAATGCCCTGGTTCATGAGGCTGGTAGAAATTCTTTGCAATTTAAGGCCACTGCTGTGACAATACCTACTAGGCTGCTTTTCCATGAACCTGTTACATACAACAGAAGGACCCAGCAGGCCCTGTGGCTGATTGATGCTACAAGTACTAACCAGGTGTCTCAGCAACGATAGCATCTGCCACAACCGAACTACTGTGAGTTCATCCATTTGCTTATTATCAGGAATTTTCTGGGTATTTGGAAAGGCAATAGTGCCAATTTAAGCATCCTCTCCAGGTGAAGTAACAACTGAAAAATTACAGATCAAATGATGGAATGACCAATGCCACTTATCACACTTATGTGGGGTACGTTTACAGTCAAAACTATAGGATGTTGGTTCAGGATCCTAAAGAGAATCTTTTTGCTTGTTTTATTTATTTTTTTTTTTGAGGAAGATTAGCCCTGAGCTAACATCCATTGCCAATCCTCCTCTTTTTTGCTGAGGAAGATTGGCCCTGGGCTAACATCCATGCCCATCTTCCTCTACTTTATATGGGACGCTGCCACAGCATAGCTTGATAAGTGGTGTGTAGGTCCGTGCCTGGGATCCGAACCTGCGAATCCCTGGGAGCCTAAGCGGAGTGCGCGCACTTAACCGCCATACCACCAGGCTGGCCCCTTTTTGCTTGTTTGAGAACAAACAGTCTGAAGGCGACTCCAAGTACATAAAGTCCTTTAATCACTATCTTTAACTTAATAATAGTCATACTTAATAAAATGTCTTGGTAGTTTCAGAGCATGCATAGAAACAGTATTTCATCTAATCCTCAGTGCAACTAGTGACCTATGTGGGGAGAGTGGGACAAGTATTACCATCTTCACTTTATAGATGAGGAAACCACAGGTCCCATTAGCCACTTGTGGTTATTTAAATTAAAATTAAATAAAATTTAAAATTCAGATCCTAGTCACACTAGCCACATTCAGTCACATGTGACTCGTGGCTACCACACTGGACAGTGCAGAACATTTCCACCATTACAGAAGCTTCTGTTGGACAGCACTATTCTAGACCCTTGAACTGCTTTTGTCTAAATTTCTAGCCTACATACTGGTCTTACTGTAGGGGTATCATTTCCTGTTACCTACCTTCAGGACCACCTTTTCAAAGAGAGTATCTACTTTATCTGATTTGTGTGTGTGTGTGTGTGTGTGTGGTACTGGGGGAGAAAAGAAAAAGAACTCCACCCACATTCTGTCATCTTAGAAATACTTAATTGGTTTGTGGGCTGGCTGACAAGCTTTAATATTCTCATCTTTTCAAATCTAAACTCAGCTTGAGGCCAAATCACTGCCTATATTAAATACACAAAAATTCTATTATTAAAATGGAAGTAAAAGTTCTTTTTACTTTAACTGACAAAACACAGAAGATGGACTTCATATCTTTAATTTTTACTTCTGAGAAGCCTGGGCATAGGGAAGGAAGGAAAAATAACACTCATTACTGAGACTTGGAAATTCTTAAACAGTCCCCTCACTGACCCTAAGCTTTACTTCAGCATTTAACCTAGCTGCTTTTTAAACTTACAATTTCAAAATGGGAATACCAGCGCTGATAACACAGTTGCAAAAATTACAAAATACCAAGGCACAAAGGAATCTTTGAGATGATCTAATCCAAAATCCCTATTTGATAAGTAAACAGAGGCTCAGAAGATGTCAGTCATTTTGGTCTAGAACCTGGTCTCTCAGTTCCCAGTTTAGGGTCCTCCTATCCACTACGGGCCCACCAAAACATCTACTTCACTTTCAATGTATCTTTTGTTTATACCCCATCCTCCTCTGCAACCATATCTTTCTTTAATGACATTCAATCCTCCTAATTCAGGTAAGCTGTAATGGGTACATCTAAAGTAGTCGGGTGTCCCCAAGGTAAGATTATCATAAGTCATGCACAGATAAAGGATAATATCTGATGAAATATAGTAACCTTATTATGATTCTCTTAAGTGTTTCCCTGTAGGCCCTAGGAATAGAATTCAGGGCCCATTTTCAAAGTATTTGTATCACACTGGGGTCAGCTACACCAAAAGTACCAAAAAAGGAGAAGTTTTTAAAAACGTTCTTTGGCAATAAGGAGTAGGATATCTCTGGGAAATGAGAATGCAGAAAGGGGACACAGAATTGAGAATAAAGTTAAAAATGATGACAAAGCTATGTCAATGATGACAGCCAATACCTGAGCACTTACTATGATCCAGGCAGTGGTCTCAGGGTCTTTCTTGCAATATCTCATCACGTCCTTATGCCCATGAGACAGGTACCTTTGCTATTCCCATGTTATGGGCGATAAGATGAGGACAAGAGAGAGGATCAACAGGCTTTGTGTCACATCCTCACCCACTAAACCATCAACCTAAGTTTTAGAAAAGATGGTGGGTTGAGGCATAACTTATAGAAACGGCATATGCAGCTCACAAAAGGCCTTTGGAGAGGGAGAACTGTAGGAACTGATTTTTGAATTTATTTTTTTTAACTGGTAAAACAAAATCTAGGCTTAGGGATCCTCAGTTTTAAATAAAAATCAAGACAGCCAAATTAAGAAAAGCTTATCTTTTGATTTTAAAATACATTTTATTTTATTTGTATAACATTTTGAAACTTGTAATACAATAAAACCATCTTCATATGACAAGAATTCTAAAGGAAAAATAAAATTATCTTTTGCAGGTTGTGCCAGGAGCCAACAGATCAAAGGGGAGCTGTGTTTGGCAGTGTATTTCCCTCTGATGTTCCTGCAACTTGTCTTCTGAACAGACTTAAGACCAAGGGAGAAGTTGGAGGGGAGCAAAGGTCATGTGGTGTACCCAGCCCATTCCACGGTCCTCTGCCTGGGCTGGGCCTACTTATCCAGGGTGTGCAGAACTCATTCCCTCTGTCTTCCATCTCCTTCCATACTCCCCCTCGAAATAACCTTCCAATGCTTGTTACACTTTGTCTCTCCACCCACAAGCAAGGGCTTTTCAGCATCCAAATACAAAGATCTGGCCCTATAAATAAAAATGCAGTTTTCATCTCCCTTCCTCACATTTGAACTGGCTATATAACCAGTTAGTAACCCGCCAAGGGCAGATAACATTAACCCTCCACTTATGCTACAATAAAGAAAGAGCCATTGTTCTGGTCAAAACTTAAGTAACAATTTTGATTCAGTCTTAGTGTTCCTGGAATCCTTAAATAAAAATACGCGAATTTAAGTTGCCATGTAGCTTTAATTCCTCTAATACTTTATTTCTCCCCTCTCAGATCTGCGGGCAAAAAGTAACAGAGGCCACATGCTGCAAAGATGAGCCATGTTTCTTGATCGCTAAAGAGCTGATATGTGGTTGATCAAACAGGACTGAGTTGAAAGGATGATGGTTTCTTTCCCTATTGCTGCACTTACTTTAATAAGTTTTACTATAATTATAAACCATCATACTCCCTTTTTTTAGACCGTTTCTGTAAAAACAGTAGTAATATTTTAGACATAATTCATGGGTTCCAACCAATTACTATAAAATAGAATAATGATTTCCTCCCATGTTCATTACAGTATCTGCAATCCCTTTAAGTGATCTGAGCCTTCAGTAGTAAGTTGAGTATCTGAACAACAATCAGATATGTGGCGCACGTTGGTGCAAAAAGGATGATCTTAAAGACATAGGTATAACACGTGCAAATAAAAAGACAGGTTTCTATTTCAGTTACTTTTATAAGATTTGAGCCAAAATGTAAAGTACAGAATCTTGTCTCTAATGCTTTATTTCATATTCTTTCATGACTTAACTGTATCAGAGAAGTCTTATGTTCTCAGCTTTCTCGGATCTCCATACCGTCAAAACCTGGTCCTAGAAAATGTCATCAATAAATTTAGACTCTGGTCTAAAACTCTGAGAAAGGACTTTTCTAAGGCTACATGCAGATTAATACAGTATAAAGTTCTAAGACAAGAAATAAATCACTTTTATAACTACAGACAGGAACTTACCCCACTAGTTCTTCCACGATGGTTCTGAACCGCTTTGTACTCAGAGGGCAATTCGAAATAGTGAAGGGGATCCAAAGGTTCTAAATAAGTCACAGCAATTACAATGTAATTCCGACTACAGTATAGCCATGTGTCTTCACAGCGTCTATAAAAAGCAGTGGTAATTAACACACCGCTTACCTGGTGTGTCTTTCTGAACACATGCCTTTTTGAGCAGGAGTGCTCAGTGTACACCCACAGAGCCAAGACGCAATGTCCCCATCTGGTAAACAAAGACTTGACATTACACTGTGTCTCTCATCTCTTATTTTAGCCAACTGGAACATGAGGGTGTGTTTCATCTATATATTTAGCTATATAAATTTTTTTATTTTTTTTAATATAAGGAAAGATATTTCAGGGCATGTCTGAGAAGGGATAAAGATATATTTGTGCCTTGGTACATCAGTTGAGAACTACTGTTTTAAAGAACAGGTTATATTTATGGAGCACTTAATGTATGTTAGCACTGATCTAAACAGTTTGCATGTTTTAACTACCTTAAGGCTAAATTCTTCCCTTTATTATATGAGAGGCAGAGTGACAATATTTGGTAAAATTTATTTATGATCACAGCTCAATACTTAGGCGATCCATGGCTTAATTCTAGGGAGTATTTCAGTCACACTTTTAAACAACTAGCTTTATTATTTAAAAATAAGCCTCCCCAGCTTATCTCCATCTGAGAAACAGACAACATAGCGTAGAAATGACTGGATAGTTTGCTCTTAAAATACTCTAAACTTTCCCACTGAAACCCTTCAGGCTGGGTTCATTCTTTCTACATAGCATATCCCCAGAAATGCTGATGGCAGAGAACTAAGACTAAGGATAAAATGGGGTATGTCTTGGGAAACATTTTTTAAAACTCTTGGAGCTCACGTGGTTCACATGACAATTCCCTCATCTCCTCCTCTTCCTTCAGAATGGAGAAAGCCTGACTGCTGCCCCCCTTCTGATGAGCAGGGGTCTAGCGGGGACCAATACTTGTCTGAAAGTCTTGAAGTCAACCAAAGCTTGGTGAGATCAACATGAGAGAAACTTAATCAGAGCTGAATTTCAATCACTGTCAATAAATATTCATTACGATATACACAAATAAATATATTTCATGTCCTTTTAAAAGAAAATAATTTTCTAAATAGCTACTATATATTAGAAATAAAAATCAACATAGATACTGGAATACAGTTCCTCATGGCATGGTTAAAAGTGGGGGATTGTGAAAGTAAAAACATCCATCTGTTGGGTCAATTATTACTCCCTCCTTGATAGATATAAGACTTTCCGCCCACGGGTTATGGACACCAAGACACAAAGCATTTATGTTGCTAAACTAGGGGATTTAGATATAACGTCTCATTTAAAACTCTGAAAAATCCTTTGCCAAAGCAAAAAAATATATATTTTTAGCAGCATGCAGATAGAGAAGATTAAACTACTTATTCAACAGGTTACTTTGTTTACTTATTCAGGGGACTTTCTGTGACTAAGTGACTCTTTGCAATGCGGTTATGCTCAAAGGTAAACATTTTTTTTTTTTTAAGTTTGTAACTCTTTCTTTAAAAACCTTTCAAAGCTGTTTATATCTAATATTTTATGATGTTTCAATGAAGTTACTGTTCAAGCACTTGCACAGATCCAAAATCGGTTTTAGAAATCTTGATTACTGCAAGGCAATGCCTGTAGAGGAAGGAGTGCAGGCAAAGAGACCTAAACTGTTCTGCGCTGTCATGCATAACTCCACGGTCTTGGCCATGTCACTTAGCCTCTCTGTGCCTCTTTCCCTACTTGTGAAAACCGGATGATAATGCCCTTTACCTCACAAGGTTGTGGTGAGGTTTACAGATATTGTATGTAAAGCTCAGAGCATATGTCCGGCACATAAAATAGCCTAGAAGACACACTAGCTTTAATTTTTAACAACTGCCTACAGACATTGCTGTAGGTCCTTCTTGAGGACCAGAACACAATTGAGGTCTTTCATTTTTATAACCAAGTGTCAAATTTGCTGACCCCACTCCTAAAGTCAGGAGCTAACGGACAGCTTTCCAATTACCGTCAGGGATACCTGCACTTCACATGCTCAGCAGTGATGCTCAGCAAGGTTTTCAAACTGATTCAGGCGGCAGAACACCTGCAAATCAAGAGCTAGTCTGTGCTAACAGCTATAGAACACCATTAAATCCTGATATGTTTGTGTTATATGAAATAGGAACAATTTTACTCATAAAACACGTTTACACTATATATTAAAAAACAAATAAAAGATGGTGTCCTCTTCAAAACAAGCTGTTGAGCTAAGTATTATCCACAGTTAATAGTTTTTTCTGTTCATATTTATTACTTGATTACACAATAAGGCAAGGCTCACCAAAAATATTCATTAGGAAAGCAAATATCTAAGATAATTTTACCTATTTTCTTTTTCTTTTTCAATCTTTCAGTGGAAAAAAGACAGCAATCATTTGATTACGGACAGTGAAATGGCTCAGTCCAGCTCATGGGAAAGCTGTCTTTTGATGGAGGCAAGTTTGAGAACCACCAGTCTCAGGATCACGCAGTAAATTTTTCTAAACTCTATCAATCATCTAATCAAACCTCCACGGACTTATAGACCTATGTCCTGCTACTCTCAGAAATGCCTGCAGGGGGCTGGCCGTGGTGTAGCGGTTAAGTGCGCGCGCTCCACTGCTGGCGGCCGGGGTTCGGATCCCGGGCGCGCACCGATGCACCTCTTGTCAGGCCATGCTGTGGCAGCGTCCCATATTAAGTAGAGGAAGATGGGCACAGATGTTAGCCCAGGGCCAGTCTTCCTCAGCAAAAAGAGGAGGATTGGCATGGATGTTAGCTCAGGGCTGATCTTCCTCAGACACACACACACACACAAAGAAATGCCTGCAAAGATCCACCATTTAACCTTATGCCTTGAGTTTATATTGACAACACAGCCCACTCCTCTCTCTTTCTTGTATAAACTGTACTGCAAGTCCTGCACATCATCCTGTCCCCTGTCTGTTGTTTCAAGCCTCCTTACAATTTCTTCTCAACATTTAGTGACAGGGAAACATTTCTCTGGTCTGATGAACTTTAATGTTTCATTTCAATACATAATACAATAAAAACTGTAAAGCGAAAACTAATTTCCATTTTTTGCATAGGCTGCAGGAAACTCAGCCTGTTCTGTGCCCATTTGCTTCTTTTGGCTTAGGCTGTCTATGTAATTATCTTCTCTTCTCTGAATCCTTCTTTACTTGGTTAATGCTCTTTTCCTTAATGGTTTTACACTTTACACATGAACCTTTTATTATACAGGACCTCAAATTTGAGAATTTATATTCAATGGATTTACACATATTTTCTAAGGCTTTTATGTGCATCTAATTGAATTGCAGCTTGAAAATGTGGAAAATTAGAAACTTGCTCTGTGCTAATGTATGTTGTTTAAAATCTGTCTTTCCTGCAGATGGTCATCTCCAAGGAGAAGTCTCTCTTGTTTGATTTTTAAACTCCACTGCCTAACTAAATCCCTGCATTATTCAAAGTTTTAACAAATATTTTAATTAATTAATCTTTATGTGTTACTTGCCATGAATTTAAGAAATCAAAAATGTGTCTTTACTCAATAAAATTCCAAGTAGAATTTCTTACTGAATTCAGCCTTTCTACTAAAAGGGAAATTGGAAAGAATCCAAATTCAATATTTTTATGAACTCAAAGATGTGAACCTACATTATTATAAATCATACATATGGACTGATTTTTATATGGTGAAATGTCTTTAAGAAAAGGGAAACCACATAGGTGTGACTTTTCAGTGGGCACCTTCATTTATCACAGGTGGCAACGTAAACTGGGACACTATTTTTGAAGTGAAATGTGACAATCTATAGCACATTCTGAAAAGCGCTTCATTTCCTTTTACTGAATAATTTTGCAAGGAGAATGTATTCCAAAGAAATAATCATTGAGATACAATATTATTCATAATAATGATGAATTGGAAAAATCCAAAATATCCAAAAGTAGATTAGACAAATAATGTCATTACCAATATAATAGGATGCTATGCAGTCATTAAAAATCAGGCTATGGGGGCCAGCCCCGTGGCCAACTGGTTAAAGTTCTGTGCGCTCCGCTTCAGCAGCCTGGGTTCATGGGTTGGATCAGGGTGTGGACCTACTCCACTCATCAGCCACGCTATGGAAGCTTCCCACATACAAAAGAGAGGAAGATTGGCACAGATGTTAGCTCAGGGCTAATCTTCCTCAAGCGAAAAAAAAAAAAGAGGAAGATTGCCAACAGATGTTAGCTCAGGGCGAATCTTCCTCACCAAAAAAAAAAAAAAAAAATCAGGCTATGAAGAAATATTTAATGACCTTAAAGAAAGTTTATGTGAGACACAAGGAGAAGCAAGAGTGGAATGCTTATACCAAAAAATATTAACAGTGGTCGCCTCTCAATTTCATTATAACCACAATTTTAAATTTTTATTTGAAATTTTCTGCATTTTCTGAAATCTCTAGAATGCAACTATGTTGCTGCTATAATCAGCAAACAAAAAAATTCTATTAAAAGGGAGCCTTTCGTTATTACCTTTTTAAAAGGGAACCAGCCTTGCTCTCACAACAGAAGCTTTTCCTCCTCTGTGCTTCCCTGCAAGATGTCTACAGGCGATGTTCAAAAAACATTCAACCCAGAACTGAGCATCACCTTCAGACTTTCCCAACTTCAAACACTGCACCAAATAAAAGTTTGTGAGTAATCTCTACAGAGTGCCAACACTGCCATCGCTCCAACAAAGAAATCAGCAATTCTGATCCAGAGCAACTCTGCCCACTGTGGGGCACTTTCAATCACATTAAGAGACATATCCATTCAGTGAAACGCTAAAGTATAGTTCAAAGTCAGCTAAAACTGAACCAGCAATCGAGTAAACACTATCAGCCACGGCTGCCCTGGCCTCAGTTTCCTCACTTGTAAATTAAGGTCTTTAGGCTACAGGCACTTTAAGCTTCCATCCTGCTATGAAGTTCCAGGGGGTTACGATAATAGCCTAAGGGATGAGACAAACTGGGATAATGCTGAGTGACAAGAGGACCCCTGCTTCTGCTCACAGTATGACTTGCAGGGATTCCCTTGCTTTAGGCAGGAAAGTGGCAGCAGATGTCTGCAGTGTTGGTGATGCACACAGAACTGCAGGGAGGAATCAAAATGCCATGCCCTGAGATCTAAGGAGGGTGACATGCTGGGCGAGTGGGGAGCATGTTGGCTGAACAATCTCCTCTATAGAGCAGTCAGAGATGTAAAACACGGCCTAGTCAAAGAATGTGGTTAGGGCAGAAAGAAGCCATTGATGTCTCCCCTTCCTATGTCACCCCACAGCCACCAGAGAAAAAGGAAATGGCAGCAAATATGTCTAAAAGAAGAGATATGGAGGAAAAAATAGATGTTTTTGTACTTCTTGCTTTGGGAGGGGTGAAGAAAGGAGGAGTAGGGTGCAGTACACCAATAAAACCCTCCTGGCAATAAGGAAACATGTGCAATGCAGACTGAGAGGTTCACTGCTTATAGAGGAAACAGGGGCCATAAGGTGACCTTTATAAATCTCTGAATTACACAGCATTCTCTGGGGCATCTTCTATCTAAAACTACTGTAACCCACAGGGGATTAGAATGGATAGAGTTTCTGTCTTTCCTCTGAGTTACTGTGCTAGCAAACCAAACAAGAGCAGAGTGTGGCCAAAGGAAAACCACTATTACCAAAACAGTGATCACATGTTGCTTTGGGAGATGCAGTGGCATAGCGTGTATGTGTGGGTGTTTGTGTGTGTGTCTGCGTGTGCAAGTGCAACCTCTCCCAGTTGCTAGATCAACCTTACCTCCTTTCTCTTACCAAGTGGTACTCACTTGGGGATCACCAATCTGCCTTCTAGAAACTGTTTCTCTCCTTCGAGAGGTGATTGATGTGGCCTATTACAGATCCCCGGGGCCCCTGGTAAGGGAAGGAGGGCAAAAGGCACGAACTGAAAGGTCAGAAACATCACGAGGACAGAAAGACACTGGGCTTGGTAAAATGGAGTGGAAAGCAGTAACTATTTGTCACTCTCTACTAATTCAAAGTGGAGGGGGGAGAGGTGACACGTGGATGGCTTTCATCCTGCCTGGTCCTACACAGCCAAGCACACTGGCAGTGTGAGTGCACACCTAAGTGTTGCAGGGTCCTTTCCCACTTCGAGTGTTAGGTAGGTTTTCTTGAACCTGAATGAGACTGTGGAAAGAAGCATTTTGTCTCCAAAGATTCACGGATAAACTCCTCTGCACAGTCACAGGAAAGCTCAAAGAAAACTGTCCATCTAGGCCTGGGCTAAATGCTGGTTTTCAAAGTGATAGGATGTACTAGGACAGGATGCAAATGATGGCCAAAAGAAACATCTTCTTTAGAAAAGAGTCCCCTTGCGTGCATGTGCAAACACACACATACTCCTGGTGCCTCAGGAGAAGAGCGAGGAGGAGCGAGGAGTGCAAGTCAGGCAGAGGGATGAGCCCAGACAGACTTCCCAATACCACCTAATTGGTAAGACTTGAGTCTTCTCGACCAAAACCCCTAGTTTAGCCATGATGAAAGTAACAAACACTGTAACACAACCTGACAGCTTTATTACTAGTAACACACTAGACAGTGGTGGATGGATGGCCAGGAGGATATAAGCAAGAGGACAGGTAGAATTCAAGAGTAGTTTTAGTGGATAGAGGGGGCAGGAACTGGATGCATTAAATGAACTCAAGAAGATAGGCAGTAGTAGGTGTATTCCAAGATAATGGTGTTTTTCAACGACTAAAACAAGTTACAGTATTCAATCCAATTTAGTATAACTGTGACTTATTGTGGGTTCTATAGACTTAATTAATGCCTTTGGTTTTCAGGGCATTGTACAAATGCTGGAGCTCTATAAATAAATATCAGAAGCGGAGCCCTATAAATAAATATCAGAAGCGTCTGTCAATTTCTCCATTTGGGATTTGGTATGGCAGGTTTTAAAAATGCATGTTTGTATCTAAATATCATCATCCATTATGGAATTTTTAAAAATTTAAGTCTCAATATTACCTACATTGACTGATTTAAAAGTTATTAATTATAAGATTACAGCAGGGTGGTGAGGGAGGTAGGATGGAGGCAGTGGGAGAGAACAATACAAAATCTTCTCTTAAGAACCTCCCAAATGCCTCATGTTCTCAAAGGCCCAACTTTATGGATTCAAAAAAGATTACTATTTTAAGAAATACTTTTTCTATTTTATTTTAAGACAAAAACTCCTGAACCAAGGAAATTCAATAAGAAAGATCAACACATACTGAAATACCTTATGCCTCCAAGTACAAAAATTAAATGAAAGAGGTACTGAGTCTGAAACTTTATAATAGCCTTTAATATATATGATTCCCTCATTTAAGCAAACATTCATTGGGACATTATTGTGAACAGAAATGCAATACACTTGCTGACTTCTCCCTTCTTCTTCACACTCCCATACATATGGTATGAATACAACTATGCACACAAATAAAATGCAATTTAGACCAACTTATGGGAATCCTCAGTTTGAATTAAGGCCTAAATGCTCATACAAATAATTTTTTTTAAAAGGAATACAGAATTATCCTAAAGTCCAAAATGTTATTCTAACAGCTAAAAGATCTTAGAGGGCAAGTTTAATGAAGGAAGACAGACCTACCATCAGAATCGTAAAACTTGAAAAGTCAGTGTTTTTATTTTTATTTATTTATTTTTTGAGGAAGATCGGCCCTGAGCTAACATCTGCCAATCCTCCTCTTTTTGCTGAGGAAGACTGGCCCTGGGCTGACATCCAGGCCCATCTTCCTCCACTTTATATGGGACGCCGCCACAGCATGGCTTGCCAAGCCGTGCGTCAGTGTGCACCTGGGATCCGAACCGGCGGAGTGCGCACACTTAACCGCTCGCACCACTGGGCCGGCCCCGAAAAGTTGGTGCTTTTAGAGCCAGTTAAACATAAGATGATTAAACCTCCCCTTACAATCTTTGCAACATCTTTTACAATCTCACTTACTCATTTAGCAAATTAATCACGTTTTACAGTATTGCTGAGGACATTATGTGTCTACTTCCCAAAAGTCCACCCTTTAGAAGTCTTTCTAAATTGAGAAAATACAGGCCTATGCATACAGTAACAAATAGGTGAGAAGTATTTCCTGGAATGCTGAGCTCAATCACTTCCCAAAACATCATTCTTTCCTGTGACATTGGTAGCATCGCCAGCTTGATGGCTTTAATATAAGCTGAGCAGTACCCAAAAAACGCTCAAAAAGATGTGTACTCCTATTAACATGTATTGGAGAATGAATTAGTAAAATTCTAGGCTTCTTTGTGCTGAAGAAGCACTGGTGACATTCCTGAGAAGCATTCACATTTTTTCCATTAATGTTTACATTAACACTCTCAAAAGTCTGCAGGCAGGCATGCCAAGGTCATGTGTCCTGCTGGATGAGAGTCTGCCACGATACTTTATTAACGTGGAAAGGGAAGAGACGCACTAAATATAATGTCCTAGGCTACAATGTTATTAGACAGCTGCCTCTTATGTTTGACCTGCTGCTAACAACATTTAAACACATAAAAACATATATACATATACACACATGCACAATACGGCATACTATATCTGTATGTATTGGTGTGTGCATGAAATGACCTGCCATATAAGGTGCTTACTTTTCTTTATAAACAAGGCAATCATAATCCTTTTCGGACCCAAGGAATTTCTGTATCATTGACAGATCATATGTCAGACTATGTATTATGGTCTCTATTTTAGAAGGAAAAAAAAATCAATAAGGTACCTAGACTTAAGTCATATAAAGATTGGTTGATCACTACAATCAAATAGGGAGATTAAAAAAAAAAAAACAACCCCAAAAATTCCTTAAGCCAAACTTTGGAGATACTGATTTAGTAGGTCTGGACTGCAACCTGGGGATATAAATGTTTTCAAAACTCCCTAGCTGATGACCCACCAGGTTTGGAAACCGTGAGCTAGAGCAGACAAGGCACTGTGGAGGGGTAAAGGCAGCAGAGGCTGTGACCAGTTCATTGTTTTCTGATTGGGGCTTTAGAGCGCAGGAGCAGAGTACAAAGAGCACACTCGATGTCTGACACAAACCCAGAAGTGAAAATGCAAAGACCACACATTTCACCTTCAAGTACTTATTTTTGGGAGCAGCATTGTCTCCCCCACAAGCTTGTGAGAGAGTAGAGACCTTAAGTGTGGGGAATGGAAAGGAAGGAGAAGCAGCCAAGGAATACATCTACAACAAATGAATATCCAACCACAACCATTTCAGAAGGCTGTAAGGATGCAGTCTGAACTCAAGGTCTGAGAAGGTGTTTAACTCGTGAGTCATCATGTGTCAGAGAAAATTAACAGAGTTTGCCTTGAGGGACAAAGAAGAGGCTGTAGGTAAGATTACCTAAATGTGCCAGAAGAGTCTGGAGGCAGAAAAACATGGTGTGTTATAAAAGGATGAACAGAGTGGAGCAAAAAAATGAAAAAATTCCATTCCATCTGTGCAGCTCTAAGCCTAAAACATGGCAATCTTTATTTGGAAAAAATTTAATGAAGATTATGAAACGCGAAATGACTTTTCATCAACTTATTTCTCTAAAAGAAGCATGAATTTGCATTTTCCTTGAACTGATCAAATGTTATCTAGGAATTGCTTAATTGCCTTAATGGTTTAATTCTATTTGCTGCCAATCTGATTAGCAAAGTGTGCGTCTGTGTGTGCACCCGTGTGGGCTGCACTAAACGGGAGGGTGAAACCCATTACTGAAAGAAGAGCAACGTGGAGCTGCCTAGCTTTGGTTAATTGAGAAACCACGAGTGGTGTGAGGAGGTCACCCTATCATTTATTGTAATCTTCTTCTCTCGTCTTCCTAGTCACTTGTTCATCTCAGGAACTTGCCTTAGATTTGAGACCGCTAAGAGCATGTGTTAATTTGGGTTAAGGAGAAGGTGAGCCCAGGTATTACTGCCAGCAGAGTGATTTAATAGGAACCCGGATATAATTTAATAGATCCTTCGAGTCTCAGTCAGACACGGTTAATACGGACTGGGGAAACATCTTACAGAAGTTAATACATACATTAATCTCTTGGGATCTTGCAACAACACATAACCTAAGAGAGTAAAAATAAGCTCTTTCAACCTGCATGGGAGTGTCTATTGGTAAAGGCAACTGGAATAGTTGCTTTGGGGCAGGGTGAAAACACAGGATTGCGCTCTTGGAACCAGTTCTGATCTTGAGAGAAGTCACATTCTGTCTCTGTGCCCCCATGCCCTCAACTTCAAACTGGAATAACTGGTTTTAAATTTGTTTTTTAAGGAGGCCTTGGGTTTCATTGGTGTATCTCAGGAGCTGCACAGAAAGTTCAAAGGAAGCTGAGCGTAGGAGATTCTACCACCAATTCTGAGCTCCCCTACACCCCTCTGATTTAACTGCACTTTGATCAGTTTGTAGTACTGATGTGCTAGACAAGATTTGGGTTGAAAAAAATATTTCATCAGTTAAAAATATTTGACAAACACTGGAATAGATGAGCTGTAAAATTTGTATAGTTTTAATAAAGTCTTCCCTCTGAACATCCTGCTCCTTCTGCTAGGAAAATTCGTCCTCCTCTTCACACCTTTTTGAGCTCCAACTTCTTCAAGACTTAGATCAAATGCCATCTTTTCTCTGAAACCTCCCTCAACAGGAAGCTTAGCTGTGCAGGGGACTTCTTTGCTGGAAAGTAGTTCTATGGCTACATTTGGCCAAACAGTATTCTTTCCTAAGCTTAATATTCTAAATACTCCAGCGATTTGGTCAAGGATTTCATGCTTTGGATTCTGGGTGATGTAAGGAAGGGTTAAAAGCAGACCTAGGGCAATATGTATCACTAGCCTTAATATGCTCCTTTCCTTTGACACAGCCAATAGCACTCACAGGAATTTATCCTAAGGAAATAATGACAGGTATATAAAATGATTTATTACAAGGAGGTTCATCTCAGTATGGTTGATAAGAGTGAAAAATTAGAAAAAACCTAAACGTAGAATAAAACGTTAATACATGCACAATAGTTATATAAAGTTTGTACTCTGAAATAACATACAGTAATTAATTATCATATTTTGGAAGGATATGATGTAGCAAGATGCTGATTATATAATGTAAGCAAAGAAGGCAGGGCAGAAAACTACATATAGAATATGCTGACAATGCTGTTATTCATTATATCTACTCAAAGGAAACATAAAAAGAGTAGTAGAAGTGTTGTTACTTTAATTTTCTTCATTGTACTTTGTATGTTTTTCAAAATTTTAAAAATAGATAATTTTCGTTTTTACTATAATAAATATAAATGATTCTGAATATTTGGCAAAGCAAAAATACCACTTATCTGCTGAAGTAAACTTAAAAGTGACTTTGTTTCCATCAGCTTTCTCCAATTCTTCAATCACATGACACTTTCAAAACACAAATATTTGGTGAGTCTAAATTGACTACTACAAGAATGTTGAAGACAAGAGGCCTAAAGGGCTAAAGAGAGCTGACCTTAAGTAGTGTTGGAGAAGACTCCCCTAGAAATGGTTCTAGTCTCCACTCTGCCACAGACTAGCTGCATGGCTCAACATATAGCTTCAAGTCTTGGGGCTTTAGTTTTGTCATTTGCAAAGGAAAAGGTGCATGTCTTATTTTTTTTTCTACCCCTAGTGTTCAGAACACTGAAGTTATCAGTAATGTATGTTAACTATCGTGTGGACTCATGGATACAAAGCTGAGGAAGTGGATGGAGTGTATGAACTATAAGGAAAGAGTATGAACAAAGATGAACTGAAATTACAGGCTTCTTGATTCGATTCTTCAAATCTATATTATGAACTATCAGGTCACCAAATGAAGCTTGAAACACAAATAGAGAAGCCCAGTTTGTTTTCTTTTTGATCCTTCCAAGCCTAAAGCCATGCACCTTCACAGATCTATCAACACCTGAGACTAGTACGTTAAGGAAAGCTCAGATTTCACCAAGAAGATGAACTGGGGTCATTGCCTATGAGTGGGTAGTGAAAGCCAGACCCTGAAGTGGGAACAGCTGAGTTGAAGACAAAAGCAATCCAGTAATGATTTGATGATCAAAGCCAGGAGACTAAGACTTAACTGAATGAAATATGCAGCAAGGAACAGTATTCAGGTTGCAAATTGGAGCTCCAAGCCCAAAACATAACAAAAAAGCAAAATTTATAAAGGGCGTCTGGCCTGAGATAGAACTGAGGTTTAAAAAAAAAGTGAGGAGTAAGAGTTAGCATTCTAGAACCATACAGGACAATATCCCCCAAATGATATTCAGAGATGTGGCCTCCACTGGGTCTGAGGTGGAACAGACTGATACAGGCCATCTTGTCACAGGCTGACTCTGACCAGAGTAAGATACTCATCTCCTGGAGGCCACTAGATAGATGAATATATGCTATATGGAAGCATGTGAGATCAGTGATTAAGGCCCCTCATAAAGGACCCCTAACTTGCAACTGGAACATAAAAAATAAAATAAGGTTGCCTGCTATTCACATAAACTCCAATTCCATTTTATGAGCAGAGAGCAAAAAAATAGAGAATACACTTTGCTCTTCATCTTTCTGGCTATCGAAGCTTTTCTAGGTTATGCCACCAGCTATGACTGCTCTCTTTTACACAGTAAAATCATTTCTAAGTGAGCAGCCTAGTAAATTTAAAGGAGTAAACTATTCTTGCATATGTCTTCAAGATCTATAATGGAAGATAAATCCTGTTAGCCTGGGCATGGCAAGGTAATTATTTCAACTGCTACATTTCTGTGGAACAAACAAAACCATTCCAGGCTTATGCATTTCCTATTTAATGGAGAAGAGAAGACACACTCTGCTCACCATGCCCAGAACACTGTCACAGACCAGTGGCAACGAGAATGGAAGAGAGGCCTCATCTATTATCACTACTGGATATCAAAGTCCTCTGGGCTACATGTGCTCATATCCGCCTGTCCAAACCAGCCTGTAACCAAATGGTGCTGAGCAAGAAGCAAAGGGAAAACTATCATGGTAGGAACATCAGGGCATTTTGGATGCAAAGCAGAAGCTTATCTTTTTTACTGTTGCAGCTCCAGAGAAAATCAATTTTGACACAGAACTGCCACTTTACAAGCAAATAACTATACTTTCCAATAACCTAATCTGTGCAAAGCCTACTGAAAATTCCCTAAAGAACCAGTAGTTAAAACCTCCATTAAATCAAAGGGTTTAATATGGGAAGGGAAGAGAGGATGCAGTTTGACTTGGGAATGTAATGGACTCAGTGGGGAAATAAATATGTTGTTTTATGTGTACAGTTACAGAATATGAGACCACGGCATTCATTTCAAAGGGAATTCTCTTGCTGTGCAACTTATTCCTAAACAGATGTGATTTTTGCTTATTCAAAAACATTTAGGTAACAATTACAGCATAATAAATTATAATTGCCATCATCTTCCAGCTACGTAATGCCTTCTATGCAAACACAAAGAAAAGGCAATTACACAAAACTGTAAAATCCATTTTCAGGTAGGTTCTGCAGCTTAGATTCAAATAATCTACATTATTCTCACATAAACACTGCATTGTTCCTCATATAAATCTCCTACTACAGCGTGTGGAAATTACCTACCAAATAACCAAGATTTGTTAATCACCAGCTGAAATGGTCCCCAGCAGGGTAGTTTTAGGGGCTCCAGGAATGCCTTCCAGCTCTCAGATATCTTCTTTTACAGTCTTCGTCTAACACTCCGCCACACAGAGCTTGAAGCCAGTGGTCACTCAAATGCAAATACTCCAAAGAGAGAGAGAGAACGTTACACAAGCAAGAGTGTTTTTAAACCTTAGTATAATTGAGGTACCAGATTTTCAATAGGACAGTGCGCTGAGGGCAGGGAGGAGCAGGGCACTATCCAGATGCTCTGATGGCAAGAAAAATGTGGAAGGAATGGTGACCCTGAGATGGAGACATCAGCACACACTTTCAAAGGATGACAAAGAATGTGCCAAGGAGGAGGGAGGGGAAAAGATATTCAGGGCAAAATAAATGGCTCTAATATTCACCCATTTGTCCATACCCCTTCTATACCATTTTGTAATTTTACGTGGCAAAAAACTTCAGGCATGATGAACTGAAATGTCCTCATTCTGACAAAGAAAGGACCATCCTATATCTATCATATTTACCACAAAACATCTCTGGTGGGTAGAATAATATGAACAAGATGGTGGATGGCTTGTCTTCAGATGACCAAGCTTTTCCTAACTAACTGATAAACCAAATAAACTGATAAAAATGGGAGTTAGGAGTGGCCGGTCCAGTGGTGTGGTGGTTAAGTCCGCACCCTCTGCTTCAGTGGCCCAGGGTTCACAGGCCTGGATCCCGGGTGCAGACCTATGCACCCACTCATCAAGCCATGCTGTGGTGGCATCCCATATACAAAATAGAGGAAGATGGGCAGAGATGCTAGCTCAGGGCTAATCTTCCTTAGCAAAAAGAGGCAGATTGGCAATGGAGGTTAGCTCGGGGCCAATCTTCTTCACCAAAAAAAAGGGGGGGGGCGGTTAGGAGACCTAAGTTTTATTCTTAGCTACTACTAACTAAACATCCTAACCTAGGAAGTGGCTTAAGCTCTCCTAACCTCCACACCACACAGTATTCATCCCACCATTATGTACAGAGCATCCCTCATATTCACTTGTTATGGAGGCACTGGGAAATAAAATGAAGAGCACACAGCTTCCTTACCCTTGAGAGGCTCACAGTCTACAGGGGGAGACACTGATATGGACATATAATGACCACCCAGAGGAGATCAGTGCTATAACGAGGTAAGCACAAAGGGTTGAGTAAGAACAAGGACGAGACCATCTACCTGCTCAGAGCACTCCCAAGAGGACTTTGCAGAGTTGGTGTTATGTCTTGAAGGATAAGAAGGTGCTGGCTAAGCAAAGTAGAGAGAATAACATGTACAATGGCATCTGCAAAATGAAGGTAACGTGTCTGTGACAGCGCTTCGTTACCCATAAAGTGCTTCACAACAATGACGTATTTATACTGTTAATAGAAAGCTGCACTAGGGGTTGACAAGTGTCTGTGTGGCTTGCTCACTCAGAGGAGCATCATTTTGATTAGGCTGCATCAGAGCATTAAGTGCCAATTTAAAGACCACCTACTCACAGAGCATTTTTAAATCCCTTGTCTAACTAGAAGGTAACCACCTCACAACCACAACTAAAGAAAAATGGAAGTAATTAGAAGATACCTATGTATTTCTTTAATGTCTCATTGGCTACTGCTCTTTCACAAAGTCCACTCTAGTCTCCATCCCCAATCATGCACTTTACCCTTCATTTGGAAGTTCACACTAGCACTCTATTCCTTTTTATGAAACGTATAACTTTAAAAGAAAGGAAAAATCTCGCCTGCTGAGTTGGTGACATGTTTAGGATACTGGGGCTGATGATGTGCTTCCTGAAACATTTTAATCACTGCTGACTCCTGAAACATACACATCCTTTTACACAATCATAAGAAACTCTTAGATTTAAAGTCCCACTGGTGAGTGATGTTGAGTGGCCATGACCACACTTTCACATACACATTTTGGATGGTAATGTATAGCAGGTGATGAAGATTTACAGTAACTAAAGTGTGTGCAGGTAGTATGACCATTACATGTCTCAGACCATGAAAAACAGATCTAAGAACCAAAGTACTTGACCAGAGACTCCAAAAAGGCAAGGACAACCCGAATACTATACCCCCTAAATCTAGCACAATGGCTGGCATAAGGGGAACAGTTAATAAATAACTGTTAAAATAGTAAGGATTAACTTCTGAGGTATCCAAAGACTACCAGTGGGTCTATAAAATCAATTCTATGAGTCAGGAGAAATAAGCAAAAACATAGATAATTTAAATCAGTTAAAAAAAAAATCAGTGCTAAGTCCTGACCATATTGAAAAATCTGACACCACAAATAACGGTGACACCCTAAAGCAGCACCTTCAAAGTGTCAATGACCGTTTTGTTTATACTGCTTGACCTGGGAAAGTAGGGTGGCTTTCCATCTCTACCAGAAAGTCCACCAGGCTCCTGAATATTTATAAAAGAATCTCTGTTACAGTTCATCTTGTTTTTCAAGTTTACTAACCTATTCTTGATCACTGGGATGGAATACCAACACCGTCAGAAGGTTACTGCTTAGAAGGAACCACATCACCTGAGGAATGCCTTTGCTTCTTAAGCTGTAATCTTTCATCAAAGGTCAGAACTAAAACAAGTAACATGAATTCCACGTCTGAATTTTTCAGGAATCTGTAACTGAGGACATTGTCAATTATTTCCTCCATTGACTCCCTAAAACCCACGGGATACGTTTTTCTAAGAGTTTAGAACTAAGCAAAACTATATCGCTTCCCCCCACCCTACTCCCAACACCAAAACAAGGAGCTAGTTATCTTTTCTGAAAACAGAAATTATCACATTCTTTCATTGTCTTGGCTGCCAGGAACCTCGGTGTCAATTTTATAAATAATCTTAGCAACTACATGAACATGCATAATTTGCAAAGTTCTTTTCTCACTCCTCCCCATCTAGTACTCACTTTTATTCCTATTTTATTAAACTTTTGCAATTGCTTCAAATGCCTTCTTGAAAATCATGGGGTAAAAATAACTATAATAGTAAATAAAAATACGTTTACGTCTTCATACAATTCTCCAGTTTGTTCATATAATATTCCTCTCTTCAGTTCAAACACAGAAATTACAAAAGGTCATGCCAAGTACATTTTTGTTCTTTATGGCAAATAAGAGTGCTGACTGACCAAGATGATAGAATGTTCAACTGCTGTAAAACTAATTTCCAACTGTAAAAGAAAACTCAATTTTGCATAATATTCCATTGGAGAAATGTATATTTCGGCATATAAATATATCAGCTACAGACATAAGATATATAAGTGATTTCGTAGAGCAAGTATCATACCATGTGAATAAGGAAAATGGAAACAGAGCAAAATTAGACCACCTATCTTCAGCTTAATGATTTTAAAACTTAGAGGTGACACAGTTACTTCAATTTTAACTGCCTATTACGTTTGGTTAAGGAGATTTTTATAGCAATACATTGAAAATATACACACTATGTAATGACTTGACTTTGTTTCTTGGCATGCAACATTCTTTTAAAAATCTAATTTATTAGAAGAAATGCTACAGTTATAGTTTAATGCCAGACAATCCCAGATGGGCAGATTAACAACTGTCAAAGGATCCGACACCTGAATTGGGATATACAGAATAGAGAAAAGAGAGACAAAGGAAGGTTAACCTAAATCATACTGCAAATGAGAAGGAGGGAAGTATTTAATTTCTCATTGGAGTTGTACTAACAGTGGTCAGTAGAATCTATATCATACAAAGTATCAGAAGTCAAATGTGAGTGACCAAACCAAACTGCGCTGAGAAAAGAAAGAATCAGAATCTCTAAGCAATTTGAGAACAGAAAGGAAACTCTTCTTTACTGACACAAAGTATCATTTCCAGATTTAAGACACACTTCCTCTGCAAGGCATGTCTTCCCTGATCTCTGGAATGGAAACATCAAAATCCCAACTGATTCAAAAGCATGTTGAGTGCCCTCCAATATAACACAATCTGGGCAAAAATGTTTTTAGCTAACATCATTGCTGATTTGTTTTATGGACTTGGGAAATTATTTTCTCCTTTACACAGAAAAACCTAAACTTATGGTCACTTATAACAGAGAATTTTAAAATTAGTGCCCGCTCACCTCTATGACATGCTTTGAGAAACTTCTTGTGATCAACTTGTTTGAATGTTCTATCTCATAACTCTTCACGTGTAAGGTTTGTCACAAACTGCTGGTTTCCACAACTCCCTGGAATCTCAGCTTGGTTTAGCTCCTTTGTTATATGGTACACGATGTGGAATAGTGTCATTTTCCTCATCACTGACAGAAATTTATGAGTACAGCGTGATATCACATATAAAAATTCAGCCCCTTTTATTAAATTAAATCTGTTTTCCCACTTTCAGGCCCAGTATTTACGGGAAAATGGAGGGTATTTATTCATTCACTTTCCCTATAATGGAAGTGTTTACATAACTATTAACATCTAGTTGCCACTAGTCTTACCTCTAATCCTATATGTTAAAAATTGTATCTAACCCCCTTCATGAAGACAAAAACTGGGAATAAATTCTAACAGTGACCTGGAAGAGAAGTGCACAATCAACTATTCCTCAATCCAGCTAGCTCTGGACTTTGGTCAAGACACTTGACTTTTCTGAGTTTCCATTTTCCGAGTCAAAAAAGAGCAGCAGACTTGGAATCCTAAAAGTTGTATAAACTAAGACTTCTCTCATTCCCAATGTTCTCCTTCTCCTTTCTCTTTCTTAATACCTTTCCCCAAGATTATTGTCAACAGGGCTCAAAGAATGAAATTCTAACGTTTCTGTTTCAGGTAGAAGCAGCAGCCTCTACAACATTCCTCAGTACCTCCTACAAAGTAGGCTGGCAAGAAACATCTATTGAGTGCGTGAATGAATGCATGCATGAATGGAAGAAGTGAGAGCACACGGATCAGAATTTTCTTCTCTGGTCTCAGAATACTGTCAAATACAGCACTGGATTCTTATGTGATTACACCCACTAACACTCAGATGTTCCTTTGATCATATGTGCAGTGACTCATTTTACTTTCACTTCAATTTATGGCAATCGCATGTGTTAACCTATTCAAATGAGGCCTTTAAAACACTTCTTAAAGAAATATTTTGGGTTTGTGGAGAGAGGCTTGAAATACATGAAAATCCTTTTGAATCCATATATCAGAAACCAAGCTTCTGAGTTTGGTTAATTTTCATGTTGCTCAGAATCTGTCTTATTAACACTTTTAAAAAGAAGAGACACACCCAATGTTCTGATCCTCTGCCTTTTTACCCTTCAAATGACAGCATTCTCTACTGGGTCCTGGGTAGATTAAAAGGTATGCCCTACGGGTTGCATTATCTCTGAATCACCCATGATGTATTCCGCTTAGTTTAAATGAGTGAGTCCCATTTGCACAATTGCCCTATTAATTTACTCATCATTGATTTACACCACTTTTGCCAGAGATCTTCCACCAGACCCCTATTTTATATGTATTCTCACTAGCTCAGTTTCAGTATTTCACTCCCCTTCAGGCCTCCCTATCTCATTGCTCTTCATTTGTCTTCATTTACCCATCTTTTATTTCTATCCTCCCCTGTTCCTCCCTCTGCTGCCTTCTTTCAGTTTCTTCTTGCTTCTCTTCCATTTTCCTTCTCCTCTGGCCTTCCTCCCCTCTTACTTAAGAGCACCTAGTAAATCTTCGATTAGAGGTTAGCAATCCAGAGAAAATAAGTCTGAAGGCTAAGAAAGAGAGGCAAGACCAAAGCAGTTGATAAAAGTCAGGAAGAAGAAAAAAAAATTCTCAGACTGCATGAATGCAGTCTAAAATCTACTCAGAGTATTTCAAATATTAAATTGCTAACAAAGAGGACCCCTTTGCTAAGGATCTCATAATAAAGATGGCAAAAATTGTGCCCTCCTGCCACCATGAAGAAGCTTTTAGTTCAATTTTTTTTCCCTATATCTCATCTTTAGAGGCTTATTTTACTCTTCAGTTAACAAGCAGGAACTCATCTCCTTCAGCTGTAGCCAGAACCACATCAACACCTTGGGGAACATCTAAGATGCAAACACCATCGGGAATATCTAATGGATGAAATATGGCCATTATTGCTATGATTTCTGTGGGTAGGGTTTTAAAATTCTAATTACATAAAATTTTTTGGTCAGACCAAACAAAGTCCTTTTTTGGGGGGGATGACACATGAAAGTCATTGCCTGTGGGTTCCCCCCCTTTCTCCATCTCGAAAACTCACTTGATTCACTTGTCCAAACAAAAACTAGCAGTGAATTTATGCAAAAATATACACAATAAATGCACAATTGAAAATAACATTAAACATATATGTTATCGTCCTTCTCCCTAGCTCTTGTGGGCGAGAACGTTATTTTATTTTTACTTTAGAAGTTTTAATTCTAATATCTGGGTAGATACAAAGAAAAATGTGGTCACCATAATGCTAAACTGGTGGGAAGAGCTATATCCTTATTTAATTTCATTAGTCCCAATAATTTGCTAATCAATTCAATAATATCTGACTTCTCTGGCTTTTTCTTAGCTAGTCTTTAGTAGGAAACACTGTACTTTTAAAGTTCCTAAAGCATGTAAAGAGATGGAAGTACACTGCAAATAAATAAAACAATTTATCCTGATGATAAGCTTCCATGGCTAAGGGCCACAAGTCATTCATCTCTGTAACTCCAATGCGTGGTGCAACAGACGAATGAGGTGAAAGGGCAGCAGGAACCATCACAGGACTACTCCCTATTCCCAACATTTCCCTAGCTTCTCAATCTATCCGTGAAACTCACCACAGTGTAAGAGGCAGAGAGAGCCAGGAAATCTCACAATGAGCAAAAACAGAAAGGCAACAATATGCAGAGCTGGGACAAAAAGAAAAAGAAATCAAGGCAGATAACGTTAATAGTAAATCAAGGGAATTTTCTTCCTGGTAAAAGGCATAATAGCTTAACTATCCCATATTTTGATTCTGGAGATTAATGTAAAGATCCTGACTCTTATCAAGAAATAAAGTGATACCGGGAGTTTCTACCATATTGCCTTAAAGAGAAGCCCCCATGATCCAAAGCCCTGTCAGAGAAATCAGCAATTAGGCAGCTCCTGTGTCCAACTTTGGATCTCACCTTCTTATGAGGCTGCACCTAGGGTACCCTCCACTAAAATTCTAAGAAAACTTGGATTCTGCCTAAGTGCCAATAAAGTGGTATCCTGTGGCAAGATAAATGAACTAAATACATAAGCTTTATGTATATGGACCTGGAGTTAGAGGACCACGGTTCTAGACTTTATTCAAGCACTCAGTAGGTGACCCAATTTGGCCTCAGGCTCACAGAATTATAGGACTAACAAAGATTCTGGAAATAATCTTCTCTACTCTCCTGAGGAATATTACTTTTGGACCTGCCACTCTTCATTTACATTCAGTAGTGTATGTGAAGCATTTTAATATATTTTAAAGACAAGTATCATTTTCTTTTTAAACAGTATTAGAATTTTAAAAGATCCTAAAATCTTCGCTAACATTCCCTTTTAGCTCACGTTGAAAATATTTTTCCTCAGGAATACATCTTTAACTTGTCTGGAAAATAAAATTCCCCATACTCTTATCCATCATCATAGCATTTTATAGTTGAAGGAATACTTGAAAAATCATTCCAGTGTTCTGTTTTGTTTTTAAAGACTTTATAGGTAAGGGTAGATGGTACGGTAGTGCATAGTCAGGACCCTGGACTCAAAATGCCAACTTAAGCTAGACTCACTTCAAATTTATCCATTTATCTGTTTTACTGATAAGTCTTCCACAGGTAAGCCTTCAACCCTTCAATATCTTCCTTTTGCTCTTGAGTCAAAGACCAGAATCCTACACCTGGCTCACAAGGCCCTGCGTAAGGTTTCAAGCCTTAATCCCTTTCCCTCTGCCAATGCCCTCTGTGAAGGCCTGCTTCTTACACTCCATTCTCCCAGGACTTCTTGCTCATCCTCTATTGTACCACTAAAACAGCTTCTTTCCTGTTTCAGAGTCTCTGAATATGCTGTTTCCTCTGCCTGAAGATTTATCATCCCCACCTTTTCCTGGCTAACTCCTACTCGTCCAACAGATATCAGCTCAAATGTTATCCCTGAGCTGGTCCATGCTTATACCCCTTTATAGCATCATTCATAGAAAATCACCATAATTTTCATTTAGTAATTCAAGGTTGTTTCATATAGGTCTCCCCTGTTGGGATGTAAGCTCTATGAGGGTAGTAAAGACCTCTCTTGTTCACCAACATATTCCAGCATTTTACTCTGGGTCTAACACACAAAAGGGGCTCAACAAATATTTGATGAATGAATGAATGTGTTAATATATATATTAGGAGGATACCATGGATACAAAGAAGTACACAAATGTCAAGAGATAGCTATCAATATTAATATCAAATAAATGTCAATGGGTGACCCAGATCAAGACTCTTAAGGAATTTCAAAGACGATAACACTACAAGGAGGCAGCTGAGGAAGATTTCAGAGATAGATGAGGAAGGCAACCCAAAGACGTGCCAAGATTGACACTTACTGCTTAACCGTTTTGCATGATTTGCCTCATTAAATAAATTGTCTCAACAATTATGTCACTCCTGATTTCCAAAGATGAGAGTACTGCAGTAAACGGCAGAGTGAAGAGTCCACTTTACATCTGGTCTGACTCCAAAAACAAAGAGGTTTCCACTGTACAATGCTGTCCCGCTTACTATAAAATACACACTGCCCAACAGAGGAGGGAGCACTATGGCTGGGCCTCGAAGGACAGATACTGAGGGGTTCTCAGAGCCAACATGTTTTGTAATTACCAAGTGGGAGATATACCATGTAACTACACAGTCATTATGGTTCCTGAAGATTACATGGTATAGGCAATTTGATTGGGAATTTACTAATTTATTCTAAATATAATTCCCATGTTGGCTGAAATGTTACAAGCTTCTAACAGCAGAGAGGTTCATAGAGAAATCACCCTATTTGCCCACTCAAAAAAAATCAGCATGGCTCATGCTATCCAATTGTATTAACTACCGTCAAATCACACTATCTGGTTATTTGTACCCATAAAGTCAAACAATGAAGACAACATTTCAATTCAACCAAAATGAAATAATATTAAAGAAATGTAGCCCACTCAGAGGAAAGGAGCCCACTTTTGCCCTCGCCTTCAAATCCTTGCATGGCAGAAAGCAGATAGGAGTCTACGGATTTTCTTTATAGTACTCCAGGTTTTCAAAACAAGCCAGGGCCTGTTCAATCTTGCCTGGATTTCTGATGCAAGGAGTTTTCCTTTCCAGGGCTGAATAGCAGACCAAGAGTGAGCTAGCCACATCCAATCTCCATATCACAGTTATTTTTTTATCAGTTTAATCTACTTTAAGGAACTTGGGGAAGTTTCCTCAAAAACTCATAGGATTCTGTGAAGCAGTATGAAAGTCCCTTAAGACCTTCTGCTCTTCTGACCTTCCATGCTTTCTATTATGAAGAAGCACTATAAAAACGCCAAAACAAGTGAAAAGGTGTTCAACCTCAATCATAATTTTAAAAATGCTATTAAAAACAAGGTTTTTTTTTTTTAACCAATCAGGCTGGCAAAGATGGGGGTGCGGAGAACTGTTGATATCCTATATTGGCGAATATGTGAGGAAACGGCCCTTCTCAACACATGTAATAACATTAAAACATGCATAGCCTTTGATCCAGCAATACAGCTCCTAGGAATTGATCCTAAAATGATCACTGGGTAAATGTGACAAAAAGAAAGTACAAGGATATTCATGGCCACTATGTTATTAAAGTGAAAAACTGTAAACAATCTAAATGTTCATAAATAGGGAAATGATTAAAAATTTTATCATATGATAGTATACTATGCAGTCACCAAAAATTACAATGGAAAAATGTACTGATGTGGAAAAATGTCCATGATTTATTGAGCACTTAACATATGACATGCATTATTGTTTTGTGTTGTAATGAATATATAGTAAATTTTATTTTTTAATAAAAATTATATATATTTAAGGTATACAACATGATATTTTGATATGCATATACATAGTGAAATGATTACTATAGTCAAGCTAATTAACATATCCATCTTCTTATATAGTTACCAGTGTATGTGTGTGTGTGGTGAGAACACCTGAAATCTACTCTGTTAGTAAATTTCCAGTATATAATACATTATTATTAACTACAGTCATCTCGTTTTGGAATTATTCACTCCTGAGAGACACCATCCAAGAACTATAATTTTGCAATCAGATAAACTACTGGATTTTGATATACTAGCAATGATCTGCTTTCCTGTTAGAAAATTAAGATGGTAGTTTGCTGGCTCCTATTAAGAACACTCACCTCTGTCTTCCACTCTTTGATTTTGTTGTTCTTCCATTTTGTATTTCGGAAAAGAAATGCTCCTACTTTAATGTCAGTCTGTCTCCTTGTACTTGACTCTTTCCTTTCCTTTTTGAAAGCTTGAGAAACTAGGGCTTCCAAACCATTCTTTTAGGTGGAGACTCCAAATTCATGCCATGTTAAATTAATTGTAACGTGTTAATAGCAAATTTAAAGGATAAAATATAAGTCAGTAAAAATGATTCAAAATAGTACAGAATATAACCAAATGCAAGTATATTTTATATACAAAGACATATATTTGTTGTTGTTAGTGCCGTGAAGTCAATTCTGACTCCTAGAGACCTTTGTACTGCAGAGAGGAACCCTGCCTGGTCTTTTTGCACCGTTCTCTCACCTTCCAGTGCTGTGTCAGACAATGCTCCACCACTATTGAGAGGGTTTTCATGGCCAATTTTTTCGAAGTGGGTAGCCAGGTCCTTCTCGCTAGGCTATCTTAGTCTGGAATCTCTGCTGAAACCTGTTCACCAGTGGGTGACCCTGCTGGTAATTTGAAATACTCATGGCATAGCTTTGAGCATCACAGCAACATACAGCCACCACAGTATGACAACCAATGACAGGTGGTGTGGTTCCCTGACCGGGAAACGAACCCAGGCTGCAGTGGTGAGAGCACCGAAGCTTAACCACTAGACCACCAGAGCTGGTCATAGACATATACATACCACAAGAAAATTACATATGCCATTACATCAATTCCAAGATACCCATTTTTACACATTTCAACATCTCTGAAATTGGAATGCATCTTAAAATCAATGGCATATAAGTTTAACCATTAGTGCATATTCTTAGTGGTACATAAAATAATGTTGAATCTTGCAACTGATGGCACTTTCAGTTAGATGAAATATGATTTTATCACCACAACAGTTAATTCTTTCGATGGTGAAAGGGAGGGCAGATAAATCAAATATTAAATGCTATCAATCCTTCCTTTCATACAACAAAACAGAAACAAAAGAAAACGATTACTATTTTCTCCAGGTAGAGTAATTTCTCCCATCCCACCCATAGATAAGCCAGTTTGCACAGAAACACACACATTGACAATACAGATCTTAATATTTTGATTCAAAGCACAGTTAATATTCTGAATGGTGCCAACATAAGCTTTTTCAGGATTCAAAATCCATCTTCTACCCTTACTACAGTACATAAATGACACAAACTTCTCATCAATAGCATAAAAAATTCATATTCTGTCTATATAGCAGCTGCTGTGTTAGGTTTATGTCAACAATTGGTCTGATTTTTTTAATAGCATAAATGTTTAAAGACTTTAGGTAGCAATTCCTGTAAAATATCTATGGGGATATTGAAAGCTGATATATGTCCGATTGGACGCGTTTCTTGAAGAGGAAGCAATTTTCCATGTTTTACCCTTCTTTGTCCTCCTTTCCTTCTCTTCCACAAAATCACTCCTTATAATGGTTTATTACTTCTGGCAGCTATATATGGCAAGCCTTGCTCCTGCACCCCCAGAATAATACTTAACTGCTGTTCTCTCTTCACAGATTTACAAACACAAAGTCACTGTTCCGAGGGTATGAGGAAATCAGACACCTTTTGTGAAACCAGGTGATTTCTAAGTTTTTTCCCTCAGGTCTAAAATTCTACGATTCTACAATCTTTTTTTTCTTCTGGAGCCCCCTTTCTGAAACAAGGCAAGCCCCATAAGGGGCAAGGGCACCCTAAATAAATCTCTCTCTCTCGCACACACTCACGCACACACATACAAATGCAAGCACACACACACAAAGTCATCAATGAGCACTGTTCCACGAACTCAAAATTACCATTTAAGCTTAATTTTCTATCCATATATCTGAAATCCCAACAATTTATGTTATACTTTTTGATGTACCTATGTTGATTGTTCTGTTTTTTTGTTATTATTATTTGGGGCTCGGGGATGCTGGGTGTGAGAAAGCAGTAAATAGAACAGACAGTAGCACTGGCTTCCTCAATGAAACCCAAGCCTTAGGTTACACAGTCTTTACCCTTTAATCTTTCCTTTGTACCAGTTGTAGAATATAACAATAGCCTTTAAACACTTAATGTATATTATTTGTTTATTAATATGGTATATATTTCTGATACATTACTCTGAATCTTCAAAGCACTAAACAAATATTAATTTGTTTAAGCAAAATAACCACATTTGGTAACTGTAATAGAAAATGCACAGTAGATTTTAATAGCCAAAATAGATCATAATATTTTTCTTCTCTTATGTTAACAAATGTTTGAAGCCAAGTCTTCACAATTATCCTGTTACTTGTATCTTTCAGGTTTTCGAACCGTTGGCCACTGTCTATTCTACGGAGGGTCTTTTCTATGCTCCTTTCCTCAGGCTCTCACCTCAACCCCAGAGAAAAAAACTGTCTCCAGCACTTACTGTCCTTTTACTCTTCACTAAGGATCGTCAGAGGAGGGGACTTTCACTGGGACACATTACAGAGGAGGTGTCACCCCTCTATCAGAAGTAACCCTTTCTCTAAATAAGTCTCTCTCTGTACTGCAGGTCCAGCATAGATTAGGCTGGTCTGTGCTCCTGATGCACGCGGCTGGCTAGTAAGTGGACTGAAGGCCCAGACACATCCATACACGGTCCCAGGGTATAAATTATGGTCAGAAGGTTAAGAGGCTCCACTTTAAGAGGTTCTTGGCAACCCTCTCCAATACAGCTTTTACCCGAGTGCTCTGAATTTTAGGAAATATTGAGTGCTTACCCAGACATCAATAAAGCTGATAATTTGGCGCTCAGTTCTCGTTCTCATTCATTCATTTATTCTCTTTCTCTGTCTTTCTCTACACGTACACACACACACACACAGATAGATGAATAAGGATAAGGATACAGATATGAATATGAGAAACATAGACACACTGTATCTGACAGATCCCTGAAGGGGAGAAGAAGTAAACTCCTAATATATGTATTATATTCTTTTCAAATTTTATCAGTCAGAGAAAAATACCTATACATTACTGTGTAAAAATAAGGCTGGTAACATAGAAGAAAAACTAGTAGATTCTCTCCATCATATGTATAAAACCATAACATGGCTCTCAAAATGTTTCTTGGCTAATAATGTGTCAATCTAACGTATACCATGGTGTTGATGAGTGGGGTGGGGAGGGCATGTTTTTGTTTGGGTGTTTGACAATCAATCAGCTGTTCAAGCCTCCAGACGTTTATAGTTTGTTCTCCTTCTCCATTTCTGAATCCACAGATCCTCTAAAAGGTTTCACCTCATTTATTCCTAAAACAGTGAATACTCTTGCTCACGAAGAGAGTACATAAGAGGGAAAATAAGGGAGGGACAAGGTGATGAGAGTCCCAAAGCTTCAAGTAACTACCATGGATTGAGCACGTATTCTGTGCAGACACTGTGATAAGCAATTAATATATATTACTTCATTTAGTTTAATTCTCACCATAATCCTGTGAAGTGGGAATTATCATTCTCATTTTATAGGTAAAGAAACTGTGGGTCTGACATTTGAAGTAACTTGCTCAAAATCACACAGCTAGCAAGTAGAAGAGCTAGATTCAAACCCAGGCGTGCCCCACTCTAAAGCCCACATTCTTTATTGCTATGCTATTTAGCTCTCACTGAAGATACACAAACGTTTTACATAAAAATAATTTCACAATAGGAGGGGGCATGGGCCGGCCCCGTGGCTTAGTGGTTGGGTGCTCGCACTGCGCTACTGGTGGCCCGAGTTGGGATCCCGGGAACGCACCGACGCACGGCTTCTCTGGCCATGCTGAGGCCGCGTCCCACATACACCAGCTGGAAGGATGTGCAACTATGACGTGCAACTATCTGCTGGGGCTTTGGCAACTATCTGCTGGGGCTTTGGGGGGAAAAAAAGGAGGAGGATTGGCAATAGATGTTAGCTCAGAGCCGGTCTTCCTCAGCAAAAAGAGGAGGATTAGCACAGATGTTAGCTCAGGGCTGATCTTCCTCACAAAAAAAAAAAAAAAAATAGGAGTGGGCAACAGATAGCTCCAGCCAAAGGTGGCCCGCGGCCTGTGTAGCCCACGAAAAATGTTACAGCTGGACTTTTGAGGTGGCATGCTCCTTCTGGAGAGGACCATGACTTGCATAAATCTTCTCCAGATGTCATTTTCTGAACCAAAGCAAAGTGCCGTGGCCTATCAAATGTAGCAGTTCTCTCATTTTAGTGTATACCTGAGATGCCTCACCACACAGAATTACAGGAAACAAAGAATCTTTTAAATAAACTCTATTTCCTGTCACACAGAAGGCGGATTCTTTTCTGGGCAACACTCATTTGAGCCTGATTAAATTGCTGTGATGAACTTCAGAGTTGAGACTGCCCTTGAGCCGAACATCTATCTGATCTTTAATTCTACTACCCACTCATTTCTTGCAGAGCTCACAATTCTCTAGGTCCCACTGGAGCAGGCTCGTTCAGCTTCTGCATCAATATGTTCAGTGCTGAATTCATTTCTGCAGGGAGTCCAGCACATCTGAACTTTCCAAAATCATTTGGCCCCCATTACTGGTAAGCACTGCTCTTAAATAGGTTGTAACTCCAGCTAATAGGCTCCATAATCATAGCTGAATCGAACAAAAGGATCCAGGAGAGAGAGCCATCAGTCATTTTTATTCCCATCAAATAAGCTGCAAAAGGCAGAAACTTTCCGATTTCAGAATCTCATAGTCTCAATTTGATCTTCAGGGCTTATTAGAGAGGCAGGGGGACAGGAAGAAGAGGCCTACCCAAGGGGGTACAAAATCCAAAGATTAATAAAAGGCTTTATTGTAAATATAATTTAAGAAGACAGAAATAAAGCAAATTCCAATGAAATGAATTTCACTTTGAACAAATTTCACCTGTCCTGCTGGAGGCCAGTGCATTTAAGAGTCTTCCTTCCAATGATGAACCTGATTACTTATCAGTATGGGGTAGAAATGTACAAAAGGTGACTTTGTTGACAGGTTCACATGCTGCTTTTGCCTAAGGGATAAGTAATCAGAGTAGTCCATAAACTCCTATAACAATGACAACAACAACAAAAACACCTCTGGGATGATTTTCAGTACTTCCTAGGGAATTCCTGAGGTTCCCTTTAACAATAATCTTACCTTCAAATTAAATTATAAACATGAATAGGTAGAACTGGTATTTAAACGTCAATGCTTTTTAAAATGAATTCTCATTTTAAAAAAATATTTGCCATGAGATACATGGTACTACTACAATGTAGAAACATTCACACTGAGAGGTTATTGTGCTGTGCTTGGTAAGATCAACTTGGTTTAATTGTGGAATATAACAATCATGGATTCTCACTTAGAGATAACAGAAAAAAGTAAAAGTGCCCACAAATGTCTATAAAGCACACAGGTCCATCTCCTGCCCAACAGTAAGTTCAGATGCCCCACATTAATGAGAAGAGTTGTTCACGTCCATGATCACCTGCAACTTCTCCAAACGCCCACTACACTATTTCTAATACATTACTGTTTGATAAAGCAAACAAGCAAAAGGCAAATGCAATTTAAATCTTTTTGAATAAAAGATGAATAACATTTTTAACTTGATATTGGTCTTTGCTCTTTTTAATAGATATTTAAGTTTCTAATAAGACTCTTCACATTGCTACTTATATTTCGCTTCATCACTTACATAGTCTGAGCTCTGATCTACAACATAAAAATAGAAGTCTAGAATCTGTCCTGTATTTTTCTTCTTTGCAAAGAACTTTTTTCTCCCTTACCCACCTCTTTTCACAGAAAATATTTATTAATGGATCTGTTTCTCTCTCTCTCTCTCAAAATAAAATCTCCTCCTATAATGATATCTTGAATAAAGCACTCTCTCATGCCTCAATCAATGGGGTGACCATGGTATCACAAAGGGCATAGAACAGGAAAGCAAGGGACCCTTAGAATGTTTTAATACTTTAATTGCCATATCTCTGAACACAGTTCTACTTTTTGCTAAGAGGCAAAAATCAAAGCCAAGGGTTTTCCCTCATTTCTAATCCTCCTTAAAGCCTCTTTTGCAGCATTTAACACTCCAACCACTCTCTCATCAGGTTTCCTTGGGAAACTCTCTCCTTTATCTGCCATTCTTACTCTTCTCTCGCTCCACTGAAAGCTCTTTTTTGGCACAATTGCCTTCTTCCACTAAGGGAGAGATGCTCTGGAGGTTCTAACCTTCTCTGCCTTCACAATCCCGGTCATGCAAAAGCTTCAATTCATACCTTAATGGAGGTAATCTTCAAGGTTACAACTCTAGCTCTCCTCTCCTACGTCTGGCACTCAGTTGTCCTCTGGACAGATCCATCCTAGGAGCCCCTCAAACTCTGTATAAAATGTATACAAACTCCCTAATATGGCCCTCAAAGCTCTCAACCACTGGCCCCAACATACCTCTCCAGCCTTAATTCTAGTTATAAGCCCACACGTATTTCAAACTAGAAAAAAATTGATGATTGACTGTTCCAAAAACACTCGGTTGCTCTTCTGCCTTGCTATCCATTTCACGTTCTTTCCCCCACATCTTTGCCTGACGCAATCTTATCTATCTTTTAAAGGCCAATTGCCAAAGTTCCTTACTTGGTCTAACAAACTCTCTTTTCTCTGAAACTCAAGCCTATTATTAACCTTCTCTTATGACACTTACATTACTGTATCTTTTATCCTAATCATTTGTGGGGTTTTCTTAGCCTACAGAACCAGGAGGGCCTGCCATTGAGAGACTACATTCTACAAGTTGCTTTAGTCAGGAAATGTTTATGAAATTGAAGGAAATAGTCACAAAATTTATTTTAGAGAAAAAATTTGAAGACTGCTTAAATGGGATCACAATCAATTCTATGCTTTTGTAAAAATATGAGATGGTCTTTTTTTTTTCTTTTAGAATATTTTCTGGGAATTCTTTGGAATGCTTTATAGGTATATTCTTTAAAATACTTCATGTAAACTCCCTTAGGATATGAGCTATTTGTATCTCCAGTGACTATCACATATCAGGTACTCAAATGTTAGAAAAAAGAAAAGTGAAATAAGAAAGAGAAACAGGTAACATTTCAAAACATCGGTGGTGGGGGTAGGGGGAACAAGTCTGAAACTGACTTGAGGGAAGGTCCAAATGTTAGTTACAGAGATAGAGCTCGAGGACAGATACTCTCTAATTGGTCAAAACTTTCTCAGAAAATAAAAAGGCGTGTGTGTGTGTGTGTGAGAGAGAGAGAATGCATTTTTTTATTGTGGTAAAATACATATAACATAAAATTTACCATGTTAACCAGTTTTAAGTGTACAGTCAATGGCATCAAGTATATTCACATTATTGTGCAACCATCACCATCGTCCATTTATAGAACATTTTTGTCATCCCAAAATTAAACTCTGTACTTATTATTTATTTATTTTTTTGTGTGAGGAAGATCAGCCCTGAGCTAACATCCATGCCAATCCTCCTCTTTTTGCTGAGGAAGACCGGCCCTGAGCTAACATCTATCACCAATCCTCTTCCTTTTTTTCCCTTTTTCTCCCCAAAGCCCCAGTAGATAGTTGTATGTCATAGTTGCACATCCTTCTAGTTGCTGTATGTGGGACGCCGCCTCAGCATGGCCGGACAAGGGGTGCATCGGTGCGCGCCCGGCATCCGAACCCAGGCCGCCAGTAGCAGAGCACGCGCACATAACTGCTAAGCCATGGGACCGGCCCCTAAACTCTGTACTTATTAAACAATAACTCCCGAGTCTCCCTCCTCTCAGCTCCTGGCAACTTTATCTCTATGAATTTGACTACTCTAGGTATCTCATATAAGTGAAATCATACAATATTTGTCCTTTTGTGTCTGGTTTATTTCACTTAGCATAATGTATTCCAGGTCTATCCACGTGGTAGCATGTGTCAGAATTTTCTTCCTTTTAAAGGCTGAATGATATTCTGTTATACAGATATATCACATTTTGTTTATCCATTCATTTGATAACGGACACATTGGTTGCTTCCACCTTTTGATTACTGTGCATAATGCTACTACGAACATTGGCATACAAGTATCTGTTTGAGTCCCTGCTTTCATTTCTTTTAGTATATTTCCAGAAGTAAAATTACTGGATAATATAGTAATTCCATATTTAATTTTTCTGAGGAACGACCATACTGTTTTCCAAAAGGATATATTTTTGCTGTTTGGGAGAATTAACCTCTTCAGGTCTCCATGGCAAACCTACGAAATGGGAGATGGATTAGATCAGAGGTACCCTACATCTTTACCATTCTGATTATAAAACTTATTACTATAAACCTATCATTGATCTAAAGCCTGAGCATATCAACTTGCCCTCTGCACCCACAACAAAAAGGGAAAACTCAAAAAGATGAAGTCTTTGAAGCACCGAATAAGAAGCCCTTTTAAGGGAGGGAAGGAAGGAGAAAAAGAAAGAAGGTGAGGATATAAAAAAGAGGGCAGAGGAAAATGTACAGAACTTCAGGCAGGGAGACCTTGAGTGGAAGACTGAAAAGGGGATCTATTATTTGGGACTCACCAAGCACCTTTCTGTAGAAAATGCAACAGCTTACAGATATCAAAAGAGAGGCTATTACGAAGCAAAGCAATTCAGTTTCATAGAGACAGGTGCCCCTACTATTATTCATTTCTTTATTTTCCAATTTACAAAGTAATTTCATCATTTTTACTCATTTACTTGTTCTAAAATCCCCCTAAGACTTTCTAAATCTTATTCAAGTAGAGACATGGAGCAACATTTTTAAAACCTTCCCTTACAAATAGCTACCAAAATGATGTAATTTTAAAACTGATTTTACAACTGTCATGTGTCACTAAGTCACTGGTGACTATTCTTGATTCTTATATTTGAGTTTTCACTTTTTCTCTAACCCTACGTTCACTGAAATATGCAGAGTTTATGAGATAATAGAATTCTAAGCTATAGAATGCAATCTTCAGTAAAATAATAATATCATCTATGGGTAGAAAAATACTAGTCCTACTTCTTTGGAAACTTGACTTTGGGCCCAAAGTACAAGAAATTACAAACAGAAGATTTTTAGACTCATTCATATGTTACATTATAAATCAGACACAAAGTGTAAATACTTAGAATTCTTTCTGAGATAATCAGAAGTAACGGAAAGTAGAATTTAACTCATAGAATGAAAGGAAAGCACGGTTTACCTCATCTGGTGTCTTTCCTGTCCTTTACAACTTACTATCTTTTTAGAAACATTATCTTTACCTATGAAAAGGGTCCCGTTGTTCCTGCAGTGCAGTCTTCCCCAGGAATTAACTGGAGAGCAGCAGCCGTCTGCCAGCAGTCCTGCAGCTGCTGCCTGCAAGCTGACGAGTGTTCTGTCAGGCCTTCCCCTCCATGGGTACAAAACAAGTCACCAAGTTTGTGAAAAAGAGTAATAAAAACCAGAGAACCTAACACTGCTGTGTAATTTGGCTTAATTATTTTTAAACTTTAAATAACTAAAGAGTAGGTTAGTGGTACATAGAAGACAGACACATTTTTAAAAAATGCCACCAAAAAGAAGTGATGGGACTTCAGAGGCTCCATATGACATATCCCATCAGGAATTACATGTTCCCTCTGATATTTTCATCCAAATGTTTATTGAACAAGCTCCTGCTTTCATCCACATTATTTTGATTAATGCATGAACAGGTTCGAGAATTACAGAAAAGAAATGTAAGGTGACTGAGCATTAAAACAAATGAAAGGATGACTCCTGGTTTACAGTCACTATATTTCATGGCTAAAATGCTTCCTGCCTTTTTTTTTTTTTAATTTAACTGCGACACACTTCCCTTGGCTTTGGTTTTGAAGTAATGATATAAAATTCATTTTATCTCTTTTTCAAGCCTGGCTCTTTCATACATAACATCAGACTTGTCATATCTGAGGAATTATTAAAATAAGACAGAGCCTGCTATTTCTGAGCAGAAAAGCCTCTTTGAGCCGGCATCCTCAGGAGAGACGCCGGCTCAATCTCATTAGTTGGTGCTGAGACGCGTCCTAGTCTCCAGGTTCAAGGTGATGAAAGATTAGGGCGTTGGGCCTTGTCTCATTTTGTATGCAGCACACATGCCTCCTTGCCCGTGAACACGAAATTACATTGAACCTGGGGAGTCTAACTCCATTAATTTTAAATGGAAGATTAATTTAACAATATGCGGCAGATATTTGTTACAGACCTATCATGTAAAAGTGACGGTTAGCAATAAATTGTGGTGACTCATACTGGCCAGTGGCCCTGGCTCAAATAAATCAGGAGGCATTTACACATAATTGCTGTTTTTAAAGACAGGGATATGGGTGATGTGTTTCTTTGATAAAAGATTGGGCAACCCCATTCAAAGAAACAGCAGCTGATATTAAAGCCATAGTGCTGTTCTGGAAGGAGATGTTTTTGATTACTATTTCTGGAATAATCATTTAGGAATAACAAATACTGCACTGACGCATAGTAATCTCTTTTTTAAAACCTGTGTAATAATTCCGAGGCATGAAATTGTCGTGGTATTTTTGTCAATTTCCTTAAAGTAATTACAATAATAATACCCTCAGAAATAACAATTTGCAAGAGATGAAGAGAGGATGAAAACGGAGAGGCAGAAAGGTATCATTGCTGATAAGGACAAGCAATTCTACTGATTTTCTACAAAAAATTACAACAATATACATAAATAATAATTTGCAAGGCTTTGGGAGGGGTAAAAAGGGACAATGGCACTGGAGGGAAGCATTTTGAAGGAGAAAATGTGTGATTTTCTTTTTTCAATGCCATTTTATAGAGCTTTATTGACACATGTTTTCAAAGCAAATTCTCATCTTCTTGAAGCAACTTAGGGGAAAGAAAGACAGACACAGAATGCCCCGAATGCTTAACTGCTACAGGGTAAGCCATGCAAAAGAGAAGCCAAGGACACTGACAAGTGCTTACAGCACTTGTCAGGAGAGGCTCTGGAAGGGAACCATCCAGTGTGAGGTCTGCCTGCCCTCTCACTGAGGAGTGAGGGTGTTATTCTAATCTCCTCTCCTCCACAAGCACCAGCCTTGCCAGCACTTAGGGAAAAGATGCTCAAGGACTTCTGTCTTTAGTCAAGTCCTATGTGATAGGAGCTTTGCTCCTGTCTCTTTTCAAAGATTAAGGTGGGAGGAGGGCAGAGTAAGGATTATGTGTCTTCCCTCAGCACACCCTCTCAGTGTATTCAAGGGACTGCTGGGAAGTCGGCTCAAACACCCGTCTCTCAGAAGCACACATCATTCAGCTCCTTGATTTAGCAATACGAGAAGCAAGAGGGGATAGTTAGCTCTTGAAGCACTACTTGACATGTCCCCTGGCTCCAGTCTTGAACCCCTCTCCAAGACATTCTTTCACAGAGCCATTAGAATGTGCTGGCAAATCAGATCAGATCACTGTCCTGCTACAAATCTTTCAAAGGCTCCTGGCCGCCCACAGGATTAAGTACAAACTCCTTAGCATCGTATATAAGGATCTTCAATTCAGTCCATTTCATTTCTCTCCTCTCTCATGCTCTCCTCCTGAAATATAAATGCCACACTCCTAAATGCTCAACTTGTATGTTTCAGGACTGGTTATACACTGCCATACCACCTTTTCCACATGCTGTTGCCTCTACCTTCAATGCTCTTCTTAATTCTCCACATCTGGTAAACTCCTACTCATCATTCAAAACTCAACTCCAACACCACACCCTCTGGAAGTACCTTATAATAATTATTATTATTATTATTGCTACTTGAGAGCAGTGACCTGCCCTATTCATTTTTCTATCTCCAGCATCAGCCCAAAGAATATAACACAGGAGACGATAATATTTGTTAAATGCATAATGAATGGTTTATCTTACAGAAGATATTTCTCAAAACTGGATAGGATGGTGAAGATACAGGGGATAAGAAAGGATACGCTGATATATGTCAGGGCTCTTTTCATTATGGTGATCAATTCCGTTTTGATTTACAATTTCACACATTACTGTCAAGGAATTAAAAAAGGGAAACTATAGCAAATAGTAGGGCTCAAATGCTAACAATAATAGATCCGTGAAGAGCAAAAGCATTTGGTTTACTGTTCTGGATTATGAGAGAGGTGAGATGGTAAAATGGTAACAGCAGCAGAAACAAAAGCTATAACAACTAACATTTATTAATACTTACTACGTGACTTGCACTGCTCTAAGTGCTTCACATGTATTAACTCACTTAATCTTCTCTAAGAACTCTGATGAGATAGGCACTATTATCATCTCCATTTTATAGACAGGAAACTGTGGCACAGAGAAGTTGTGACTTGCTTAAAGTCATTCAGACACCAGGTGACAGAATGAGAATTTCAAAAGGCAGTTAAGCTTCAGAATCTCTCAAAGAATTCTATTAGGAGCCAGTGGAGACTCCTGCCACCCACATGTGACAAGGTCAGGGTCTCACTTCTTGGCAGTAAGGCCTTGAACAAGATAATAGGAATTGATCGAGGCATCTACTAAGATACTGGAAAACCTGCATGGCGAAGAGAACAAGAGCACCAGGGAAGGGCCAGACCTGCAGGAAGTGCCATGGCAAAGGGCAGGACTGTTCTTTGAGCCTGGGTGAGGAGTGGAGTCCCAAGAAGCTGTGAGAAGAACAGGGTTTTAAAAACCCACTATCGCTGCTGATATAGGTAGTAGTCAAGACACTGCAGAGGTTCAAGGCAAATCTGGATTAAAGGTAAAAATTGGTTCAGAATGATGCAATATTATTGAAGAACAACTTCATCAGACTTAAGCTCATATGTACACAAATGGTTTCCTCAATGACCATTTGAGAGGAGATGATTCAAGTTTTCATTATGACATTTCCTGGTTGGGAGTAGATCTTCTAGCAGGTGACAAAGCTAACACTCCTGCCATCAACAGGACCAAGTATTTTAAAGAAATACTGTTCTATATTTTATATTTAGTACATCTCTCTTATTTAAGCACTGTCACATTAAAGATAAATTTCACTCCATGAGATCTGAAACACATATTCAAGTAGCCAATTTAAAAGAATATCTAGTCCCATGTAGTAATAATGATAATAATAATAGCAATAATAATAAACTAACCCCAAATGTAATTTCTTATGCTTCTATTGTGACTTTTCTCTCAGGATTTGCACGTTATTAGAAAACACTAATTAAACTATATAGTTTCCCCAAAGGAGAGGCTACAATTATTTTTTTTTGTTCAGATGGATGATTGAGGTAAAGAAGAGTTAAGATACCTAATGTCCCTTTAATGCAGCCTAAACCCAGAAACCTCATCTCCCTTGTCTAGAAATGCAATAGAAACATGTATGATTGAAATATCATCACTATTTAATAAACAAATAACAGTCCCTATCTTTTAAAAAAAGTCTGTGCTAAACTACTTATACAGAAAGGCAGTTTATTGGGAATTATTCAACAAAGAATAACAAGCTACTGTAACTCTATAAGAAAGACTAACAAGCCATAGGTTAAACCCTGAGAAATGGAGTTATGTTGATACTTAGAGCATTTAAATATAAACTGTTCACCTCCTCCCTTCCCCAGGCTCCTGGTCAATTTAGTGCAAGGCAAGAACACAGTTTACTATCAAGAAGCACTCAAATGCCATAAAAGGTACTGGAGGTGCTATATAAGGATCAAACCCTTAAGGAAAAAGAAAACATGCCTATGCTCTAGTCTTCAAGAAGTCAGAGCTAGGGTGTAAAAGAGTTGATAAAGAAACACAGTATCTTAAATTCACCACTGATAGTGAGGTTGTCAGCACTGGATGCCTCTAACTAGTTCAGTTTTGTGCTTTAATGTTAAATTTCTTATGGGAGCACATCACCTAATTAGAGGAATTGATAACTGCACTGTTCCATAATGAGGCCAATACATTTCGAAGTCATTAAAGATAACCAAGGCAATAAGTCTGGGTTTAAGCGGCGTTTCCTCAGATTTCACAGTCTGCATGTTGCACGTGTAGGGGGGAAAAAGCAATCCCTGCCTAGTCAACTGTAAATGCTGGGTTATTGGAATCTTTAAAACAGGCAGCAAGGAGAAAATTACATGGCCAAATCTCCTTTTTCCAGTTAATGAAGAATTAAGACTTCCATTTACCATATTAGAAGGTTCATCAGAGGTCTCAGCTCTCCATAGCTGGTGTTTGACAGCAGTGTCAGTTTATCTGAATCTGAACGCGTAAGTGCATGACAGAGGATCATTCATAACTGTCACATCTACTTATCTCTCTCATTGTCACACAGCTAACGAAATTCAGGCCATGGAGCTGTCTGCTTCTGTCCCTCTCTCAACCCAGCTCAAGGAAAAAGGCATTCCAAACCCCATTCATGTCCTATTATCATGTCAGCACATTGTGAATCTACAACAAATCAGCATTGCTTCCTGTAATCTCCCCAGCCGAGGGAGAAGACAAGATGTCCCAGGGACTAATGTCCATGCAGACTGCATCTGGTGTCAGCATTCAAAAAAACAGCTCAGAGAAATAATGTTATTGAGAAAAGATTTTTTAATATATTATTCTATATTTCAGGGGAAAAAAATCACAACATTTTAGAGTTTATTTTTGGTAATGAGGAAATGCCATTGCACTAGAGTACAAGAGGATTTCATAATGCAATTTGCTGCAGCATACAGATATTTAAACTAAGAGAGGACAGAGAAGCCGATATAGCGATGTCTGTAACCAAACCAATCAGAAGATTTTGAGGACAATGTAGCAGAAAAAGAAGACACAATTTGATTTGCAAATATCATCACTGAAGTGGCCTATCTGCACAGAAAAAAAGTTATTTGGTTATTAATGTGTCACCAGCAATAGAAATCAGAGTTGGTATGATGAAACATGCCTGTTTTCAGATAAGCAGGCCATTTGCAAAATGGCAAATGGGCTGTGTCCCAAAGCAAGTAATTCAACATGGAAGTGCTGATGTGTTTTTGCATCTCAGGCTCCTGTGAAACCAAAGGAAACAAAACACCACCAAAAGTTATTTATGATAAATTCACATTTGGAGAGCTCTCCTGTGATACTTCTGAAATTGAGATAATGGCACTGATTTCAGTACGGCCTCATACAGTTGTGTTTTTTTAACAGCTTTATTGATGTATAAATGCATACCATAAAATTCACTCACATTTGAAATGTATAGTTTGATGAGTTTTAATTTATACATTTGTACAACCATCACCAAAATCTACTTTTACAAGATTTCCATCATCCCAGAAAGTTCCCATATACTCATTTACAGCCAATCCCCACTGGATTAATTTTTAAAAATTTCTTATTGTACCAATTTTTAATTGAGATAAAATTCACATAACATAAAATTCATCATTTTAGCCATTTTAAACTATACATTTCACTTAGTTTTTAGTATATTCTCAGGTTGTACAACTATCGCTACTCCCTAATTCCAGAACATTTTCATCATCTCTAAAGGAAAAATCATACCCACTAAGCAGTTACTCCCCATCCTCTTCTCCCCCCAGCCACTGGCAACCATGAATCTACTTTCAGTCTCTATGGACTTACCCATTCTGAACATTTCATATAAATGGAATCATACAATACGTGCCCTTTTGTGTCTGGCTTCTTTCACTTAGTATAATGTTTTCAGAGTTCAGCACTTCATTCCTTTTTACAGCTGAATAACATTCCATTATATGGATATACCACATTTTGTTTATCCATGTATCAGTTGACAGACATTTAGGTATATCTAGGAATGGAATTGCTGGGTTGCCTCATACAGTTTTGCAGGTTATACACTACACAACCCAGAGGACACCATTCACACTGTAGTCACAAACCGCATAACTTACAAAGCAGCCTTATTTGACATGGAGCTTACTGAGAAAGAAGTTGACTTATTCTGCTTACTTCAGAAGTTCGAGTTAATTGTCATAATAAGATTTGAAGGGGCTTTGATGGCAATTTTTCCTAAATGAATCACATTTAAGTTAAGAAAAACTATACTTCTCAAGGAGTTTCAGTTGTCAGGCTTAAACAAGACCAATATAATACTTTCAGTCACAGTCTATATTCAAATCCCAATCATTCAGTCACAGTCTATATTCAATCCCAATCAATATTCCTGCTTATGAGCCATCTCCCTTCATTCCTCTCCTTCACCCTCCTAAAACCTGCATCTTATACCTCTTCCTCACTAGTAGTCCTACTATAGACTGCAAGTAGTAGTGAGAAAAATAAACAAAAAAGAATGACATCCCACTGAGCTTCTCATTAGAACTAATCTAAAAAGGTCAGGAGAAGAAGGGATTAAAGAAAAGACATAACATTTCTATTCTCTTCAGCAATTTTTCCATTCTAGTCTTAATTCCTTACTATCTTACTCACTTTTCTTAAGCAAATAGTCACTTAGGAGAATATACTAGTTTATTAAATTAAAAAAAGGAAAGACAAAGTGTGTACTTAATTCATTAAAAACTAGCCAGAAATAGTAGTTCTCATGTAGGTACTGGATTTACAACATGAACACCCTCACAGCCATGTTTTGCCAACAGTGGCTATCTGTAATCCTGTCATGTATCTTAGTTCCCCATTCTTCTTATCAATTGTTTCAGCTACAAGAATTAGCAGTAAGGAAGACTATTTTCAATCCCTGAGATTTTAGATAGAAGGACTGGAAGCCATGACTGTTCTCAGATTAAGGCAATAAATACTATTTTTAAAAAACAAGACCACTGATCCTAAGGAATAAGATATGGTTGGGGAACATGAATTAAACTGAAGGGGAACGCCCCAAACGATAATGTTTGGTATGATTCCAGAGGCCACATCCTGTTTGAGTATTAAGACAACTTGAACTTCAACCTAGTGTCACTTCTTAAAAGTATGGGATCAAACTTAGAAAGTGAAGTGCCTAACCATCCCTCACCCTCTCTAGAAAACTTTTTCTGTTTTTTCCTCATCCCTGTTACTGATATTTTTGCAACAACCAAAAAAACAAGCCCGTTTTGGCTAGGAGCTTGCAAAAGAATGCAAACATTCACAAGTGGACCAGAGGTTCAAACACAGAGAAGAAACATCTCCAGGAAGAATTTTTTTTTGTCACAATATTTTATGAATGCTTCTACTCTTCCTACATAATAGAATTGTGGAGAAGAGAAAGCAGCATTGCCAATTGGATCAAATTACTAGCGGAACAATGCAAGTGAATGTGTCTTTAGTTCTACACAGTTCTGAAAACTTCAAGACAAAAATAAATTGCATGACCCCCTGGTAACTTCCACTAGAACACATAGGGACAAATTGTTTGCCTCAAGCTGGGTGGAATATACATTCAAATTCAGACTCTTGAAGGAAATTATTAAGTAGAGTCATATTAGCTTTCTCTGAAGCATACTCGTTTTCAGTGCTGCCACTGTATAGACCAATTATGATACCTTTCCATGCTGAGAAATGATTGTTCTGCTAACACAGTTCTGGTAAGAATCAAAAGCACTACATTTTTAACCTTGGGGGATTTTTGTTATTGTTGCTCCCTTACCAGTTCCTTCAAATGGAAAACATCTTCCATTAATCTAAATGCAAAATTTGTTTCGGCTTTCCAAAGTTACTTGAAAAACGTTAAGCACAAAGCAATAAAGTTTTTATGCTCTTAAGACCACTAATGCTTTGAGCTTCATATTCATTTTGAAGAAATGAACATTTTATGGTTCACAGAGGAATAGCTACATGAATAATATCTGAGATTATAATGCATCTAGCAGAAAAAGATTAAGTTTATGTAAACTATTTAATCAGACGTGAAATTTTCTCGAGAGGATAAAAATTCTGACCTTATTTAAGTTTACTTTAAAAATACCAATATCATGTTTTTACCAAGGGAACGCACCAATTTTCCCAATTGCATAATATAAATATTCATTAGAGACAAGACTTAACATAAGATGTACTGCACTGACCCAAGGATGTTATAACGGATAGCCCTACATAAGATAGAGAGTAGATGAGAAGATCTCTAGGTTGCTATTTGGTCCAAAATACTCAGTGGTTAACCTCTAACTGATGGACAACCATTTTAGGTGACTGCCACTGCTGACGAGTATATGGTTGAGAGTATCATGCTAAAACCCTTATATTCTTATTAAATATATTCCCTAAGAGATAACATGTATGCCAATACATAGGGCTAAGATTGAACTAATAATATTTAATGCAGTTTATTTATATTTATCAACTTAATTTCTATGGAAGATTTCAAATGATAAATATAATAAATGGTCTATCATTATATTCCATGTACACAGATATAAATATCACAGTAGGGTCCAGGAACCCCATATAAAACCCTCAATGACCTCACTATCAGTGCAGGGGCTAACAATATAACTCTACTGGCCAGTTATGAAGGAGGGTCCTGTTTGGAATCATCTTAATATGCACTGTAATATGAAAATATTTGTTTTTAATTCAACAGATCACTCATCAAAATTCTTTTTTTTCCAACTTATATCTTACCCAGAGATTTTAGATATGACAGTTATAAATTTTATTGATTCACTCACAAAACATACACATCATAAAATCATTTCTATATATCATATATTTTTGAAGATATAACCATATTTGAAACAAGTTTTAAGCCTTTCCTTTTCTTTAATTTGATATATAAAACAAGGTTAATATTGTTAGGTTAATAAGGTTAATAAAAAGAAAACAAGAAACTCAATTTCATGATATCAACTAAGTTATCAGATCTTTAAAGGAAACGTATAAAAAAATATTTAAACTAAAAAATAAGAAATTAATTATTAAAGACACTAACCATAGAATTCTAACAGTTGCTTGATTACAAAGGTGTGGATTATTAAGCAAAATAATTTTTCAAAATATGTCACAGTGAAATATTTTTAATCAAATGTACTACATTCTATGTGCTTTAACTATGCCTATTGTACTGTATTATAAAATTAACAGCATGAAAATCAAATTGTGTCTTTCACTGGAAAAAGACTTGAAAACCAAAATGGTAACAGAAAAAAACTATCAGCCAGATAGAAAATAAAGAGAAATAAATGAATCTTATCAAACATTATTTACAGAACAAAATAGCAGTCATAGCCATTCATGAACGTTCACAAAATCATTTTAATTTCTCACTAAGCTACTCACAATGTATTCTCTGAATCCAAAATTCACCTATGCAAGCCCTTCAAATAACAGTAATGATAACAACAGAAAGGAATAAGTTGGATCCAGATTTTTACTGGGTCTATTAATTTGGATCCAGCTGAGTCCACTGAAGGAACTGCTATTTAAATCAATGGTTTCGGGCCGGGCCCGTGGCTTAGTGGTTAAGTGCGCGCGCTCCGCTACTGGCGGCCCGGGTTCGGATCCCAGGCACGCACCGACGCACCGCTTCTCTGGCCATGCTGAGGCCGCGTCCCACATACAGCAACTAGAAGGATGTGCAACTATGACGTACAACTATCTACTGGGGCTTTGGGGAAAAAAAGGAGGAGGATGGGCAATAGATGTTAGCTCAGAGCCGGTCTTCCTCAGCAAAAAGAGGAGGATTAGCATGGATGTTAGCTCAGGGCTGATCTTCCTCACAAAAAATAAATAAATAAAATAAAATAAATCAATGGTTTCAATATGGTGACGAAAATGCTTTGATCAGGATATACATATGACAGAACAGAGAAGGAACATCTAATATTTTCTCTGGTCCCTATTTATATAGCAGAAGAGGGATTAGAATAAATGTATTTTAAAAATTAACTTTATTATACTTGAGGTATAATACACATAAAACAAAAAGGTATCCATTTGAGGTGTACCTTTTGATGAGTTTTGACAAATACACACACACACATACACAAGCACACACCCGTGTAACCATCACCACAATGAAAAGACAGAACACTTCCAGCACCCTTGTTTTTCTCATGCCGCTTTGTAACCAATGCACACATTCCTGGTCCCAGGTAATCACTGGTCTACTTTTGGTTACTATAGATTAGTCTTTTTTGTTCCAGAATTTCATATAAGTGAAATCATAGAGTACATAATTTTTGTGTCTCACTTCTTTCACTCAGCACAATGTTTTTGAAATTCATTCATGTTGCTGTGCACAGCAGTAGTTTGCTTCTTTTTAGTGTTTAGTAATAACAATTATCTGGATATGCCATAATTTCCACCTATTAATGAACACTGCTTGTTTCCAGTTTTGGGTTACTATGAAAAAAGCTATTATGAACATTTGTGTACAAGTATTTGTGCAGGCACACATTTTCACTTCTCTTGGGTAAATACCTAGGAGTGGAATTGCCGGGTTGTAGGTCAAATATATAAGAAACTTGATCAGAAAATTTTTAAAAACTTTATAAGAAAATGCCAAATTAGAACAAATCTCTCGATTCAGTTTTGACCAGGGTTTTAATTATGATCCTGGGACTCCTTCCTTCTCCACATATCCACACGTAAAAGATATGTATTTGGACTTCACTCAAACTAGTTGGCACCTCTTTTCCCCAATATCATGAGGCCAAAACACAAATGAGTCAACAGTTTTGTGAGATCCAAGTGAATGAAGAGCTCCAAAAGATCTGATTCAAATTGGAGTAACATCAACACTTGCAGAAAAGTCCTCTAAAAGCTCTTAGCAGATATTATTCTTCTCAGCTCATCCCTGGTAGGAAGTGGTAAACGACAAGAAGGCATCTGCTAGGGTAACTGGGATGAGATTTGACTCATTATTTTGTCAAAGGCTCTGGCACATGCACCATGGACCCAGCACGAGCATCAACATGCAAAGAATCTGGCAAAACCACCAACAGGAGAAAGAATCAAGCTTAGTGAGGACTGAATGCACAAAGTCCCTCCTTGGTGGGCAACGCCAGGACCTTGACACAATCATGAGCTATGCCCGATGACACTCATTGTTCGTCTACTCAACTGCACTCCTCTTTCCTGATGGGCTAGAACACATCAATGATTAAGTTTAAGCACTTTTTTAAGGGGGGGAAAAAAACCCTGTTGTGGTCCAGACTCTGGACTCATGCAAGAAGTTAAAGAAGAGGCTTAGCGAGGTCCTAGGGGTCATACCTTCTGCTAGTGATCATACCACTTCTGCTATATATGGAAAGGTATTTGGTACCAGAAGGAAGCCTCTTTGGTAACTGCAGGATGAATACCAAGCTTGAAAGTGCTCTGGTTTCTTCCATCATGGACAGAATGTATATGTTGCCATTATTGTCCATTCAGAGAAGCCCACACCTGGAAAACGCCATTACTAAGTGTTATAATATTTTCCTACATTGTTTGTAAGATTACAGAGAAAAAGAATTAGAAGGCATAAAGAGTTCCTGCGGGGCAATGCATAATAAATGAGACAACTGAGCCTTCCTGAACTGCAGAGGAACCTATGATAGATATTGTTCTGCACCATCCCTACACAATGATATGGGGTGGGTCTCCTTATGTGCATGCCTCGCCAAACCAGAGAGCCAGCTTCACAGATTGCTTGGGAAAGAACCAGTAACGAATGTAAAATGTACTCAAAAGTCCTAAAGGGTCACCAAGCTTGTTAGGGTTACTCTGTCCTAGACTCAACAGGGGTTTCTAGTCACTTTTAAAATTTACCTTATCTACTGTAATCAGATATTTGTGTTCTCATGCTTGGCTATGTCCTGAGAATTTCTTAGAGCCAAGAACACAAATGCCATTTTCATAGCACCCTCACACAACTTAAGGCAGGCTATAGCCTGGTCCATCTGAGTAGTAAGATACTCATTAGATAAATGTTCCAAAAACGAAACCATGTGAAGACGCCCCAATGAATTCCTTGCCTCACACATGTACAGGGATCTAGCGCATTCCTCAGCAGGCTTGAGAACTTTCTAAAAGTGTTCAAAGAAGAAAATGATAGTCAGACTCATGCTCAACAAAATTTATTTCTAACTCAGAAATGTGTTTCTTCTCCCTAGCAGCAGCTGAATCAACACTGTTCACAGAAAACAAACCGAATTATGAAAATTGTGCGAAAATGAAGCTCTTTGATGACATTTGCTACTGTCCTACTTAGTATTCCTTCTCCATCTTTCCCCTGCAAACACAGTTCCTCTTAGATGCCCTTTCTCAACCTCTACAGTTGTTACGCTCAACATAACTACAGTCTCAACATTGTCAAACCATTTCACAGTGACACTATGTCTCAGGCAATGTCAGGCCATCGCCAACAAGTAGCGAGTAACCTGTGCTGACAACACATTACAGCCCTGCCATAAACAATCATCCTCTCGCTGAAGCAAAATGGCAGTCAAATTAGAGCAGAATATGTAACAACATGCATAGTAAATTGGCATAGCAGTTTGCTAAACAAAAACGAGGCAGCAGTCACACACAAAACACAGGGTAACAACTGTGCCACACTGTCCAAGCTCACGTCACCAGGAGCTGGACCAGAGCCTACCTCTGCCTAAAAAAAATCCCTCTGGAGGGATGAATGAGAAACCTCTGCCCCTTTTCATGTTTTCAGCCTACCTCAATTCCTGTGCCCTTACTCTGATGAGGATATAGGAAAATGATGGCAGATCTTTGGCTTCACAGACGAGGCGTAGTGTTATACTCAAAATAAAGTAGGATTGGTGAGCAGAAGGATGGTCCAGCCACACAACTACAGCAGGGAGGAAGGCCCGGCCCATGATGTAAGGCCTATGCTTAAGGAAAAGAATGAGCTCTAAAGTGAGTCAGAATTAAGGGAGAAGAGATGAGAGGTTATCAAAGAAGGTGGAGAACTGCAAAAGGGAACACTGAGCAATAAGATTTTTCAAAAGTGTAGCATACATCTCGTCTGGAAGATCTATCTTTAAAAGAGCAGGGCCCAAATTATAGGGCTGGGGGATGGTAGGGCCAGGGCTACAAAGGAAAAATGAGGTCTTGAAAGGTCACTGGAAAATAATGGAGACCAAAGCAGAGGCCGGACATCTACTTTTCTTATGAAGTGGGGAGAGGAACACCCATTATAACAGAGACACAACATGAGATGTGCTGTGATTCACTGAACAAAATTAAAGCTCAGAGACCACGTTGTGGGTTGATTGTGAAGGTGATTCTCCTTCTTTAGCTCTCCTTCAGACTAAGAGCTAGAGTAGGTTAAAAATGCGAAAGCACTCCTATCTCTATGAATAATGATTCTGAAGGCTGTGACAGGGAAGCAATGGGTCAACACTCAGGAAGGGAGATAAACATTCCTGACTGGGCGGAAAACAGCAGGAGGCAGAAAGGGAACAAGTAAAAGCCAAGTTGTCCCTATAAATCCTAGTAAAAAGGTGTGGTCAACCAAGGTGCTCTGTTTTCTGAGTGCCAACAGACAGCACAAAGCCCCAGGACCCTGAGGCAGCCCTAAGAGACAACTCTCACATTTCATTCTGAGACTGCCGCCTTGTACAGAGCAGACACAATAGTCTGGCAGGTCCTTGGCAGGTTGGAAGCCATTTGTGGGTTATGGACCACGGGAAGAAACCAACCCTCAACCACTATAAACCTGCCCTTCACGACTGAGGCACAAAGGGAGGACCACCATCATTGCTGCCTGTATGACCCTTAGTTCTCCCCTCAGCCCACCGTGCCACATCCATACAGGGAAAAAGCTAAAGAAGAGAGAGTCCTAGTTTATTAACCCAACACACTGAAAATCTAATTAAAAATCAAATACACAATACTCTCTTCAAAATCCAAATGTTCTTTACAGAAACATCAAGGAGGAACAGAGCAGAGTGGAATGGCCCCACCAAGGTAATCAGAATTCATCTTCAGGGACTCATACCTGATTACTCACAGCTCATTATCAGTGCTCTGTGTAGTAGGAGAACACCTAGAGACCACATCATTAGCGCCCTACACGTTCATTATGCCACAAATGGAAACACTGTTAACAAAGCAACCCTGGTATTCAGGGAAAGATAAGATTTCAGTCCCTAGTTCCAGTGCACTTAAGTCTATTCAAGTTTTCAGCAAAAGTGCTGTTGAACCTAGGGGAAGGTTGCAGGCTGGTTCTTTCCACATAAAACCATAACCTAATAATTAATAAAACTCAGCATTACTCTTTTTTAGTACATACAACTAAGGGTCTTAAAAACCTTGGAAAATGGTTTATGCTCACCTTTTTAGTTTTGACAACACAAGGTAAATGGTGCTTTTGATAAACATGATTTAGTATGCAAGAAAAAAATAATCAAATTAGCTGTATAAAAGTTCTGTCTCTTTCCATAAGCCAGCTGAAATGAAGAATAAAACCTCCCAAAGGTTTTTAAAATAAAGAGGAAGAAGTTAAATTCTACAACGTGAGCTTTTGAAGGATATTACCATGAAACCAGCTCTGGAAAGAAAAGTTCTTCCCACAGCAGCCAAAGTTATAAAATCTGAGAGAAAGCCTTGCTTGCCAAAGGAGTGCAGGCATTTATTAGCTCATTTGTTTGCAGGGTTTTGGTCTGGAATGCAAATGTCAAAGGAACACCAGAGGAAGAGAAGTAGAAAAGGGAAAGATAATTTGTTTTGTCATTTAAATTCTTTTTTATGGTTAGTCTCTAACCATTTGTTTTTAAAGGCCAGCATGGCAGTTTCTGGTCCAGAATATCCACTGAATTTAATAGCTGGATTCCTGAAGGCAGGTGGAGGGGATCAGGTTCCACTCAGCCCTGCTCAGTCACTCTTCTTTCTGAGTTATGATGAGGATTGTTATGCTATGCTAAGAGGAAAGGGTCAAGACCCTTTCATCCGAAACACCACAAACCAGTTTTAAAATTTAAAGCACATATATGCTGAGACAGTCCAGGAGGCAAAAGTACAATTATCCCATTATGTTGCTATCTGTCCATTTCATTTAACAGATAGAGAAGAACCATTTACTCTTATCTGTGAGGATACTCTGCTACATAAGATATAACAAAGATAACGTATTTGTGGAACTTGTTCTTAAGGAGCTTACAAACTAGTAAAGCAGTTGATATAAGTCAAAAGAGAAGAATAAACAACGGGCCGACCCAGACCCAGTGGCGCAAGCGGTTAAGCACGCGCTTGCTCCGTTGCAGCGGCCCGGGGTTCGCTGGTTCTGATCCTGGGTGCGCACTGACGCCCCGCTTGTCCCATATAAAGTGGAGAAAGATGGGCACAGATGTTAGCCCAGGGCCAGTCTTCCTCAGCAAAAAGAGGAGAATTGGCAGATGTTAGCTCTGGGCTGACCTTCCTCACAAAAAAAAAAAAAAAAAAAAAGAATAAAGGGAAGCTTTATGGAAGCGTAGTTTTTGAAGCATTTGCCAAAAAAGAAATGGTGACTTTGGAACATGTAAAAATGGTACGTATTTAAGATACAGGGAGCAGTGAGAGCAAGTCATAGAAGCAGGAAAGCAGTGGTTGCTTAGGAAGAACATTAAGCGATTAAATATGGTTGTATCAGCAGTTCTCAAACTTGATCAGGTTACAAAGCACCTGGAATTCATGATGCTCTCTGCGAAACAAGAAGCTATTTGTAGAGCTTTATGGAATAATGAAATATTAATCCCTCTTAAGAAGAAAGAATAATCTATGTTTAAAAGCATATGAGCAAAGACTAGAATGAAAAAAATAATTTAAATTACATTAATGTTTACAGTTTTGATTTTATTAGGAAAAGAACACAATTGCTTGAGTTTTATAGAGGAATATTTTGGTCCAGCTTGCAGAGTGCCAATGTTTAGCAAGAGGATCACTATTTCCAACCTCATGCCATGGGAGATTAGGTACCAAAACTTAATCTTCCACTGAAAACAATTAAAAAATGAAATAAATTTTAAAATACCATTCCAAACTATATCCATGGCCAGATAATAAGCAATATTCAGGCAAAAATACAGCAAAGAGAGCAAAACAAAAATTTCTAGTTTTTGCCTTAACAATATTTGCCAAACTGGGTTGCATTTTAGCCTTGGATTCAAGTCCCCACAAATCCAGGGATCAAGAGCAAAGCATGGGGCTCACTAAAGGCAAGAAATCTAATAGCAGAATTCCCAACAGAGCTGGACATGAAAGACCTACACATTCAGTCCAGGTCAACTAGAAATAAGCTCTCCTCTCCCTTGAGAAAATTCAATGAAAATGTCCCATCTCAAATATTACTGTTGAGAAAAGACACTCTTCTAATAATTCATAATGACAAGCTAATCCTCACATAGATTTAAAGCCTTAATTTACATGTAGTGGTCTGAAAAATCTCAATCTGAGATTATAAAAAAGTCCCACATTGGTAGTTCTGCTACAGAAATGAGAGAATCAAATACCTGGTAAAAGCCACCTTTATCCCAGGTGTCAAAGAATTCTTACAGATAAAGTTAAAAAAAGTCACCAAACAAGGAAACGCAACACTATGAGTGACAGCTAGCAGATACAATGAACAGATACATAAATCAATGCTAATGCTTCAGATGTTGGAATTTTCAGACACAAAGTATAAGTATGTCTAAAGTTTCAAAAAGAAGAAGAAGAATCTTAAAAAGAGTCAATAGTTTTGAAAAAGAAGAAAATAGAATTTCTTTTATAGATTCCAGGGCTAAGGCAGGGTAGATATAAAATGACATCTTGTTATGCCAGAAAGTGCTCAAAACAATGATAGGAACAAATGACAAGGACACAGGAGTCAGTTTAGATGCCATCTACCACTGGCCAAATATGGGACAAGTGTACTAAAATAATTAAGTACTAAAATCATTGAGTACTAATGAATTTAAGACTGCTGGGAAAAACAGGAATCCATAAATTCACGCTGATCAAATACATTTTAAAAAAGGAAAAAGCACAGCTCTTGCTTACAGCAGAATACCCAGAGTAGAATACTGGAAAAACCATTTTATAACCATCTGGGTAAAGACTGGATGAGGCAAGATTCATCAATGGATGCTAAACACTGGGGGAAATTTTGATTATGAATAAGCTATTTGCATGGTCTTACAGTGTCTCCCAGAGCCTGCTTACTAGCTCCAGGGGTAAAAACACCAGTAATTATACAGCGGAAAAACTAGACAACACCTTGACTGAATGATCAAAATTAATATCACCAGGGGCTGGCCCGGTGGCATAGTGGTTAAGTCTGCATGCTCTGCTTTGGCATCCTGGGGTTCGCTGGTTCGGATGCTGGGCGCAGACCTACACACTGCTCACCAAGCCATGCTGTGGTGGCATCCCACATAATAGAGGAAGACTGGCAACAGTTGTTAGCTTAGGGCCAATCTTCCTCACCAAAAAAATAATAATAATAATTTAATATCACCAAAGAGGGACAGATAGATATTGTGGGTCTCCAGATATGATACTCTGAGAAAGAAGCATCACTTACGTAATGGTCTAGTCAAGAAGGCATAACCTCAATATAATCATGAAGAAACATCAGATTAGCTGCTAAGAAAATCATTCTATTTCATAAAATGGTGTGGGGGAGGACTGTATTCTTTAAAAATGGAACGCTAAGAGAAAAGGCAAGACCATGGAAATGTTCCAGATTAAAAAAGGCTCAAGAGATATGATAACTAAATGTAATACCTCACCCTAGACTGTGTCTTGCACTTAGGGGAAAAAATGCAATGAAGGATAATATTAGGTCAACTGGAAAAACTGGAATACATAGTAGATGTGTAGATGGTAATTAGATAAAAGAATTGTCTAAAGTTATGTTATATTTATTGATTGATAATTATACTGATATTATGTAAGAGAAGCAAAAAATCATATAGGTTGTTATTCACAAAGTTGTTCTTACAATGTTTTTTAAGTTTAAAATTATTTCCAAACGAAAGGCAAAATTTAAAAATTTATAGAAATAAAGATCTATTAAAATTAAAAATCTCAGCAATAAAGTTTAAAAACACGTTAGATACAAGTGAAGAACCAATCAGTAAACTGGAAGATAAATATAAGGAATTTTCTAGAATGTAGTGCAGACACTATAAGAATCATGGAAGAGAGAAAGAAAAGGTCTAATAAACATCTATTCTTAGTTCAAGAGAGAAAAGAAGAGAGTGAGTGAGGAATAGGCAATATTTCAATATAATTAAAATAGACAGTTTTGCAAAATTGATGAAAAATACCAATCCAAAGATGCAGGAAGCCAAAAAATTCTAAGCAGGACATGCAAAAAGAAATTTAAACCTAGATGCATCCCAGTTAAGTTTCAGAACACTAAAAACAAAAGAAAGACTTAAAAGCAAGCAGGGAAAGAACAAATTACATTCAACAGAGCAACAATTAAACAACAGCTGACATTTCCGTCACAATGGTATAGAATCTTGAAGATGATGGAATGATCTCTTCAATGTGATAAAAGAAAACTGTCAACCTAAAATTTAATGGAATACAAAATATCTTTCCAGGTAAAGAAATCATTAAAGGATACATAGAATTACACAGAAGAAAAATGATACAAGATGGAAGGTGTGAGATGGAAGAAAAATGAAAAATAAAAAATGGGGAAATGGGGGCCGGCCCCGCGGTTAAACTTCTGCGGGATCCACTTTGGTGACCTGGTTTCACGGGTTCGGATCCTGGGCACAGATCTACTCCGATCATCAACCATGTTGTGGAGGCATCCCACATACAAAATAGAGGAAGACTGGCACAGATGTTAGCTCAGGGCTAATTTTCCTCAAGCAAAAAAAAAAGAGGAAGATTGCCAACGGATGTTAGCTCAGGGTGAATCTTCCTCACACACACTCACACACACACACACACACACACACACACACACACACAAAGGGGAAATGTTTGGTCAAATCTAAACAAACTATAGCTATATAAAATAATAATAATAATAATATCATCTCCTGGGGTAAAAAACAGAATTAAGATATAGCATAACAAATAAGAAAGAGGGTGATGAGATTTCACCTGTTCAAAGTTTCCTGTATTAATCAGTATCTTTCTTCTCCTCCCAAATAACTTTAGACTTCGATAAGTGCCTATAAAATTTCTAGAGTAACCATCAAAGAGAACTGAAATAGTGTACATAATTTCTAAAATAATGGAGGGAAAAATGAAGTGAGAAAAAATAATTCAAAGCAAAGCAAGAAATGAGAGGAAAAAGAAATATAGAAAAGGCAGAAATAGAAGCATAAAGTAAGTCCAAATTTATCAGTAATTACAATGAATGTAAATGGACTAAAAGCTCCAGTTTAAAGACAAAGATGATCAGATCAGATTGGCTTAAAAAATTAACCTACACAGTGCTTATAAAAGATATTCCTAAAACATAAGGAAACAAAAGATTCAAAAGTAAAAAGATATTTTTTAAAAATAAAAAAAAAGCAACTAAAAGTATGCTGCTGTAGCTGTAATAAAATCAGGCTAAATAAACTCTAAAGCAAAAAAACTCTATAGATTAAAAAGGTCACTAGAAATAAATTATTCAATTCCTCAGGAGGATCTAACAATTCTAAAAATATATGCAACGTTACATAACTTTGAGAAAGGAAATATACATATATGGCAAAATTTGAGAGAACTACAATCCACAATCATACTGGGAGATTTTAACACACTTTTCTCAATATATAAATCAGAAAAATAAGGGTATATGTGATTTCAACAACAAAATTAACATGCTCGATTTACTGTACGTATAAATAACACTAAATTCAACAATTGCTATATACATATACTCTCAAACTCTCATAGGTCACTTAGGAAAACTAACAATATACTAGGCCATAGGGTAGTTCTCAACAAATTACAAAGGATTAGCATCATACAACCATGTTCCTAGTAACAGAAAGAAAAAAATCTAGAAAACAGTCATATATCTGAAATCAAGAAATATACGTCTAAATGTAAGTCAAAGAAGAAATTATAGAGAAAAACAAAAGTTTTAATTGAACAAAATAAGAAAAATAAGACATTTCAAAATTTGTGAAAAGAAGCTAAAGTAGTACTTAGAGGTAAATTTATAGCTTTAAAACGTATATAGTTATGGGGCCAGCCCGGTGGTGTAGCAGTTAAGTGCACACACTCTACCACAGCAGCCCAAGGGTTCGCAGGTTAGGATCCCAGGCACGCACCAACGCACTGCTTATCAAGCCATGCTGTGGCGGCATCCTATATAAAGTAGAGGAAGATGGGCACGGATGTTAGCCCAGGGCCAATCTTCCTTGGCAAAAAGAGGAGGATTGGCAACAGATGTTAGCTCAGGGCTGATCTTCCTCACAAAAAATAAAAACAAAAAATAAAATAAAATAAAATGTATATATTTAAAAAAATAATGAAAGGCTAAAAATTAATGAACTATGCATCCATCTCAAAAATTCAAAAACATAAACAATTAAACCTACAGAAGTTACAAAAAATAATAAATTCACGAGTAAAAACTAAAATTAAAAAACATAGAAAGGAGCATATACACAAAGACGAAAATAAACAAGGGCTGAAAAGTTGGTTCTTAAAGAGGCTGAAACCACTGATAAATTCTTAGCAAGAAAGATTAAAAAAACATAAATAGCATAAACACACAATTAACAGGAAATGAAGGAGGGTAATTAATTACAAAGTAAAAAAAGTAACAGAGGGTATCTAAATTATTTAACAAATTCGAAAGCTTCAATGAAATGGAATATTACTGGAAATATAAAATAATAAAATTGATTCGAGGAGGAATAAAACATCTGAATGGAATTCTAACAAAGAAATGGAGAGAGGAAATTTTTTAAAACCTTCCCATAAGGAAATTCCAGTCTCAGATGGTTTAAACCAGGAGATACCCAGAGGCCAAATCTGGCCTGCTGTCAGGTTTGTAAATAAAGTTTTATTGGAACACAGCCACACACTTATTGTCTATGGCTGCTGTCACAATACAAAGGGAGAATTGAGGACCTACAAGAGAGACCACATGGTTCACAGAGCCTAAAATGTTTACTATCTAACCCTGTAGAGAAAAAGTTTGACAATCTTTGGTTTACTCAGCAAATTCTACCAAACACCAAAGGCAGAAATAATTCCACTCTGCAACTCATTTTATTAGGTTAATATAATTTTGACACCAATCCTCACAAAGACAATTTGAGAAAAAAAATGAACAACTGTACTCATGAACTTAGATGAAAAAATCTTAAATAAAATGTCAGAAAACTGAACGCAGCATCTTTTAAAAATATAATACATCATTATCAATTTGGATTTAACTGAGGAATTATAGATTGATCTAACGTTACAAAGTCAATTATTGTATTTTATCACACTAACAGATTAGAGGAAAATTATATCATTTCAACAGATGCAAAAAGTGTATAATAAAATTCAACAGCAGACAAAAATTAAATCTTAGTAAACTGGAAATGGAAGGGAATTTCCTTAATCTGATAAAGGCTACTCAAAACAAACAAACAAACAAAACCTTATACCCTATTTAATGGGTAACATTCCAAGTGCTTCTTTTTAAGATTACGGCAAGGAATCCTGCTATCACCATTTCTATTTGTCATTTTACTTAATGTCCTAGGTAACCAGGTAAACCAAGAAGAAGAAGTAAAAGATTAAAAAAGAAGAAACAAACTGTCATATATATATGAAATGACTGTGTGCATAGAAAATCTAGATGAAGCTGCAAAAACTTATTAGAATTAGAAAGAGTTTGGCAAAGTTGCTACATTCAAAATCAATACACAAAAATCAAACGCATTTTTATACACCACCAATAAATTTTATGACACAATTTTTTGTGATAAAATATACGTAACATAAAATTTACCACTGTAACCATTCAGCATACAGTTCAGTGGCATTAAGTATATCGATAATGTAGTTAACCATCACTACCATCCATCTCCAGAACTGCTTTCATCTTCCCAAACGGAAACTCCAAATCCATTAAACAACAACTCCTCATTCTCTCCTCTTCCAACCCTTAACAACCACCACGCTAACTTTCTGCCTCAGTGAATTTGACTACTCTAATTACCTACCTCATATACATGGAATTATACAGTATTTTCCTTTAGTCACTGGCTTGTTTTACTTAGCATAACGTCCTCAAGGTTCACCCATGTTGCAGTATGTGTCAGAATTTTCTTCCTTTCTAAGCCTGAATAATATTCCGTTATACGAATATACCACATTGTGTTTATTCATCCATCCATCAACGGATGTCTGGGTTGTTTCTACCTTTCGGCTATTGTAAATAGTACTGCTATGACAATTGGTGTACAAATATCTGTTCAAGTCCTTGCTTTCAATTCTTTGGGGTATATACCCAGAAGTGAAATCGTTGTAAACATAATATTTTAAAATGCCTTTTACAACAGCATAAAAAAAAAAAATCAAGTACCTGGGAATAAATCTAATAGAAATGTACAAATATGTTATAGAGAAACATAGAGAGAAAATCATAAAATTTTATGGAAGGCCAAAATAATATTTAAATAAATGAACAGAAATTTTATACTCAAGGATGAGAAGAGCCAATATCATAAAGATGCCAAGTCCTTCCAAATTCTTCAATAGGCAATGCAATTCCAATGAAAATCCAACTTTTTTTTTGAGGATTTAGGACTTGATGAGCTGATTCTAAAATTCACACGGAAGAGCAATGAGCCAAGATTCACCAAGACATCTCTGAAAACTAATGTGCATCTGGGGAGACGGGGGCCTGACTTAAAAGATACCAAATGCCATTTAAGAGTGGTGGAATTAAAACGGTATAGTGTTGGCATATGAATCAATTGATGAATGAAAGAGACAGCTCAGAAACAAACCTATGCAAATTTAGAGACAATTTACAATGGTGCTGGTCCATCAGATCACTGAGGGATGAAGAGATTTTTAAATACATGATGGTAGTATAGATGTTTCATCATATGGAGAAAAATAAAATTGAACCCTTATCTCACACTATACATAAAAATGAATTCTAGATGGAATTAAATGTGACAGATAAAACTAGAATACTCTTAGAAGACGATATAGAATACTTCTAGGACCGCAGAATAGAGAAGAATTCTTAAAACAAGACAAAAAATACAAACAATACAGGAAAAGTTTGATAAATTCAAGTATTTTAAAATTAAGAACTTCTATTTATCAAAAGACACCGTAAACAGAATAAGTAGATTAAGTCACACTTTAGGAAATGACTTGCAACACATATTGTTCACAAAGGATTAGTGCTCAAAGTATATAAAGTACTCTCGTATCTGAATAAGAAAAAAATCCAACATCAAAATAGAAACATGGATAAAAGTTTAAAAAAATATGCTCAAGAAGAGAAAATCAGAACAGGCTGAAAAGTTCAAATGAAAACCACAATGAGACTGTTACACACACACACACACACACACACACACGTGATACTATCTCATACCCATCCCAACGGCAAAAAATTAAAAGTCTGACAGTCAAGTGTTAAGAGTATTGGTAACAATGTGAAACAACTGCAACACTTTACACTGCTAGTGAGAGCGGAAATTGGTACAATTAGTTTTGAAATCAATTTGACATTACCTAGTAATATTGATTATGTGCATACCCTAAATCCCAGCAATTCTTTTTTTTTTTTTTGTGAGGAAGATCAGCCCTGAGCTAACATCCGTGCTAATCCTCCTCTTTTTGCTGAGGAAGACCAGCTCTGAGCTAACATCTATTGCCAACCCTCCTCCTTTTTTTTTCCCCAAAGCCCCAGTAGATAGTTGTATGTCATAGTTGCACATCCTTCTAGTTGCTGTATGTGGGACGCGGCCTCAGCATGGCCGGAGAAGCGGTGCGTCAGTGCACGCCCGGGATCCGAACCCAGGCCACTAGTAGCAGAGTGCGCGCACTTAACCGCTAAGCAACGGGGCCGGCCCCCAGCAATTCTAATCCTAGGTAAAAATCAAGAAGATGTGCCAGGAGACATAAAAGAATAGTCATACAGTACTATTTGTTAAAACTCAAAACTGGAAACCACCTATCTTGTCCATTGTCCATCTTCAGAAGGGATATGTAAACTGTGGCATACTGATACAGTGGAACACTATACGGCAGTGAAAATGAATGCATTATAGCTACTTATACAACATAGTTGACTCTCAGGAACTAAGGAGCAGAAAAACAAAACTGCAGAACTGCTTCTATTTATATAAAGTTCACAACAAGCAAAACAGAAATCACTGTTTAGTGATAAAAACTTTAAAGAAATGTTTACTGCAAGTCATTCATTGTAAGTATTCAAACAGCAAATCATTGTTCACTGTCAAACAACTGAACTGGTGGGCTATAAAATTATTGCCAGTTTCTATCATAACTCCTTAATCATAGGCTAAAGAGTATTACATTATTAGCAGTAACTTGTTAACATATTCTTCAAAAGAGTTAAGATTTACCTACCTGAAGAAAGTCACTATCAAGAGTTTTTGAAAACTTTTTAAGTTGTCTTGTGTTTATTTTTAATAGCTAACTTTAGAGTTTCTAAACAGTTTAAGAACAAAGAGAAGGATCAAAACACCACTCCCTTTCATTAAAAATTTACAACTTTTGATATGACCCAAGTAGTCACGAATGTAGGTACCATCTATGCAGAATCATATCAGAATGAAAAAGCCAGGGGCCGGCCCAGTGGCACAAGCGGTTAAGTGCGTGCATTCGGCTGCGGCGGCCCAGGGTTCGCCTGTTCGGATCCTGGGTGCGAACCAACCCACTGCTTGTCAAGCCATGCCGTGGCGGCGTCCCATATAAAGTAGAGGAAGATGGGCATGGATGTTAGCCCATGGTCAGTCTTCCTCAGCAAAAAAAGAGGAGGATTGGCAGATGTTAGCTCAGGGCCGATCTTCCTCACCAAAAAAAAAAAAAAACAAGAATGAAAAAGCTATAAAGCCTATCAGTTGTATCACCAATGTTCACATGACATCAGTTCCTGCTGCCCCTTAGTTATTCACGGAACTGTCAAAAGTAAGTTCTTTTAGAGAGACGAGAAATAAGACCCTAAAGAACTGAATGTTTTGACCACTCAATCCTTTAGGAATGTGTTCCCGTGATACCATAATACAGAAAAACATTCTCTTTGTTACAAGAGAACACGAATTGGCTCCTGGATTTCATGTAAGGGTTGGATTCATTTTTGAAGGTACTTTATATGTCTTGCATGGCATTACCCAATTCCATAAGAGCCTCTCTAACTTAACTTTTAAAACAAGTGAATCTTAACAAAGACTTAATAATATGAAAGTAGGCTTATGTTATTAGGGTAAGTGAAAAAAGATGGGTATAACATCTAGCGTAATACTTAGAGTAGGATCTATCTACAGTATGAGCACTCCTGTGTAATGAAATACAGAAAGATCAGGAATAATATGTGAAAATGTTAATTGTGGAAAATGAAGGAACAGTAAATAAGTTTTTCTTCTTTCCACTCTTCTGTATTTCCCAAATTTTCTATAATGGGCCCATACAATATTGGATGATGACAAATAATGTATATGAAAATCACTCACATAGTACCTGACACATAGTAGGAGCTCAGTACTTACTATTATTAACCAGGTAAACTGTAAGAGTTGGCCTAGTCTAATGACCTGGAAGTCAACCAAAGCTCATCCACTTATAATAAGCTTCATTTTAAGTCACATTTTAAATGAGCCAACCCTGTTAAGAGTAGACATGTTCAGTAGAAAAGATCTGTAGCATCACCCTCTTGTTGGTGATGTATAAATCACAAGGGAGGCAATAGGGCCCAGTGGCGTGGTGGTAAAGTTCAAGTGCTCCGCTTTGGCGGCGCAGGGTTTGCAGGTTTGGATCCCAGGGATGGACTTGTGCACCGTTTATCAAGCCATGCTGTGGCAGGCGTCCCACACGTAAAGTACAGGAAGATGGGCACTGATGTTAGCCCAGGGCCAATCTTCCTCAGCAAAAAGAGGAGGATTGGCATGGATGTTAGCTCAGGGCTAACCTTCCTCACACACAAAAAAAATGGGAGGCAATATTTAGAAGATCATCCTCATTGTTCCCCAGTTACCTTAAGAATGAAATGTGCATGTGTCATTGCTTTGGGACAGGTTATAACAGAGTTGGGAGGAACAGTGTATTTCTCCTTCAGAGTTGACTCACTACTTTCTTTCAACCACAGGCAAGTTTAGCCTGGATAAAACCCTGTTATGTCTGAATGTCTCAACAGTTATCATGTACTGAACTAATGAAGAAACCCAGAAATCCTAGGCTCCAAAATAATATTTTTCAAATCTATTTTTTTTCAAGCTGAATCACGACTAGCGCCTATTCAACCTTCAGATGAATACAGAACAGCATAAAAGTCATATAACCATGAATTAGAATCACTTCTATGTTTGGTATGCACATGTATATACACTAACACATTCTCCTCCCCTCCCTTTTTTAGAGGAAAACTGATTACGGAAGTCTGGCTTGAGGCTGTAATTTTGTAGAAGATGCCAGCATAGTTGTTTTCAAGTTAAAAAAAAAGTTGCACTTTTGTACTCAGAGACCTCTTGTTTTAATTTATGCAAAGCTTAAAACATTTTGTTAGGCCTGAGTGAGACCATCTGTGCAAGAAATAAAGGATGCCTAAGGGTAAAATAGGCAAGAATAGTAATGCTGAATGTGTGGAAGGCGGTAGGCAGCCTACGGGTTTTGCAACTACTGCTGTGACCTTTACTACTTTAGAGAAGGAACAAGGGTAATTTCCATATATTGGTTCCTCTAGAAAAAGCCTGGCATTCCTCCCCTCTTGCTCTTTCTTTTTTCCTCATTCCTTAAGAAGCAGTTGGCACAGCAGATCCTACATAGAGAACTACAGCCAGTTTTGAGAGTCGTGCTTTAAGATGCACACACACACGCAGTGGGACACCGTTTGAGAGGAGAAAGGCTAAGATGATGAGAAACCAGGATGAATTAACTCAGAAGGGACATGATAACTGTCTCAAATACTGGACGAGTATCACGCAGAAGGAAGGAATGGAAGAAGAAATAGAGCAAGCACTGTATATCAGGCACTTTGCAAATGTTATTCATATCTCATTTCATTTCATTGTTTAATCATATTTAATGTGAAAATGTTACCTGATTTGTATAACCCCCAAAATGTAGAACAAATACCAACAGAAAAAACAGAAGAAGAGAGAAGGGAAAGTAAGGATGGAAGAAGGTAGCAATGGAAGTGGAGGAGAGAGGGAATAAAGAGGGAATGAGTGACCTCTGAAGATAAGAGATTGGCAGGCCCTGGCAGTGTTCTAGTATCGACTGGATGACCACTTGTCTTGGAGCATGTCTGGGAGGGTAAGTCAGATGTTTCATATTCTTTCCAACCACACAATCTGCTCTAAGAAGTATGGAGGTTTACAGATTGCTGAGAAGGCAGTGACGCAACCTGCAGCAGAATCAGGGTGTCTGTGTCTGGTCACCATAACCAAAAGACATCTGTAGTAACTACACTTATACTGTGTCTACCAGGACTTCCCTCCTTGATGCCAACCTTGGAAGGGGAGGAGGGTATCTGCACTTGCTGAGCTATGCCATTCCTCTGGACCAACGTACCTAAGGAATAAGCTTGTACCATACCCAAACTGAATACGCAGTTCTGACAACAAGAAAGCAGGATAGCTCTAGCAGGCTTCCTTCAGCTTCAGCTAAATGCCGTAAGCATCCTGAATGGAGTATTTCCTCCATCAAGCAACTCTGGCATCTCAAGGCCAGCAGGCACTGGTTTAATGCAGGTGTGTTAGAACAGCCTTTCTCTGTAAATCAAAGGTTTTTTTCAGAGAAAGCAACATTACTCTTTAAAATGACTTTCTTCCTACAACTCTGAAATTAACATTACAAAGGCCTGACCTTATGTGCATTAAGTATTCTCCACAGAAGCACAAGAATATTTTGTGAGTTTGTTCATATTGCATTTTTTTCTTTTGATTACCTTTGGGACTTACTAAGGAATCCATGCTTCTCCCCCCTCCCATTTTTCTTACAGGGGTCCCACAGGGGCTGGGGATGAAGGAATGGAGAAAGAACCCAAACCAAGGGTGTAATAGTCACATGAAAGCCAAAAAGACTTTTATTTACCAAATAAAGGTTTAAAAAAACTTCAAAAATGTAATAAGCACTTTTATCTAGGGGATATATTTTACAGAACATTTATATATAGCTACCATGTATGGCTAAAAATCTTTTATATTGAACCTCTTAGGGCATAGAATTAGCTTTAAAATAAAGGCAAGTATGTTGTGTTAAGGCACTGAATGTCCTAAAAAAATCAAAATGGTATGTGTTATTTTTCCTATTATACAACCTTATTCTATTACTGTGGTCTAGAATCTTATGTACAAATCAAAATGGATAGGGCAAATGTATACCAGAGGGAATCAATGCTGATAAAGATATCATTTGGGATAGAGGAATCTATGTCTCAATTCAGAATTCAAGACCATAAATCTGCATGGTAATCAAGATCTAGAGGAGGCCACAAAGCCTGGCTGGGAAGGCTTCCCCTAATTATCCAGGCTTCATATGTATATGATGCCACTGACATTATGAATTCTCTAATGCCATAGGGGTCATTGTTAGATTATTTCCAGACAGCAGGGACTTAACCTTGGATTCAGCCCACATCACTATTGCTCTTCAAAACCAAAGTGGATCCAGTCTTCAAGTTTCTTTCTCCTAAGCATAAGTTTTGACTTCTCATTTGTCCTGAATGAAAAGGTAATTTAAATGGGAAATCATTTCACTGAAACTTTCGTTTTTTAATTGTAAACATTATATACACTTAAGCAAAAAGAAGAAAACTAATCTCTCAAAATCCCATTATTCAAAGGTAGCCACTATGAATGTTTTGAGGTCTTTCAGTGTTTTCTATGCATATCATTATTTATTTTCTCAAATTAAGTTACCATGTTGGGCATGCTATATAAAACTAGAGGGTCATATGTTCAACACCAGAAACAAAAGCAAGTCTTGAGCACATAAACCAAGCATAGGCTAGAGATGGAGACACGGGGACCGAAACTAACATTAAGAAGGATAGTTTCTGGAATTATGTAAGTAATACCGCATGGGAGGGAGCAGGAAGCACAGCAAGAGTCCCTATGCCTTGTTCTGCATTTAATTCATTGTTTCTGGCCCCAAGATTATAAGTGCACTGCCATCATTTATGTAAAGCCTTCCAAATGCCAGGCACATTACAAAATCCTCATGAAAACCATACGATGTAAGTATTATAAAACACTATTTTACAATCAAGGAAACTCAGACTCGAAGAGTTAAGAAAGTTTCCCAAAGAGTTGAAGGATGCTTCAGGGAATATTCACAACCAAATGTGTCTGACATCAAAGTCAGTGCTACTAGTTAACAGGTGACATCAATTGTACCAGGGCTCTGGAAGATGCACCCTAGTGAACCCAGCTGTGCTGCTTTAATCTCCTTCTCTGGCCGAGCACCAATACTCCTTTGCTACTGTGGTTGGGAGATTCCGGCTGCTAGAAATAGCAAATAGTCAGTCCAGCCAGCTCAGGCAGCCTCTATGAACTACACCAGTCCCCTGTCATCCTCTCCTTATTCTATACTCATAGCTCTGATTATACAGTAGCCCCCCCTTACCTGCAAAGGATATGTTCCAAGACCCCCAGGGGATGTCTGAAACCGCGTATACTAGGGAACCCTATATATACTGTGTTTTCTCCTCTACAGACACACCTATGATAAAGTTAATTTATAAATTAGACACAATAAGAGATTAACAACAATAACTAGTAATAAAATAGAACAATTATAATAACATACTAAATAAAAGTTATGTGAACGTGGCCTCTCTCAATACCTTATTGGACTGTACTCACCCTTCTTCTTGTGATGATGTGAGATGACACAATGCCTATTTGATGAGAAGAAGTAAGGTGAATGATGTAGGCGTACGTCAGAAGGAGGTTCATCAAGCCACCTTGATGTCGATGGTTGGATTTCAGGAGCAGACAATATTGATGGTTACTTCAGCACAAGCACTGTGATACCGTGACAGTTATCTGATAACCTAGATGGCTACTAAGTGACTAACAGGTGGGTAGCACATAAGGCATAGATACGCCGGACAAAGGGATGATTCACGTCCTGGGTGGGACAGAGCAGGATGGCGTGAGATTTCATCACGCTACTCAGAATGGTATGCAGTTTAAAACATATGAATTGTTTATTTCTGAAATTTTCCATTTAATATTTTTGGACTGTGGCTGACTGCGGGTAACTGAAACTGTGGAAATCGAAACTGCGGATAAAGGGGGGTTACTGTTCTATTCAGTGATTCATTAATCCCATCTGGCCCAATGATCCCTTTCTTACCACAATTTAAACCATAGTACCAGCTAACATTCACATGTTTATGCCATACGTTCCCAATTATGTATAAATGCAGACAGCAGGGGCAGGGTCTCAAACTTCTCAGTATCTCCCCCTTTCTTGTGTACATTGCCTTACAGACAGTGGGTGCTCAGTAAATACATTTAATTTTTCAAGAATCCCAGAGTGGTATGGTTCACGGAATGAACCTTTCCATCCACCCCTAAAAATTAGCTCCCAACGCTGGTTCTACATAAACTTACAGGGCAGGGAAGAAGAAAAAGGTAGAAGGGGTTAAAAAATTATTAATCTTGGTTTTCTAAATTACAGAAGAGAACTGAAAAATCATCTTCTTGAAAGACAAATGATGAACCAGAGTAGGTACTAGTGCCTGGCAAAGAGAGCAGTTAGAAGGACCTGGTGGATTAATTCACCGGGATGTGGATGGTGCAGAGACACGAGGGTGGAGAAGACACTTGAGAAGGAGGGAGGCAGATAGTTTGTGGAACACTGAGGGGAGGCTGATGACAAAGAAAATTCTGGAAATTCAGATAAAGAACACCAAATAGTATCTGGACAAAGAAACATCAGGAATCTCTATCACATGGGTAACCACCTTCATCCTGCCAAGTACCTCATCACCAATAAGAGCTCTATTTCTGAAAGCAGATACTTAACTAGGGGTTTATACTAATGGATATGCTGACAGCTGTGGCATGTTACTATCTAATCAGGCCTACACCACATAAACAAATGTACATGCACGCACACACACACCCATTTTTCTCTGATGACGTAGGCATAACACACCTTGTTTCTCTGCCACTTAGAAAGTAGTATAGAGGCCGGCCCGGTGGCGCAAGCAGTTAAGTGCGCGTGCTCTGCTGAGGCGGCCCGGGATTCGGCAGTTCGGATCCTGGACGTGCACCGATGCACCGCTTGGCAAGCCATGCTGTGGTGGCGTCCCATATAAAGTGGAGGAAGGTGGGCAGGGATGTTAGCCCAGGGCCAGTCTTCCTCAGCGAAAAAAAAAAAAAAAAAAAGAGGATTGGCAGATGTTAGCACAGGGCTGATCTTCCTCACAAAAAAAAAAAGAGAGAGCAGTATAAATAGGAAGGAGGACACTGAGAAGAGGAGGAAGATGACAACTTGTGTTTACTAACGGCACATAACAAATCTTAGTCCTCTCACTGTTTAAAAAAAACCAAAAACACAAAACAATGAGGGAAGGATTGTCTACTGACAGAGATGGTGCTGAGAAGCCTGCTGAGAGTCCGGCTCCTCGGATGGGAAAGAGAGGCTGGTGAGATCTAGAGAATACCTTAAAGTTAGGCAGAGGACTTGATAGGCTGAGAGAGGAAAGGGAACAAGGTGGGAAGAGTGGGCAGTCCGAGACCCAAGAGGTGCAGCCACATTAAAGATGTACAGGGCACTACAGGAAGTGACAGCATTGGGGTCAGCCCTTTTGAAAGGCCTTGCCAACAAAGCCCAGGTGGACAGCCCTAAACTCCTCTCTGTTCACTGGGGCTTCTGGAGACATATAATGAAGCACGATCCCGTCCGGGGTGGCCCCTGGGTAACATTTTCACTTCTACATTCCATTTTCAGTTTAGGTCGAGATTTTTAAGAAGACAGCAAGCAGCACTCGAGTCCCAGGTGACAAGGTCTGCTCAGATTTAGTCTTTGAATGCTGCAAATTAAATTCCCTCATCAGGCCTCTAATCACTCTTACCAGATGGGGCTTGTGCTCAATTTTGGATCCACAGGAAATTTAATGGTTATTGTTTCTGTTTAAATAGGAGATTATTGCATTTTAATAAGTTCTCTTTGGGACTTGCAGCAACAATAGAGCACTATGAATTACTGTAGATAGCTGTTACTGCATGCTGGGGAAAAATCAAGTTACTAAGTGTGACAAGTTGCTTTTTCTTCCCTTCCAGCAATCGCTCCGAGTGTATTTACCACCAAATTAAGTATGTGCCGAGGGGATAATATTTTTATCCTGCCGAGGGGGAGAAGGAGCTTGTCTGTGGATTTTCATTAAAATGACACATCTGTTCAGCAATTTCACAAAGTAATTCTGCTGAAAGTTTTATCAGCTAATTTTAATTATTCACTCCAGTGGGTTGAATACAGGATTCATCATGTTGAATTAATACATTTGACGGGAATTTCACAAAGAGGGGGAGAAAAAGCAATCAACAAATTGAATTGTCATGCAATATGGATTAAATTGAGATTCTTTAATTAGGATAAGCCTGAGATTTGGTATTTTGAAGGTATTAGAAAGCTTAGCAATACAGTGGTAAAGATTAAGAAAATGCAATTAAATATTACACTTTGGACACAGCCAGGATATCATGTGAGTAGAAGAGTCCTCCTTTTAGCAGAACAGTTACTAGTGTCAGTTTCTAGAATTGCTCAGTGGTGGAACTGCAGCCATGCCAGTGAAGGACAGCTGCTGTTTGTTTACCAGAGATGAACTGAAAGGTAATTGTGTTTTAAAAGACTGGAAGCTGACTCCCTAATTTAAACTACAATGAGATAATTGTGGAAGTGACAATGAACAAATAACTAGGAGACACAGGTCCACATTCTAGCTCTGCTGTGACTAGGTATGTGACCTTGAAAAATGCAGATATTTTTATTGAGCACCTATTACGTGCAGACACTGTATTGGACTGGAGGACACAGCAGTGAACAAGACAGTCCCTGCCTTCCAGAGGCTCATGAAGGTCTAGGGCAAGACCCCTGCCTGGGTCTCAGTCTCTCATCTAAATAATGAATGGGTGAGACCTAATGAGCTCTAATTGTCTTCTGTTTCTGAAATTTTACACTAGAAAGTAGAAATAATTCTACTGAGCTTACTTTATGAAGGCAGTATGTGGTAAGACAGAATTAAACAGAGCAGTGCAGAGAACATGGAGTAAAAGTTATTCTGTGGGCCCCCTTTTCCACATATGCTGGCTTAGGTGATGAGTCAGCATGCACAGCCGCCCATAATGCTCTCTGCAAATGCAGGATGACACGGGGTGGGGGGAAGAATCACGTATACCAGGTAAAGAAAACCACAAAGAGTAAGTGGAATTACCACTGGTGAATGCATTAAAAAGCAAATTGTTATACATCAGGTGGGCCCCCAAGGCTTGCCAAAATTTGTTTATACTTGTAAAACCAAACAGAAACTGAGTGTGGGAGGAGAGAAACACAATTTTCACTGAGGACACAAAATAATTGCAGAGGTAGAGGATACAGTTATTACTCTGTACGAAATGGTTTGAGATTCATTTCTGCTTTAGTTCCTAAAACTGCAACAGACATGTTTGATCAAGATCATGAACATTACAATAAGCATCAATGAGAAAGAAAAAATACTGCCTATTGGGAAGACAGTGTTAACCTAACTTGCTAAAGAGGTTGAATATTGGCTTTCACTTCCAAACAAAATGTTCACTCACTCCACTTCCATAAGGTACAGCAGGCCACATACACTCACCAATGAAACTGCATAACTGTTGACAATACAATGAGAAATACTGTACTATCTTGTTGGAGATGTGAACAAAAAGTATTGTATTTTTGAACACCAAAAGGAAAACAGCAAAAGTATAAATTCAATTTCTAGCTGCTAAGCCCATTTCTTAAGATTTTCTAGGAATTTTTATAAATATCTATGTTCGTGCATTCAACAGTTATTTATTGAGCATTACTATGTACCACACAAGACTCTTGACGCTAGGGATAAAGTAGTGAATGTGGCCCAGACCTGGTCTCCATGGACCTTACATTCTAGTATGGGTTGGTGGCAAAGAATATAAAATGTAGTATCAAATGTAGTATCTATGTCGAGGCCTCCATGAAGTCATCTGATTCTCAATATGTTTTTCTATTTGGTATTTTTGTTTTCTTTACTGTTTTATAGCTTGGCTCACTAGACAACATCATAGTATCGTGCAAAGAAAAACACCAAATACTGTTATCTCAGGGAAGTAATGAGACTCTGAGCCTCAGTTTCCCCAATCTAAGAAGTGGGTTGTTAGGAGGATTAAAGGAGATAATGTACATACAGTACCCAGAACAGAGAGTGAAGCAGACATGGGAATTATCTACTTCTCCTTTTTTTTCCTTCATGCAGATAATCCTTTATTTTAAATACAATATGAGAGCAAGAAGGACTCTTGGAAATTATGTAGTTTAACATCTTCAATTTACCGAAGGGAAAACTGAAGGTCTCAGAGATGAAGCAAAAAACTCATGGCTAGTCATCCCATCAGATAAAATTTCTACCAAGAGCTCTTTCTGTTACACTAGTGTTTTTCAAATTTTTATTTTTACCTATGAAATCTTTTTTCAAATGAAAGCTTACCAAACAGTCCAATATAAGAAACAAATAAATAAGAAGCAGCTGAGCCTTCCCAGCCCCTTGAAGAGAAAGACGGAGAAGGAATAAATAGCCTTAGTGATGAAGAAAGGCAGAGACGTCGTGGAAGAAAAGTCATGGGAATTCCTTGAAGGAACATGAAAAATAACTGACATTTCCTAAGCAGGTCCGAAAAGAACTGCTAAAGCTCTTTTCTCTATCACCTGAATTAAAAAACAAAACATATTAAAGATAATATAGGGAATGTTACTAATCCACTCTATTCCTTTTTTTGAGGTCACAATGTGTTTAGTTTTTTGTTTTTCTTTCTTTCCTTTAATTCAGGCCCTTGTCTATTTCACGTTCTTTTCTTTCACTTGCTTCCAGGGTCCCAGCTGTTTTCTTTCTTGCTTTTATTTCTAGCACCCACCTCAGCTCAGCCACCCTCCCTGCTTACCTCTGCTTGTTCTCACTCAGGAGGATCCCTATTGTAACAGTAGTCACATTAAGTTCTGTTAAAATGGGAAAAAAAAGTCTGTAATTTACTCTTAGCAGTAAGCATCTCCAATCACCAAAGAACCAATGTGCTCAGCTGTTTCCAACCAAATTCCTAAGAATGAAGAGTGGAGGCAGACAGTCGGCCACCCTCATAATGACCAGCAGAATGTCCACCAAGTATCTACTGTGTGTTAGGCACCATGCTAAACATCTATTACACATTCATTCAACATTTACTGGATCCTGCTATAAATCAGTTACCCTGCCAAGTGACAGAAACACCCAGAGATGGAAGGTAGGTATCCTGCTTTCATGTCTAATAGGAGCAGCAGAGCACCCCTCTAAAATATAGATAACAGTGTGAGTTTTAGTTATTCAGCAACAACAAAGGTAGCACAGGGAAGATGACAGCAACACAGCCTAGAAGCCCCTCCCGCTTATGACACAACTAAGGTGTATTCAATAAGCTTAAAACAGTTTTATAGGTCAACACACTACCCAGTGCAGAGGCTGTTTTGCTCCAAATTATTGGCACACTAAACCTTTATAATTGGTGGATTTTGAGGAAAGCCCTTCAATCAGTAACATTAGCTAATGAATCTTTAATGCGAATATTTTCTGCAACCAGAAGGAGAGAAAACCACACTTTCACTTTCCCACCATTGCTCCATCCGTATATGCCCATCACTCTGGGGACATGAGAGGCCCTGGCGTAGGGCAGTGAGGAGATTCACAGCCTCTGCCTCTTGTTTCTTCCAAACTTCTTCTGTGAGGACCAACTTTCTAGGAGTAAAGTTCGCTAGGCAAGCTACTCTGTAATAATGACCGAATATCAGAAAAACACAGCCTACTGAAAGCACAAATATCTATAACTTCTGATCCACTAATGTGACTTAAATGCCCACATACTGGCTAGAATTTCTACCAATTAAACTATGGCATGATGGCATTCAGGAGGGATGATTCAAGACTAGGAATCCGGTTTTCTCTTTTTGTTTGAACACTACGAAATCACAAGTATCCCCCACCCTGTCATGATCAACCTTTTGAACAATGGTCCTATTCTGAAAATCAGAAAAGAGAAAGCAGTAGACATAAACAAATCTTCCCCTGTAGTAAAGCTGACATAGGGCCATAAACCCACTTCTTTCATGCCTCATTTGTTAGTTCAAGCATGCTGCATACTGAGCGCGTCCCTTTACTGGCAATGGGAAATTCAGCCTTAGTGACTCTTATGGTCTCTTCACAGCCTAAAGCTTGATTAGGACTCTAGGGGAACAGTTTAAGCATCAAAAATGACAGAAAAGAAAGTCCACCAAAAATTAGACACTCGTTTGACTGTGTGAAAGCAGAGATGAAAGGTATACTCCTGTTAATAGAAAAATATACATCAGAGAAAAGCCAAGGAATTAGGTCAAACTCAACAAATTTATCTGCCTGCAACTCCATCTTTAAACTCAGCAGACCTAGAGTCACAGTCACAATTACGCGAGGTCCATTAAGCAATTCCTTTCTGCTCCTATTCTCCTTGTGTCCTTCCCAGCTCATACTACCCACCAGAAGTCTCAACAGTTTTTGAGAAGAAAAGCCACCATCCAGTTACAAAAAAGTACACAATGCCTATACCTGCACAACACTAATACTTATTTCCTCAGGCAAAAATATTTCCAAGTACTGTGTGAAGTATGGGTCCTAGGACACAGAGAGACTGTGGTGTGTGCTTGCACAAGTCTAAGTGTAAATGTTTTAGCTAATGTAGGAGGAAGGGTAGGAAAGAGGCAGAAAAGCAATAACACCAAAAGTCTTATAAACAGGGATTCAATTCTTTAAGCCCAATGTGGAAGGTCACATAACTTCCTCTATATCCAAAACTAAAGAATTTCCTCCAATCCAATATGACATATGTAGAATATATACATATATATATATATATATCGAAGTGCATGTTTAGAGACCAATGTTCCCAGTCGTTCCAACTTTTGTATATTAAAAAGAGTAATACTACTGATATCTGAATCTCGTGTTATGGAACATGTAAAGGGGCAGAAAAAGGAACGGATCTTGCTTAACCTTGGACTAGTTAAACACTATTTTTTAAAAAACTTAGAATTCTGGAATTTTTCTAAAAAAAATTGAAAACAAATATTTACTGAGTGCCAACTGATACCTGTGTTGACATGATTAATTATTAAACACAAACTTTGAATTGACTTTTTTTAAAAAAAAATGCAAGTAAGTTTACTGTGCACTCACCTTAAAAAATACTGTAAAAATACTAATGACACTTATGATGACAATGATAGAAACAAGAAAAACATACTTGATATAATGCTAACCTTAAAAAACCAAGAGCAAAATAAAAAGCAAAAGCCAAAATTACAGATTCATTATGTTGTTGATGTTAAAAGTATACACCTATATGTTCACAAAAACACATATTGAAGAATGTTCATAGCAGCTTTATTAATAATAGCCCCAAAATGGAAACAACCCAAAATGTCCATGAATAAGAAAATTGTGGCATATTCATAAATAAAATATTATGTAATGATTAAAAACTAACAAATCCCTGCTACACCCCAAAACATGGACGAATCTCAGAAGACGATATGTTGAATGAAAGAAGCCAGAAACAGTAGAGTACATATTGTAAAATTTCATTCATATGAAGTTCAAGGATAGGAAAAATTAATCTAAGATGATAGAAGCCAGAACAGCAGTTAACTCTAGAACTGGGGGTGGGGGTGTGGAGGGTTGGCGTGGTGGTGGTGGGGTGGAGACTAGGAAGGGAAGCTTAAGGCGTGCTGGAGATGTTCTATATCTTAATCTGGGTGGTGATGATAAGGGTGTTTTCATATGTAACAAGCCATTGAATTATATACTTAAGATTAGTGTTTTAGCCCATTTGGGCTGTTTCATAAAACATCATAAACCGGGTGGCTTATAATTAGCAAAAATTTATTGCCCACAGTTCTGGAGGCTGGAAGTCCAAGATCAGGTTGCCAACATGGTTGGTTTGTAGGGAGGGCCTTCTTCTGGGTTGCAGACTGCTGACTTCTCATTGATTCTCATGTGGTGAAAGGGGCTAGGGAGCTCTGTGGGATCTCTTTTATAAGAGCATTAATCCCATTCACGAGGGCTCCATCCACATAACCTACCCACCTCCCAAAGGCTTCACCTCCTAATACCATCACATTAGGCATTAGAATTCCAACATATGAATTTGTGGGGGACACAAACATTCAGACCATAGCAATTAGTGTACTTTGTAGAATGTTATGTTTTTAAACAACAACAACAAAAACCCAAGAGAGCAGAACTTCTGGAATGGCTGAGTGAGGAACTTGTCAAACCTTCATCACAAAAAGAATCAATAAAACTAGACAAAATTGTCCAAAACAATCTTTTAAGGACATTGAAAACTGACCAAAGGCATATAACAAATTGAGCACTGTTTATTCAAGAAAAGTTACTGAACCTTAATAAGAACAGTGGGAGTCTGTAGACTTGAGCTTGGTACTACTCCCACGTTTCACTCTCTCCCCAGTTCCACGGGGCAGAAGTACTGTCAGGGTGGGCAACCTGTGAGGATCATGGCTCTGCTGCTTCAGCACTCATTTTATTTGGAGCAGAACATGGAAAATTCTATGCCTAGGGGTGTTAAAGACAATAGTGATCTCAAGGGCAAACAATCAGGGAAGGACAACACTGCAGCTAGCCTGAAATCTCATTACTGATTACAGCAAGCAACAAACCAGCAGGCCAGTCAGAAAATTAATAAGAAGATCCAGGGAACAAAAGAGGGACTTAATAAGATCCTACTTATCTCTGATGGTATGGAAAGCTGTGCATATCCACAAAGCTGTGCACAGGCTCAGGAGAGACTGGAGAAAGCCCTAACAAGCTACCTATTCTTGCTGGGCATGAGACCTTACAAACACAGAAAGTAAAATTTATGGCAGACTTGTAAATCGGGTGAACTGTGATTCACTCTCCAAGCCACACATGGATCCATCAGAAAAAGGTGGAAGACTTCATGATTTAGTGGTTCAAAGTGTTGAGCTCCAAGTGCTCAAACAACCTCAGATCAGACTTTGGCTAAGCATTAAGCTATTTTGACCCAGGGGTAATTCCTAGGAAGGTAGACTTAAATATATACCCGGGGGTGTTGAGGGGAGGGGGGTGCACAGGTGCACACAGGAGGACAACAAATCAGAGACAACAGTGGCCACACATTATAAAGAAAATATGCCCCACAGAATCAGTCCAGGTAAGAAACTAAAATACAAATAAAAAAACAGAAACAACCACCATCTTAGATGTGTGTGTGAAGGGGAGGGGGATCAGAATACAGAGTTGCTACAATATATTATCTAAAATGTCCAATTTTAGATAAATGATGAGACATGCATAAAAAAATTAAAAATTGGCCCACACACAGGAAAAAAAGCAGTTACAAACTATCTCTGAGGGGGCCCAGATGTGAGACTCAGCAGATAAGGACTTCAAAGCAGCTACTGTAAATATGTTCAAAGACTTAAAGAAAAAATTATTTGAATAATTAAAGTATGATGTCATGATTCATCAAATAGAGAGTATCAATAAAGAGAGAGAAATTATAAAAAAGAAGCAAAGTTCATTAGGATGAAAAGAAATGACAACAGACAGCAACTCAAATCCACATGAAAAAATATAGAATGTTGGGAAAGGTAATTACGTAGGTAATTATAAGAGACTACATAAGTTAATTTTTGTCTTTTCTTCTCTTAATTTAAAAGACAACTGGATAAAATAGTAATTATAAAATTGTATGGTAGGTCATATAACATATAAACATGTAATATATATAGTAATAATAATAGCACAAAGGAAGGAGGGAGGTAATAGAGTTACAGCAGACCAAAGAAATGATACCAGGCAATAACTCAAACACACAGGAAGAAACGAAGAGTAATGGACATAGGAGGCATATAGGTTTACACATATATTTCTAAAGTCATAAATATATTTTTCTCCTTTCTTATCTTAACTTCTTTAAAAGACACAGGTTGTATAAAGCAATAATTAAAACACTGTATTGTCGGGTTTATAAGATATAAAGATGTAATATATATGATGATAATAGCACAAAAGAGGGTGACATGGAACTATATTAAAGCAAAGTTTGTACATGTTACTGCAATTAAGTTAGTGTTAAAATAAAATAGATTGTGATAAAGTATGATACATATTTTAACCCCTTGAGCAACCACTCAGAAAATAACTCTAAAAATAAAGTAAAAAATCAACAAGGAAATTAAAATGATACACTAAAAAAATCTATTTAATACAAAACAGGCAGTAAATAAACAATGAAACAAAACAAATGAGACAAAGAAATATCAAAATGGAGACACGAATCCAACCATATCAATGATGATATTAAATACGAATGGATTAAAAACTCAATTAAAAGGAAGAGATTGTTAGACTGGATAAAAAAATCCAAGCATATGCTGTCTATGAGAGGCACACTTTAGATTCAAATATCAATATAAATTGAAAGACAAATTATTTAAAAAGAAATACAAAGCAAACAATAAACATAAAAGAGCTGGAAAGAGTATACTATCAGACAAAATAGAATTTAAGCCAAAATTGTTACTAGAGACAAAGAGGGAAATTTTATAATGATAAAAGAATCAATCCATCAAGAAAATATGGCAATTATAAACATTTACACACCTAACAACAGAGACCCAAAATATATGGAACAAAACTCGACAGAACTAAAGGGAGAGGGCCAGCCCCGTGGCTTAGTGGTTGGATGCGCGTGCTCCGCTGCTGGTGGCCCAGGTTCGGATCCCGGGCACGCACCGACGCGCCGCTTCTCCGGCCATGCTGGGGCCAAGTCCCACATACAGCAGCTGGAAGGATGTGCAACTATGACATACAACTATCTACTGGGGCTTTGGGGGGAAAAATAAATAAAGTTAAAAAAAAAAAAAAGAACTAAAGGGAGAAATAAACAACTTAGCCATAATAGTTGGAGACTTCAATATTCCACTCTAAACACAGAATAGCTAGACAGAAAAACAATAAGGGTATTGTTGTTTTAAACAACACTATCAACCAAATTAACCTGGCACATATAGAACACTCCACCCCAAAACAGCAGAGTACACATTCTTTTCAAGCACATATGGCACATAATCCAGGAGAGATTATATGCTAGGCCATAAAATAAGTATCAATAAATTTAAAAGGACTGAAATCACAAAAGTATATTTTTTATATTTCTGATTAAATTAGAAATCAAAACAAAAGGAAATTTGGGAAATCCACAAATATTGTGAAACAAATCAACCTATTTCTAAATATCCCATGAGTGAGAGAAGGAATCACAGGGGAAATTCAAAAAAATTTTTAATTGAATGAAAATAAAAACACGATATATCAAAACTTATAGGCTTCAGCTAAAGTGGTGCTATAAACACCTATGCTAGAAAGGAAGCAAGATCAAATCAATAACAGAAGATTCCATCTTAAGAAACCAGAGAGTGAGGATGGGGAGTGGAGTGATGTAAATGTTCTAATATTGGATTGTGGTGATGGTTACACAACTCTGTAAATTTATTACAACTCATTTAATTATGTATTTAACATGGGTGGATTTTATGGCATATACATTATAATTCAATAAAGGTGTTGTTATTGTTTTTTAAGTGCACAGAAAAAAATTACTAGAAAGAAATAGGCCAGAAAGTGGCATTATGTTAGAATGGCAAAAGTGTAAGTAATTTTTTCTATTTTGTACTCATTTTTATAATAAAAACAGTAACTTAAAATTAAAAAGAATCATTAAGTTTCCACTTTTTATACACATTGAAGACTGTTTTAAATGTATTAAAGGGGTCTTCAGACAACCATCTAGTTTAACTTCCTGCCTCAAGATAAGAATATAACTAATTCACACAAAATGAGATTTTTATACAGACTGTTTTTAGATGTCCTAATGGTGATAAAAGTCCCAGGAAACCTCCTGTACCCCAAGCCCTTTTAGCTGTACTCACTTAAGAGACTCCTTTAAGCATCTATTCATTTTAGGAATTTCTTCCTGGTGTCTAATGTCAATCACTTTCGGCACAATTTAAATTCATTTCAACCCAAGGGATATTCTGAGATGTGTGTGTTAATACCCTAGTTCTACCACTTACAGCACCATGCAACACTGTGCCTTCATGTCTTCATCTGTACAATGGAAAAAACAATGACATCCTTATAAGGATTAAAGGATATAAAGCATAAAACATGCTTAGTATAGTACCCAGTGCACAGTAAGCATTTACTAAGCCTTACTATGAAGAAATGAAGAAGGTAACATTCCTTTGAAGCAAAGAGGGGATGGCAGGGCGACTGAACCAAGTTATCCAAGCCTGCATTCCTTCATGAAAGAAGTTGGGTTATTTGAAGTGAACTGAATGCAGAAGAAAGAATGTTAAGGAAATAAACTGTGAGATGTAATTTTTTAAAGAGGCGGGGAAGACTCTAAGGGATTCAGTTTCATGTTGAACAATAGCTTATACTTGTACAAGCAACAGAATACTTTTAGTAGATGACATAAATGTTCAGCCATGTCATGGATGAATAGACATTTACATGTTCAATTGAATAAACTGGTTGCTTTGCTTTGATTAGTCCTACTCGAGTTCATTAAAATATTTCCATTTCTTCCAGTATTCATAGCTCTCTGTACAGTTTACAGAAGCTGAAGATAGATTTTTAATACTGTTTACCAACTGTAAGGTTTTGATGGACACTTTAATCATGCAATACAACTGCAAAATTTACCTGGGAGCTATACAAGTCTTGAACCAAATTGAGAGAAGAAATTACATGAACATAGCCATTTTATTTTGCTGTTAACTTGAGAAAAAAGAGCAGACAAAGTTCATAATATAATCATTTTCTATCAGTCAAATAATTTTTCAGGTTTCATAACCTTCTTTACATTAATACCTTGTATGGTAATCAATGTTTCTGCTGCTTTGTTGTTTTGTTTTGCTACAAAAAAACACTGCTAATTAGTAAACAAACAACTACATCTACAATTTTGTATAAATGTTCAAGGATCAATATCTCTCCAAGCACTTGCAAGCCCTAAGCCCTAGCAGCTGCCTTGTAGAATTTCATAGGGTTTTCAACATCTGAAGTACCAGAATGGATTATGAACTTTTATATGAGAAAGCTCCTGGCACATGGGATGAATTCAGTTCTCCTTTAGGCTGGATGACCACCTATCTAGAATGCTATAGAAGAAGAGAGTCAAGCATTGAACAGGACATTTCCAGATAAACTTTTCAGGAAACTTACAGTGCTGAAAACATGCTAGTCTAGTATTTTGGAGGAGATTTCCTAAATTTATTTTTAAAAACTGTTTTGAGGAAAATGAGGAAGAGAGACAGACTAAGACACGAAAAAACTAAGTGGTTTTATTTCTTTCACTTGCATCTGGACATATTAAACCTAAAAGGAAACATCGATTTTATACAGTACTGCTCTGGTATTTCATTAATTGCTAGGTAAAATTTATTTTAAAACGAGGGAAAATTCTCTCTTAAATCTAAGATTTAATACAGAAGTTGTTTATAGGGAGAAGCTATAAGTTCTTAAATAAGCTTCTTAAACTAATGAGAAGAATCATAGACTTTCGATTAACAGTGAAGACCAAGCCTGTATAAAAGACTAAGTACAAGGAATGTAAACTGCTTCTCAAAAGACATTGAATGTCGCCTAATTTTTTCCACATGTATCACAAATGCATATGGAGTTCAATGTTAAATAAGGACAATATATTAACCACGAAAAACAATGCTAATGCAAATTTCCAAGCAAAGAAATATTACCATAAAGCACAGCAAAGAACATTCAAATACTTTATACGCTGGTTTGAAGATAGATAAATGGAACATTCTCATTCTGAACAATAAAAGCCAGTTCTCTCATTGTATATTGTACTTACCTTTCTCCAAACTTTTGGGGGCTTTTAAAAGCAGAATCTTGAGTTGCAAAATTCATGGAGTAATTTCCCAACATTGTAGTGGAATTAAGTGGCTTCATGATTTGATTTTCATAAAGTGTCTTGAGATCCTTAAATAAATATAACTTTACCAGTTCTAGCCGTCTATTGAAGAAGATAAGGTCATCTTTTAGTCTCAAACCTTAACATTCTATGCCATACTATAGGAAAAAATAATCTACATTTTAATCGTAAATGTTAAATATGGTCCTTGAATTCTCTAGTTCTCTTCCCTCCTTTACAATAGAAAAACAAATTCTGCATGTTCCTATTGAACATCTCCACTTCCACATTCCACCCATTTCTTAATAAGAAAAACTGTTACAAAGCAGCTCCATGATCATTCACCTCTCAAACACCCATTCCTACCTTTCCTACCCCCATTCCCCAAATGACATCTGAAGTGACAACAGAAAGAGCTAAGAAATAATGTGATTTAGCTACTTCAATTCCCTGCCTCAGTTTCCCCTTCTGCAAAATAGGATAATAGCTACTGCAAAGACTAATTAAATAATGTGAAATACATAAAATGCTGGACATAACAGACATTTAAAAAATGTTAATGTGAAAACTTTAATCCACAGGTCATTTAATGTTACAATAATTAAAGATAACATATGAAATTGAACAAAATTGTTGTTTTTGTTAATAAAACATCAGACAGCTTGCACTCAAGAGCATATTTTCCTCTTGGGGAAATAAATGCAGTTAGGTCCTTCTGCTTCCAAAAATACTACAACCAAGCAAGTAAAGACAAAATATGTGATGAGAAAATGCTCAGACCAAATGATAGGTTTTGTATGATTCCATTTATATGAAATTCTAGAATAGGCAAAACTCACATATAGCAGAAAAACCCAGAACAGTTTTTCCTCTAGGGGTGGGATGGGGGAAAGGACTGCCTGGGAAAGAACTTTCTGGGGTGATGGGAACATTATAAATCTTGCTAGGGATTTAGGTTATATAGGGATAAGCCTGGTCAAATCTCAGAGAATGTACATTTAATCTCAGAGAATGTACAATTTAATGTTGGTACACTTCAGTGTATGTAAATTTTACACCAACAGAAGAAACTATAAACCAATATTCAATTCTAATTAATGATATGTACGCTTAAGTATTTATGAGAAAGTATACTGACATCTGAAATTTACTTTGGAATAAATCAAAAATAAAATGCATGGATAGAAGGATAGATACATGATAAAACAAGTGTAGCAAAATGTTAATGGTAGAACCCAGGTGGTGAGTATTTGGTATTAACTGTAAAATTCTTTAAAATGTTGCTATATGTTTGAAATTTTCAAAATGAGATGAAATGAAGAAATGAGTGAGGGGGAAAAAATGATTAAGAATAACTGACTCATAGTTGACGTTTCACCATCCCCAGCCACCCCTCTCGCTCCCCCAAAAAAGAAGGCATATACCCTTGATATCCTTCTAAAGGTCCACAGCCTTATTCTTGAAGGTCCAGCTGAAACCCCACCATTTCCATGTGTCCTTACCTAACCAGGTCAGGTCTTAGCGGAGCGTCTCTTTCAGCTGAAATGATCTCTCTCTTCCAAACTTGTGAAGCAATGGTGGCTTTTGTCATGGCGTGACACTTATCATGTAACATCTAATGTTGTGTCTCTCAGTCCTGTCTATATGTCCTTTCCAGCTCTCCTTTCCAGCTCAACTGTAAGCTTCTTCAGGGCAGAGACTTTGCTCTCTCTCTCTGAATATCCCTCAGTGGTTAGCACCTTGCCTGGCACACAGCAGATACTAAAGAAATAACTAGTGACTCTGCCTGTCACACAGCAGGCACAAGAGCAAGGGATGGAAACTGCAGCCTATGGGCCAAACCTAACCCATCGCTGGTCCTTGTACAGCCCATGAACTAAATGGTTGAAAAAAATCCAAAAGAATGGTATTTTGTGACAAGTGAAAATTATATCAAATTCAGATTTTTGTGTCCATAATGAAGTTTTATTGGAACACTGTCACTCTTATTCCTGTATTGTCTACGGCTGCTGTTGCAGTACATCATCAGAGTTGAGTAGTTGTGACAAAGACTGTATGGCCCACAAAGCCAAAAATATTTACTATTGGTCCCTTTACAGAAAACATTCGGCAACACTTGCATTACAGAAATTATTGACTGTCAAACTTCGAAAAGACTCAACTACCTGAAACTCAATTATATTTAAGGAAGTGGTTCCTATTTTGATGCACAATTTGGTCTTCAAAGAAAAAAAATTACCAGTTTGTCTTTCTTAATTCCTATTCAAATCCCAAAACAAATGTTATACACAAATGCTATTCCATGGGTGGGAGGAAGGTTTTACTCTGTGATGTCTATACAATTTCGGGATTTCTGGAACTATTTTTTTTTTATGGCTGTTTCTTAAAGGAGAACTTTTCCACATCATCTATCTCACTTTTATTGGAGAATGCATAAGTGACAGTTTTGTGGATTATACAACATGTTGTTCTGGCTAATTAGTTTACTAGCAATTAAAAATAAAATCATGGCAGAGGGCCACTTGTCAATTTCACCTTGTCATAAATGTGCTTGATGCTCATTGTGTCTTAAATAAAAATGTATCACTAGCAAGGAGAGAGATGTTTTCCATTGGATTTTATTCCATCATTTGGTGTAATTATTCCTGACAATTTGCCCATCAAATTTTCACCCAGAAGGAAAAAAATACTACTTTGTGTTCTCGTGATCACAAGTCTAATTGAGTGGAAAACAAATGTTTTAAATATGAGAAAAAGAGACAAGCTACTATTTTACTGTTAAAAATAATTAAATATGAAGAGCAAAATGACAAGAAAATATGGCAGCAAATAGTACCCTAAATCTTAACACTAATTTTTTTTTCGTGACTATCTAGACTTTTTCCACAAAAAAGTCAAGATCATGATTTTGTATGACAGTGATGAATTGCAGGTACACAGTGCTAGGTCTACTACATTGTTTTCTCATTTTCAGAAAAGAGTCGGGTCTAGATGATGGTCAGCCAGCTATCAAAGGGTAAGCAAAAGTTGATTGGCAGAGGAACAATCCCCACCCCCACCCCATCTACTGAGGATGTAGGTGGCACGCTGCAATTTTAGCTGACAAGAAGCATTAGCACTATCGCACACTTTGTGAATTAAGTAATGATTTAATTAGTATCAGTCTGAATGGTCATATAATGTTGTAATTAGAAGGTTGAAACAAAAATAATTGGCGGAGGTGGGGCTGGAGCTTGGTGGAAAATTAACATAATGAATGGAACATAGGAAGTGGGAATGTGTGCCTCAGCGGCCAATCATAGACCTGAGGGCAGGGACCATGGCTTACTCTAGTGTGCTTACTCTTCAGCTGTCTCACTGTGCCCCAGCAAATTGGGCACTCATTTTTTTCTTTTTACTGCATTACAGGGAAGTCAGAAGCACTGGGCTCTAAATCTTTCTTTTCTCCTTCAGCCAAAGGTTGGGCAAAGTATTTTACTTCTCTATGGTTGACCTTATTTCTAAGGTGGGAAGAAAAGTAGAATGCCACCTGCTTCAGAGCACTCAGCTAGGAAAGATGTGGTACTGAAAAGAAAGTTGCTTTGCTGCTGCCCTTGGTGGACGAATATACAGAGGAGCTAGAAGAAAGTCTATGATCCAGGACCCCAAGAGCTAAAGCATTAGCTGCTCTGTAACTTAACTAGCAGTTGCCTTGTTTTCTTGTGGATACTGGATACATCTGCAGGCCTGCAGACCATCTTGAGGCTTCTTTCTAGTCTCTTTCATTTTTCTCTGGGTCTAGACCTTTAAAGCACAAAGTTTACTTCAACTCATCTATATCAGTTAGGGTTCAGGTTAGAAAACAGAAACCACTTGAGAAATTTTAGACAGAAAGGGGTTTAAATACAGAGAATGAGCTACTTACAAAAATCACTGGACAGGGTTGAAGGATGGCCTTTCCTTCTCCACAAATGGGAAGCCATCATCAGAATGGCTGAATTTAGGAATACACTGGCAAAGCTGCAATCCAAGATCAAGAAGTCACATCATAATTCCCTTTAACATCCAAGAAGCTGGTAATTGGATGCTGGAACAGCACTGCAGTAAAATCATACTTCTCCATAACCTGGCTTATCAGACAAAAACAGCTAAAGCTAAAGATGAGTGGCCTCTACCTCATTTCTACCTTCCACATCTTGAACAAGTATACCAAATTCACACTCAGAATCCTAGCTGCAAGAGAACCTAGGAAATAAAGTCTTCAGTGTTCTAGCCTTTGTAATTAAAAAAAAACAACTAGAATGAGGTAAGAATGAACAGTGGGTGCTACTCAGCCCTACCTACCACACTATAACCGCCTATAGAACTTCTGAGTTAATTTTTCCTCTCCTCTCTTCAGCTGCCTCTATCTAACTGGGCTCTACATGTAAAACTCAAATTTCTTCTAACCAATTGGTCTGACCCACATTCTTTATCTCCCACACCCACCTTAGAGTGACTGCACATAATGGGAGATCCTATGTTATGTGAGCACCAGTGAAAGGAATGATGGGAACAACTATGAATGCTGAGAAGATAGGAACAAAGACAGAAGATAGCAAACCAATATCCTAGACCAACTTGTTTTCTCTGTGGTTTTATTATAGAATGTGGAGATAATACTTTTCCTTGCTAATAAAAGTTGAAGCATGAGAAGCAAAGTTTTACAATAATTAGTCCAAATAGTGGTAGTAGCCAGAAAAAAAAAAACAACCAGAAAAAAAAAAGCCCATGAAATATCGAAGATTCTCACAGAAACATAATCGAAGACACATGGTTAAAAAGCACTATCAACACCAGGAAAATTATTATTTTTTTTGAGACAGTGAGATGCATCTTAAATTAAGGAGCAAGGAGGATGAGAAAGGAAGCCAGAGGAGTATCAAGACTAATGCAGTATACGGTACAGCGTGCCACTGAAGAATCCAGAGGAAAATTTTAAATATTTAGAAAAAATTGAGGCTAGCTCCCTTCTTCAGGAAGCAGAAGGTACTCTGCTTCAGAAATACACATCTTGTCCCACGAGTCTGTCTGTGAAGCACAGGGCCTGGATGTATCTGATCGACATTGTTACCTCTGCACCTCAGAGCTTCCCCCCACCATCTGGGGCTCTAATATAGTTCAGAGTCTCAGGCCAGAAGACTAACCTGAACACAAAAGGACAAGAATTTATATTAAAAGATAGGTCCAAGTAGCAGGTGATACACAACCAGGAAGAATACCAGAGATGATACCCAACGGGAAGTGACCAACTAGTCAAACATAATCCTTCCAAAGATGAGGAAACCAAAGCTCACAGTGGTTGTCTTAGTGTGGGCTCCCCCAAAAGCGGACCCCGAAACAAGTGTAAGAAGGTTATTTGGGAGGTGAAGTGAACAACAGCAGGGGAGTGGAGAAGTGAGACAAGCACAGCAGGTAAGGAATAAAGGGTATATAATCTAGCCAACTACCACTGCGGGCAACTAGAAGTAAACGCCACTGGGGAGACTCTGGAAGCCAGTGTGGAATGCATACCTCAGAGTTATCCCACTGAAGGGGCAAGGGAGTCAGGGTATATACAACAACTCTCATTAGCCATTGATTGAGGGTAGCTCAGGTAGGAGTTAATTCCCTCCTACTTCCTGCCTGCCTCATGGGCAAAGCAGAATTCAATGACCAGGGAAAACCCCATAGATGAATAAAAGAGGGGCTGGCAGGTGGAAATATGGCCAGTGGCACTAGAGTGGAAGGGCAAGGGGGATGTGGGTGGGGCTCCAGAAACATCAGCCAGGGTTGAGTTATTTAAAATTAAACAAAGCAAACATTAACCAAGTAGTAGGGTTGAGACTTCAAGCCAGTCTTACATCCTTCAGGATCCACATTTCTTGCCAACACTCTGTCCAGCTTAAATATAAGATGAAATTTGTGTATACTGGAAATTTGGGACTAGAAGGACAATACCCACAGTTTGAGGTATGGGGAGGACTGAACAATTGCAATAACCTACGAATGGAACCATTAAAATGTTAGAGTAGAAAAATCCACAAAGATCTTCCCAGGATACAACACAGCTCTAACATTCAAGGATAAAAGTGCTAAAGACAACTGGGCTAGAAATTCTGAAATTATTTATTTTTTAATGTCAAATTCTCTATGTGCCACCTTGTGAGTCGCTATGTTTAGCTCTCAGCAGATGACAATCAAAAGACAGAAAGAGAAAATCTATGATTTAAGCCAAATTCTATTGTTCAACTGCAACAAAAGATACCCTATATAAAAAGATTCTAATGCCATCACCACCTTTTATGAACTTCTGACCTCTGACCTTGATGCTCAGATAGAAATAATGAGATAGGTACAAAAAGTATTTTACCACCTTCAACATGAAAAATTACTACTATCTATACAACCACTCAAGCCAGAAACCCAGGTGTCATCCTTGATGCTTCCCTTTTTCTCAAGTTCAACTGATCACCAGTTCTGTCTATGTCACCCCCAAAGATAACCACTGTCCCCCAGGTTATTATCATCTCTCACCTGTACTACGATAAAGCATCCTAACTCGTCTCTCCAGCCACTCTGCCAAACATTTTCCAAAACACAGGGAGTGACATTTTTCCAAATACAAACAAACGTGTTTGAGTCAGTCTCTGCCTAAAATTCTTCACTTCTCACTGCCCCTAGAATAAAATCTGACATTCACCTTTGGTATTATATGGCCTTTCGGAATCAGAGTCTTGCTAACCTCATGGTACTCTGCCCCCTGCCTTCTCCAGGACTCATACAAGTCATCTTCTCCAAGGCCACAGGGACTTTGTATATGATGTCTCTCCATGCCCCTCTCTTCACCTCGTTAAATCCCAGCCATACTTCACATCTCCACTTAAACAATATTGCCTTGGGAGGGAGCTTTCCAAACACCCAGACAAGGTGGGATCTCCCAGTTATGCTCTTTCAGACATCCCTGAACCTCTCACATAACTCTGCCCTTGTGTAGCTAATATTTGTAAAATGACTGTCTTTCCATGCTAGAATGTCATCTCCACAAGGGAAGAGTGTTTTGGTCATCATCACATCCCCAGCACCTCCCACAGCACCTAACACATACCACATGTCCAAAAAATTTTGCTGACTTGCTGGCCAGTATTCAGAAGAATATGAACAAGGGTACCTCCTCTAGCTAATGAGAGATGGTAGACAAAGAAATGAAGTTACCACATGAGAACTTTATGTTGGATGTAACAGCAGAAACTTTTCTAACTAATAGGATTCAAACAATAAGCAGAGGCAAACTGAAAGCAAATGGATTCTAAGGACTTGGACAGCTATACCAACAACACAGGCATCCATCACTTAGAAGTGATCCATAAACTTTGGAGTTCATAGCCTTGGAAACTTTTGGATAACACCTAAACCTAAAGGAATTTGTATCTTTAGAATTCAGACTATGATTCAAAAGATAATCTAAAAGGAAGTAATTTGAATACCATACTAGAGTTTTCTTTCTCAAAAACTATCACATGGCTGGAAACCCGTAACGCAGTAATTCTAGAAAGCCATTACTACTTGTATACGGTAAGCCAAAGGTACAAATCCAAGGTATCAGAGTGACCATTCTAGAAACCTCCTACAGAACCCTGTTTGGGAAAACCATGAATTTTCAAAAAGGTGCTAGTGACATGCCACACATAATTTTTACACATTAGCCTACTGCTGGCTGTCGGGGAGTATGTATTATTCAAACAGGGTGCACATTTAGTCATCGAAAGGGTGAGGGGAGATGCTGCCTTTAATTTTAATGTGCCTGACATACTGGAAAAAATTATTGGCATCTGTATGTGTATGACTAAGTGTTTTGTGGAACATGTGTTGTATGCAACACTGTTTATTATCAGTAAATGAAGCCAAAAGCTAAGTTGAAAATGAATGCTAAATTAAAAATTACATAAAATGGAGTGAAATGATTTAATTAACAGATTATAAATGAAATGTTGCTGTGCAAGAATGAGCCTGGAAGAAAAGAGAGGAAAAAAATGTGGAAGGGTGGACACCTGTCTTTTCCCCTTATTTCCTCAGAGACACTAACACAGTTACATGATGCTTGCTGGTTTTTAACCACAGCCTCTGTGACAGTCAATAAACTTGCTTAATTAAGTCACCAGTTTGGAGCACAGAGTTCAAAACAAATTGCCTTCTGTTTTAAAGTAAAAGGGAAGAACAACAAAATATAGTATACTATCTGAAAAATCTAGCTTACTCTTTCAAACATCCTACAAGTATAATTAGGTCTCATCTTCCTCTGTGGGCATCACACAAACCTTGCTGGAAGTACAAAGTTACCCTCTGGAATGAAATGGCATAAACATTTATTTAGCACCAAGTGTCAAACACTGCACCACATACATTAGCATCCACCACCTTACTTTTTCCAACAATAATATTATATGTATTACCATTGTGATGACTCTAACTTTGAGGAGGTTACATTATTTGCTAAGGCCATCCCTGAAGGACAAATCACAGAGCCAGAATTCAAACTCAGACCTGTTGACTCAAAAGACCATTTTATTTCCTCTTTACTATGTTGCCTCTTCCCAGGGGCCTTTAGAATAGAAGCTGTGAGCACCCAAAGGAAGCTATTTCCCATTTTAAGAGACATCTCCTAAGAACTCACTTACTCCAGCGTTTGATATCTATCCCTTAATAAGGCAATAAAGTATTTCCCTAAAGAAGAAAATGTGATTTTCATACACTAGTATTGGTCCAAGTTGAAGTGCATTTAAATAGTCAACTTTTTGTATCAATTTCACATTAATCCAGTTATTCTTTGTATGATTATATCTACTTACTTTTACACAAGGATGATCAGATGAAAAGTCCCAAGTTTCAGACATTTAGTTACACAGTTGAAATTAAGAAAGAGGAAAATGGAAAGGAAATAGATATAAAATCACTGAATTAAAAAGAACAAAAATGACTTGAAGATATTTTCTATTCAGTGTGCCTAAATGGACATTTTGCGTGGTGCAGTGCTGTAAGATCCAACATACAATTTTTCCTGAGAGGGAACAAGAGACGAGGGGAAGCAAGTCAGTGTTCTCTTCTTAAAGTAACTGATCCAGAGATTTTTATGCCAAAATTGTGTTGCTCTTGCCTACCAAAAAAGGAACTAAGAATTTTTGTAACACAAAACAAACGCTGGAGTTTTCCAATTTTTGAGGAATTTAATTTGAGTGAAGAGAAATAAATCCAAGTGTTCCACATTGCCATATGTTGTCTGAGCTAGGTAACGCAGAAGTATGCAAATCAGTTCAGGAGCTTGGTCCCAGCCTCCCTACTAATGGAATGGAGGGAAAAGGAAGAGAATTCTGACAGAGGATGAGTCCCAACTATGAACTGCTGAAACTGCTAAGCAGATGCCAGGAGTTCAGACAGCCAGGCAACTGATTTCTCTCACCATACTGGAGCAAAAGCGCAACACAGCAACCAGGGAAAACAACAGAGGAGTTCAAGCAGGTGAAAAATGATGGTATTTTTGGTTTCCCAATTTAGCATCCATTCATTCCCTTTCGTCAACACAGCAGTGCTCAGGTCCTGCCACCGCAAAGCTAGCCTTGGGAAATAAGGTCTTTCCACTTCCATTGAAAGGCTAGGAACGTGCAACGTTTGAAGTCTTTACCTCACAGGTCTGAGTTGTTACTGACACTCTATTCTCCAAAAAAGTCTATTTGATTTGTTCTCTTTATAATGCTCTCAATATGGAGCTCTTCATTTTTCTTTTAAAAAAAAAGGCTGGAGAAAAGCTGCAGGAAGGGAAAAAAGAATAGTAAGAAGAAAGGAAGAAAGAAAAACCAAGGGTTAAAAAGATACACTTTTTATATGTTTGTATGTAAGAGGAAATACAGAGTATTTTCTCCCTTTAGTAATGCTAAAATGGTCTGGCATGCCTGAGAGTAAATCAATACTAAGCACAGTCCAGGTGAGACTGCCATCTGACATGAAGCACTGACTATAAAATAGACACAAAAGACACATGATACTCTCTGAGGTCCCCAGCAGCCATAATATCCATCCTTGGCAGTTCATTCGACATTGACTTTTCCTGCTTCCCAATATTTTTTTCTTTCTTATACCTTCTCCCAATGCCTCCTCCTCTCACTCTCTATATAGCAATGCTCCAGCTTTCTGAGACTCACCAAGGAGGTGAAGAGATAAACCTCTCAAGAAGGGTTTAGTTGGGAATAAACTTTTGTTTTCCAGAAAATAATGTTTAAACACAAAAATATAAGGACAAGGTTATAAGGACATGAACTTTCTTCTCAAGGAGCCCAAACAAAAGATTCTTAAAATGTTACTATATGTGCTAAATGGACACTGGGTTGCCTGATTAGATCTTATCACAGTCATTTCAAATGGCTTCTTTCTTATACCACTTGCTACCCTTTGCCTCTGCCAGAGTGCACAGACAAAGGAAAGAGACAAAGAACCCTCTCCACCCTGTCTTGGCCCCTTCCAGAAGTATTCTTTAGAGCCACGAATCCACAGGGGCTTTTGAATTTAGATAACTTTTATGGTCAAAGCTAAAAACCTTTGCTGGTAATAGGAAATGTCATATAGAATCCACCGGGTAGTCATAATTTCCATTTATAAATAGAAAATATAAAGAGGGTGCCTTATCTGGGTGATTTAATACACGTCTCTGCTTATTACTGTTTTCAAAGTGCCTCTTGCACAAATCTGATTTCAACTGTGCAATAAAGATTCATTATCCTTTTACATAGCAGCTTTGCATCTTTATGCAGGATCTAATTACGAAAATAGGAACTATTCTATAAACAGATGCTAATCGTGAAGGGAAAATGCTTTTATTTTATAAAGAAGGTATCGCTGAAACTTTACTCAGAAAAGCACTGCATCTGCATGTAGAGTGAGGGGGTGGAGGGTGAGAAGGGTGAGAGGATAGCAGACGGTACTTTGTTCTTGACAGAAGTGATGTGAGATCGTTGGGACAAAGGTCCCCAGAAAACTACTATAAAATTGAGGTAAGAGACAGAATGCACGGAATTTAATTCCTATACTTCTAATTTTTGTTCCCATAAATTACTTTTAACAAATCTTGTCCCCTATTTTCTGTTTTCCTACAAAAAGCTTCATTACTTTATTAAGGGGGACGGGGGTGGGGCGGGGATTCTAATAAACAATACCAGAAAAAAAAAAATCCTTCTCTAGGCCAGCCCCAGTGGCCTAGTGGTTAAGTTTGGTGCGCTCCACTTGAGCCACCAGGGTTCGGTTTCTGGGTGTGGACCTACACCACTCGCCTGTCAGTGGCCATGCTGTGGTGGCAGCTCACACGGGGAAAAAAAAAAAAGAGGAAGATTGGCAGCAGATGTTAGCTCAGGGCCTATGTTCCTCAGCAAAAAAAAAAAAAAAAAAAAAATCCTTCTCCATTTTGGAGACAGAAGCTAAACATCCAGTTTGCAAGAATAACTAAAAAATAATCCTAAAATAGACTGGAGAGACTATTTGTAAGAGACACATTGGGTACTAGGTTAGTTTTTTGTTTCATTAATGGGTTATATTAAAGGAGCAATATAAAGGTACAATTTCTAAGTAATGAACAATTCTTTGTCCTGATCATATCCAACCTCTCCACAGCACAGACATGGCTAACCTGATCCATGCATCCTTGCTTATGGAATGTTATTATCTCTGTTTCACTGACCGTTTGCTTGTCTTATATTGCCAACTTCTCCTTCTCCACCTTCTTCATTGGGTCTTCCTCCTTAGTAGGCTTCTGTATATGAGACTCTGTTCTGAGCCGTCTTCTTATTTACATTCTCTTCCTAGGGAACACAGCCAGTCCCATGGCTTTAAATCCCATCTATTTGCTGATGACTCTCAAATTTATACCTCCACCATGGACATTTTCCCAATCTCCTAGACTTTTTAACTGCCCAGTTGTCATCTTCTCTTAGCTGTCAATTGGCATTTCTTTCATAACACATCAAAATGAAACTATTCCTTGCTTCTCACCCTACAAATTCATCCCTGTACAATCTTTCCCTATATCTATAAATGATATCAGTCGTCCAGTTGCTCAAGCTAAAATCTTGGAAGTCATCCTTGATTCCTCTCTTTGCTTTGCACCCATATCCAATCCACCTTAAGTCCTGTCAAATCTATATCCAAAATAAAGCCGAAATGCAACCACAACATTTCACAGCTACAATTCAGTCTTAAATTACCACTGTCTCTCTCCTGGCCCATGCAAAGTGATCTGGCTTCCACATTTGTGAGCACACAGTCCATTCTGCACACAAGAGTCAGAGTTTTTTCTAGAGTAAAAATCAGTTGCCTCACTCCCCAGGATAAAACAGTCCAAGGACTTCCTACTGCAAGCAGAATTAAAGCCAAATTTCTATCCACAGCCTTCATAGGCTCTGCATGGGTCATCTTCTTTTCTCTCTGTCTTCCCTTGAACACTAAATTCCAGCCACACTAGCCTTCTTCTGTCCCTCAAACACAACAAGCTTGTTAGTGTCTCAGGTACCTTGTACTTGCTCATTCTTCTGCTTGGAACACTTGCACTTCCTTCCACTATTCTTCAAAAGACCTCCCCATCATTCAGCCCCTTAACTCAGACCCTCACTGTCCATACTCTATCACATTACCCTAGGTTATCTTTTCCATAACCTCACAGGTATCCAAATTAATCATCTGCTTCTTTATGTTTTTACTAGCTATCTTTACCCTAGAATGTAAGCTCCTTGAGAGCAGTGCTTTTCTTCTCATTCCCCACTATATTCCCAGCATAAAGAACAATGCCTGGCTCTGAGCAGATGCTTAACAGAAATACTTTTTGTGTCTGTGTGTGGGGAAGATCAGCCCTGAGCTAACATCCGACGCAAATCCTCCTCTTTTTTTTTTTTTGCTGAGGAGGATTGGCCCTGAGCTAAGATCCGTGCCCATCTTCCTCTACTTTATATGGGACACTGCCACAGCATGGCTTGACAAGCAGTGCCTTGGTGCGCGCCCAGGATCCAAACCTGCGAACCCTGGGCCGGCAAAGCAGAGCGTGTACACTTAACCGCTTGCGCCGCCGGGCTGGCCCCGAAATACTTTTTAACAGACTAAATTAACCTGAATTTGCCCATAACACTAGGATGATGCAATCACTCTAAAAATCCTTGGAATACTGCAGCGCTGCAAAAAAAAAAATACAAAAACACACCAAAAAAAGAGAAAAACCTTAGAATATTGCCTTGCTGCAGTTTATTTCTAGTTATTTCATTAATAATCTAGTATTTTAATGGAGTAATCAGTGTGCATTTCCTGATTTGCTCCTTTAAGGTGCCAGTCACTGTAATAGTAGAAAAAATGTGAAAATGATAAATGAAGTAATTTACTTCCAATGTACGATATAAGTGACTTTTTAAAGAAAGCTTGTCTTGAGCCATTTAATAACATTAATGACTCCTCCTTAAATATTTACTTATTTATTTTGGAATTTCATGTTAGAATTTCTTAAATCAGGTCAAAGATGCATAACAAGAAAATAGGAGGAATGTAGATACAAATACACATACACTTTTATTTTTTCATTATAAAAGTAATATAAATTTTTTTTTCCTAAGGAAGATTCACCCTGAGCTAACATCTGTTGTCAATCTTCCTCTTTTTGCTTGAGGAAGATTCGCCCTGAGCTAACATCTGTGCCAATCTTCCTCTATTTTGTATGTGGGTCACCACCACAGCATGGCTGCCAATGAGTGGTGTAGGTCCACACCCGGGAACCAAACACGGATCGCCGAAGCAGAGCATGCTGAACTTAACCACTAGGCCACAGGGCTGGCCCCTAAAAGTAATATATTAATAAATCGTATATTCCAGGTAGTAGTGCTAAACCCTTTAAATGCATAATCTAATTGAATTCTCAAACATTCCTACAAGGTATGTACAAATGTTATTTCCATCTTATACTTGAGACAATTGAGGTTTATAAAGATTAAGTATAATTACGGTCAAAGTTACACAACAAGTAAATGGTGAAGCCAGGATTTGAACCCACAATGGTCTGATTCTAAAGGCTATAATCGTATCTCTGTATACTACTCACATGATTACAGTAGAAAATGAAATTATTTTCTTATTCTTTATTAAGTTTTTGAATCACTCACAAACTTACTAAGGGAAACCCTTTAGTATAGATGAGTGCACTCTTATTCTTTCAAAGAAGTCTAGATTTGGTAGGTGCCCAAATACCTAAAGGAGTATGGCACTGCCAGCAGGCAGTATGAGAAGGGACTGGCAGTTACACTGGTAGCATATAAAGCTGGACCCCACCCAATCTAAACATAGAAATTTATCTATGTTGAGGCTTGCTCTTTGGCAATCACCCTTCGGATAGTCCAAAGCCATCCTTGCTTCTACATACCCATATAAGACATCTGACTCCTAGTAAACTATTAATGATAGAATGTAATGCAATAAACCTTATTTGGAAGATCTTAAAAGAACAAAGCCTTCACTAATGACATTTTAATGAGGAAATGCACAGGATAATTACTGTAATCTTCTAGCTGATCTATAAAAAGCCTACACCCAAGTGATGTAAATATCTGCTGATTCAGACTGTACTGGAAAGGTTTTGGTTTATATTCTAAATCACTGACGGAAACAAAGGGAAAAAAATAGGGGAAAAAACCACCTCAATCCCCAGCTACTCAATGCCATCTGAGAGGAAGAGGATTAACAGGGAGCACTCAGAGCAAGACAAATGTCCTTTCAATGAGTATTTACCGAAGTCCCAGATTGACTGTTGAGCAGCACATAAGTCTGGTATAACAACTTGGCTAACGAAACAGACTAAGCAACATCAACACCACATGATGGTACTACATTTTGAGGTAAGGAACAGTTTAGGCCTGAGGAAGAGACAAGCCTGCTGTGTCCTGTATTTCTATCATGTATGCGCATTCACACACATTATCCCATTTTATTCTCCTGATGTCGTTGTGGGTGGGTGGGCGGCAGGAAGGACACTGGCTAATAAGCATTAGTGGGAGCTAGAAGTATCCAAGGTTACCTACTTAGGAGGCTGAGAAATCACCGTAGGAAGCTGTTGTAGACCTTATGGAATTATAAACCAGCTTTTTCTTATTAGAGTTTCATTTGTATCCTTTCTCTCAATTCCCAATTGTCCATAATTATGGAAGGAAACAGAGGCAACAAGAAAATAACATACTAGAAAAAACATATGGAATCTCTACAAATCTCTAAAATCTCTCTCTTCCATGTCTGCCCTGACCCTTTCTGGCTTAACTTATCATTATACACAAATATGCTAGATAGTCTCCATTTCCAAGCTGCAAAATATTTTAGAAAATCATATTAGAATGCGGTCATGAAAAACCAGACTTAACATGAGCTAGTGTGCACAATGAGGGGAAAATAACATGAATACAGAGGTAGGAGAACAACTCTAATACCAATTAATTAGTCATACATCCTACAGCAAGTCATTTAACCTCACAGATCCCAGTTTTTTCCCCTGCAAATGATGGGCTTGGAACAGATGGCCTTTAAAGTTTTTTGTTCTGAATCTCATATTCTAAAATTCTGACTCTAGCACACATCCAGACCAAGATATAACTTATTCTTTAAGGCCCACTTCTTCTAAGAAGTCTTCCCTGATATAGATAGCAGGAACTAATATTTCCCTCCTTTTAAAGCTTATGCTATTGTATCTGTACCTTTCTGTAGTGATCAAGAGCACTTGTCAGAGGCCTGAGTTCAAATACTAATCAGTTATTACCTGTGTGACCTTAGGTAGCTGACTTAACCTATCTGACACTCAGTTTCCTAAATTGTCAAATGGAGATAATAATAGTACCTACCTCATGGGATTATTAAGAGGTTTAAATGAGATAATATATGCAGAGTGATTAGAACAGTGCTTATCACATAGTAAATGCTAAATGAAAGTAAGTAGTAGTGGTTATAATGGCTATTTGTGGTTGAGTTCACTTAGCCTCAGATATGCTTCTATCCTGCCTACTGTTTCTGTATCATTTCTCTTGTTTACCTTCCATGGTATATAAAGCTTTAAAGATGGCTACTTCCATGATCTATCAACTGAAAATCTTATGAGCTAGAGAAACATGAACCCAAGTGATCTTGGTTCGAGGGTATACTTGTTTTTGTATATGCCTGTCTCCCTCACTAAATCATGAGCCCCTGACGGGAATGGACTTGACTTATCCAACTCTTTCTCTCCCACCTGGCACTCAAAAGACGCTCAACAAATTTACTAATTGTAAATGCTGAGGGAGCACATCAGAAATTACCTGGTTTTACCACTAGATGGGGGATGTACATGTCTAGTCTCGAGACTGGAAAGCTGGGTTTTAATACTTATTATAATGTTCTGATTCATTCCTTCAATGTTCAACAAATATTTGTTGAGTCTCTACTATGTGCTAAGCCCAGGCTAGACCAGGGGGCTTTCTAAGGCACCACAGGGACCTTATACCTGACCTCAAGGAGCTTACAGACTAGCAGTAACAATAGATACTATATCATTACAAAGACAATAAATCATAACCATGATTAGCATTACAAAGGAAACCTGGGGTTTGATGTGATAAAAGTGAAAACACACACACACTCACACACACACAACAATGCAGATATTTATTAGGTTACCTACTGTGAACTAAGTGGCGAAACCAACGTGAAGGGCACAGCCACAACTCAAAATAATCTGCTTATTTGCTACAGATCAAATTAAAATAAAAATTTTGAAGTACTGGTCTTGATTATTGTAAGTTTAGAATATCTAAAATAATAACTAAACCCATAGGTGGCAGAATATGGAAACACAATTACTATGGTATGTATGTGGATGTTTCATTCCCCTAGAACACAAGGATAATATTTAATCTCTAAGATTAGGGAAATCTCATATATCAGTTCAACATTTATTGCTTACCAGGCGCTTGTGATAGGCCCGGGGGATACAGTGATAAACAGAAGGTTCCTACCTTTGAAGAGTATGCATTACAGTGGGGGAAAAACAATTAACCAACAGGAATCCTCGAGGGACCAAAACCTTTAAACTTAGCTTTTCTTTACTATCTACAAATCTATCCTGCTATATAGGGCCTCTTACCGAGCCATAGAGCACCCTGTTACTTTTGATGAAACACACACACACATATTCTCTCTCTCTCTCTCTCTCCATTTCTTTATTTCTCTTGGCCAAAGTTGAATAATGCAAAAATGGATTATTATTATGGTAAAGGCTGACTCTACTACTTAATCCATTTTTTCATGGAATTTTAAAGAAAATGAGCTCCTGGAGGGAATAAACCACGTCTCTCTATCCCTGCAGTCCCACTATGAACATCCGGGCAAGCAACTTGATGTTAACAATGTGGAAATATAGCAGTGAGGACTCTGGTTTAAAATACTGAACACAGTTTTCCCCTACAGATATCCAAGAATACACATTTATAATTCTGAAAATACGAACTAGTAGAAAACATATTTTGCGTGTGTGTGTGAGGAAGATCAGCCCTGAGCTAACATCCATGCCAATCCTCCTCTTTTTGCTGAGGAAGACCGGCCCTGAGCTAACATCTATTGCCAATCCTCCTCCTTTTTTTCTTTCCCTTTTTCTCCCCAAAGTCCCAGTAGATAGTTGTATGTCATAGTTGCACATCCTTCTACTTGCTGTATGTGGGATGCCGCCTCAGCATGGCCGGACAAGCAGTGTGTCAGTGCGCACCCGGGATCCGAACCCAGGCCGCCAGTAGCGCAGCGCGCGCATTTAACTGCTAAGCCACAGGGCCGGCCCCAGAAAACATTTTTATTTATTTAAATTGTAACATATTCTTCTTTGCGGTCTGGTGCCACCATCTTGTATCAATTAGGATAAATTGTTAGGAAAATGAAAACTTACAAAGAGGGAAAATAATTGGTGTTTAATGTTGTGTATATGTGTGTGGACATATACACATAAGCATATGCAAATGCTCCAACAACTAACATTATGCAGACTTTAGAAGTAAAAAGAATAAATTTATGTGAATGTGCGTGTGTGACTCTGAAGTAGAAAGAATTTCAGCAATTATTTGGTCTAATTCCCTCACTACTCTAAGAAAATTGATTTTAAAAGAGGTTTATTTATTGCTCAAAAGCAAATAGTTAATAGGTAGCAGAGGTGAAAACAAGAAGCATTTCTGACTCCAAAAGCAAAGCTTTTTTCACATAGAACAAATGTGTATAAGAGAGTGTGTGTATGTATACAGACAAACATAAAGTACCTAGTTAAGGGTCTGGCACATGGAAAAGCATGTAATTAGCAGTAATAATGTTATATATTTCTATTTATTCTTGATATTAGCCATAACTATCATTACATATGCTGACTGTAAAGAAGACAGTTTCTTCAACTTTTTTCTTAAACATTTTTAAGCGTACAATAATGATTATCTGAGCCTTGGACTTGCTATCACTGTAACTTTTCTGACCTCAAAAGATACACAGGCAGGTCAACATTAATAGGACCTGAATTGCTGAGCCTACCCTCAACTAATGTCCACAAACGTGTGCCCATCAGTATGTCTTGATTAGAAAAGTCAGTCTAGTTCTGACTGTTTGCTGATTTCAATTTATTCCTTTAAAATGAAAATAAATACATGGGAATGATGTTTTATTTAAGAACCTAATTCCAGACACATCAATGCATTAATACATGTCCCTATAGATGCTGCCATTACTAATCAAATCTGAATTATTTTCATTCAGCTGCTGCAACCAAATATCCAGATGCCTAGAGAATAAATAGCATGAGATGGTTCCAAGGTGACATGCTCTGAATCCTTCCTGTGCCAGATAAATTTAGTTATATCCATTGTTCTTATTATTCAAAATATATTGACAGTCCATCTACTCAGCAAGAAATCCCCCTCTATCTTATTCAGTATAACTTTTATGCTAAAAGAAAGCAGGTGTGTTGGGGAGGGGAAGAAAAAATGTATCTCCCTCCCCCACTCCCCACAAGGAGATATGAGGCCGCTGAAGCCCTGTTGATTTCCCAAGCCCAATTATTTCATTGTGCACTCTCCTCCTCAACAGCACACTTTACCTAGGGACACAGTCTGCCTAAACATCACACACTTAATGGAGTCCCCGAAGCTGTCTCAATTTCATTGCTTCTAACTAATAGGCTGTGATACTTTTTCCCCAAACAGATCAGAGCTCTTCTCTCATTCCACATCTTCCTCCTACAGAAAAAAAAAGTGTGTGTGGGGGGTGCAGCACTACTCTGATGAGAGAGAGTGTTCATTCCTGCTGCCATACCTTCATTACTGCCTAATACCTGCATTTCTTAAGGGCACAGCAACCTCACTTAATCCAATCTAGGAACTTCTTTCTTCAAGATAATGACAATAATAGGTGTTTCCTTATTACTGTCAGTAGTAACACTGAACAGCAGGAATCCACACACTTTGCAGTAGTTAACAGGCAGACAAGCCAAGTTTTGCTTTCCTTGGAAGACATCTAAAATTGTTTGCCCAGAGAGTATTTTAGGATTGAAAAAGAGAATAAGGAAGTAAGAGAAAAATGCAGCTTTCCTTAAACCCATAAGGTCTTTGGGATATGTTGCTAAAGGTCAAAGACAAGGATTTCAAAATTTTCCCATTTTCTTCCACCATTCAGGAGTAGATTTAGTATTCATATTAAAAGGATCCCCGGCGCGCACTGACTGCACCGCTTCTCTGGCCATGCTGAGGCCGCGTCCCACATGCCGCAACTGGAAGGATGTGCAGCTATGACATACAACTATCTACTGGGGCTTTGGGGGAAAAATTAATTAATTAATTAAAAAAAAAAAGGGGGGTCACTCCTACAATGATTTGGGTTTATGTCTTGAAAATGAGTCTGATTTCCAGAGGCAGTCATCACTCTATCGAAGGCCTCGCTTTATCTCCCCACAGAGAGATATAATTTATGTTTTTTAATCCTCAGCCCCTATGTTAATTACTATGTCTTACAGAAATTTTCCCATTAAATAATTTAAACATTTTGGGGAAAGGCTTCTAGAAAAAGAGTCTACTTACTTTTTTTAAAACTAATTTCTTAAAAAAGGTTACACATACTTTAAGATGGCATTCCTGCCATCTTCCAGGGTCATACCTAGGTGGAAATTTAAAAAAGAAAAGTATTGAGAAACCCAGGTCCAAAGGCAGGCTAAAGAAGTATTATAGCTATTTCCTGAAATGTGATGCCATCCCCCAGGGACAATTTCTGTGCTAAGATAATGCCTCTTATATAATGTGGGAAAGAATCAAAATAGTTAATCCAAACAGCTCTTACACACTGCTAGAACTCAGCAGCTCTCTTCTTAAGGCAAGACATAACAGTAACATTTAATTACATTTGACATTTAGCTTTGGGTTCCGTAAGTCATCCTAAATTATCTTTTGGATCAAAACAGACCTGAATTTTCCCACTGAAGACAGTTACTATTCTCTTCAAAGCTAAAACCCCTGATTGGCTTGGGATGGAAGAGGTAGCAAACATGTAGTCACAAACTCTGAAAAGCATCATCACAGTCCCTCAAGGAAACAAAGTCCCCTCTCTCATTGTGGCCTTTGCCCAGAAGGTATGTGACCATTCTAACTGTGGTCGATATTTCCTGGACAAGCACGTCAGTCATGGTTAGTCCAAAAGGTATCTAAAGTTGACTACAGAAAAGAACAGTGGAGGTGGTCTTCCAGTCAAGCTATTATGCTTGACCAAGTATTCACCAAATTAGAAACTTATACTGACACTTTCCAGGTTCAACAGACCGTCTCCTTTGTCATCTTTTTATAGCACGACAGATTTTGGTAAATCAAGGGTCAAAGAGAAGAAAGTGCTTTGAATATTAAATGCAGATGTGAGGAAGCCTAGAACTAACTGAATTCATTATACTGAACAATATTCTTTACAGATAAGGAAGAAATCATAAGAATACACATGAAAATAATAAAAGATTATTAAAGTGAATTCTAGGTTGGATCTGAGATTTAAATAACCCTGACAGTAGGTTATATGAATCACTGCACTTTCTTCCCCAGAGGGAAATCTATCTGAAACAGTCAGTGGCTGGCACAGGCCTACTTTATCAGGTTAGAAAATTATGTTAGGTGAGTTTAATCTGAATAGTGCCCTCTAAATGGATTAACATTTTTTCGAATTCTCTTCCCAGTGCTTGGCATTTTTGTTTTGTTGCAAAAATGAATGCTCTTTCTAAAAAGCTCCTCATTTAGGCTCTGAAATCAGATGGTTGGCCTTTAAATCTCAGTTCTGCTGCTTATGAGCTATGTGACCTTGAGCAAATTACTTTACCTCAAGATTTAGATCTATAAAATGAGGATACCACTTAGAAGGTAGTGGTGTGGTTTAAACACAATACTGCATGTAAAGTATTAGCACTGTGCCTGGCACAGAGTAAGGGCTCACTAGGGGTTAGTTTCTATTAGTATGTGTGTTCAAGATACACATTTGTCTGCATTTGTACTTCATTAACTTATAATCATTTCTCATTAGTGTCTTCAAAAGCAGTTCTTCTCTCTCATTATGTCTCATAAGGTGCAAACATATTTTTAGATCATGTCAAGCAACCAAGAAGGGCTCAGCATTCTGTAGGTTTTTGACTCTGTCAAGGCAGGCTGTCATCAGAGTTTAAGGACCACAGATCTGGCATTACAATAGCAGGTCTAAATGTAGTCAGGCTTGGTCCAGATGGAAGACAAAGGTAGTGCGATGCCATCTATGATTACAACTATGGACAAAAAGAACCCCACTGGGTTGATTACATTCTCATTATTTGTCTTTCTTCCCCTCCTCTGTGTGCATATATTGGCCTTCTCAGATTGTCGCTAATATCTATCTAATGGTGGTTTTTTCTAGGGTTCAAGTCTTGCTTGCATTTTGCCTGTGCACCAGAACTCGCACACTCACACAGAAGAAGTAAGATGATAATGAATGCAAGGAGCCTCCCTTTAACGCCCTCATTCCCCCCTCCATGTTATTCTGCTCCCTAAATTAGAATTCCATCTGCCCATATTCCATTTGGAACATCAGCGGTCTCAGTGGAGGCAGTGCCTTCAGAGTTCCTTTATGCCTTTGGCTTTCACTTTGCTGCAGTGTGACATGTTCAGACCAATAAGGATTTTTCCCGTCTTTACACTGAGAAGTGAGAAGTGCGAGTTTAAACATGCTAAAGGTAATTAGCACTAAGGCCTCGTACAGTCTCAAGTTCATCGCAGTGAACATGATAAAGCAGCAGCTTTTATCCCTCTCTCTTATTTAGTTCCATGGTCTCCTCTCAGCTTCTCACTTTCTACATCCGTGTTAAGTTAGCAGAGCTTTCCAATTAGCAAACTACTATTAAATACAGACTTTGCTCAAGATATATCAGAAGTGACTTGAAAGGAGTAGCACAAAACTTTCATTTCATTTGGCAAATTTACAGCAATGAACTCAAAATCAATATTCTATTTGTCAAAATTAGAAGGCCTACACTAAATTTATGTATTTCCTAAGAAATTTTTATAAGATACAGGAATTTTTTTCCCTTTGATGGCAAGTATAATCAATAAAAGAGACACTCTTAATATCAGGAAAAAAAGGAAGGAACACAGCATTTTTTTAGTGCCTACTATAAACTCTGTGATAGGGTTCTGTCACATTAGTTCATTTAATCTTCTCAAGATCACTTTGAGGAAGGTATTACTGGTCCCATTTTTATGGTGAAGTAACTGAGACTGAGTAAAGTTAAATGATTTGCCTAAAACCACACAATTAGTTAAAGCAAGTGTTTCAAAATTGAGGTGTCTGAACTCATTGACCACTTCCTTTGTCTCTTCTTATATAAAAATTGTCTATTTAAAATTAAATTAGGGAAATAAAATGGTTACAAATTACCTGATACATTTATTCACATGAGAGACAAGAACATATTACAGCATAAAAATCCGAAAAAAATCTATTGTTTTATGACTGTACTATGAATAAAAAAAAAAAGACAAAAGTCAGTCACTTAAACTATACAGTAAATACTCATGCAATGCATGACTATGAAATAAGATATGAAGGGTGTTAATTTGATGTATCAACAGAAACTTGGGCTTGTATTACCAGCTTTCACATCATTAGGAAAGCAGTGGATCACATTATGGAAGTATCATCTATAATGTGACATATCATTGTACTACCAAAGAGCACAAGGCCTGAAATCCAATTCAGTAAGGCTACAATAACATATTGTACTTAAATCTAATGCTTGAAGAATACGCTGTGTAGACGCTTCTGGAGAGAACAGACTCTCTTATCTCAGGAGTATATATTACCTACAAACAAATTTTACAGTATACAGTGTGAAATGATTAACCACACTAGAATGAAAACGCTATGGTTGAAATGCCCACTTTCTTCCTTCTGAACAAAATTATAAGCAATGAGATTACACAAGAGCGTGCACACTGTAAATCCTGTAGTAAACTCCTAGTCCTTTATAGGCATGAAAAAGGTTTCGTTGGGTTAAACAGAATTCAAACATCATCAGTAAAAAGAAGAGTAAAACACAATTGGCACCCCAAGGTTCCACCAGATGCCCATTTCTACAGTAATCAAGTCCAATGAGATTTAGGGAAACATCGCCTCACGATAATACATTGTCTAATGAGAGCTAATCTTGTCCCTGAAAGAGGGTAACTAGAATTCAGCTCAGCCTAGTGAGATGAACACCTCCACTGTCAGAATTTGGTTTAGCAAAAAAATGCAGCAGTGAGGAAATTCGTGAAATGATAGCTGAGTAAGCAACAGACAATTAAGGAATTTAAAACAGCTGCTAGGAGATGAGATGAGCCAACTGGCAGAAAAAAGACAGTTTTAATACTAATTATCATATTTAAAAGAAAACATGAGTACCTCCTTTACTCCTTAATGTACAGTATTTCTCATTACATTCAAACATCCACTTTGGCAAAAGAATACCTACAAGGCATTACCTAGCAAAGGTTTTAATTTGATTAAATACCAATCAACACTTTGGCTAAAGCCTCAGGTATGGGAGATGTGCAAAGGGAAATGATAGCAGGAAAAGGGTGCCAAGCTAGAAGAGCAATATTCCTTCTTACTGTGATTTTTATTAGGAACATAACGAACATTTTGCTCTGCAGTCTCTTGTGCTCAGAAGCCATCTAGATATCACTGTGTAAACATTCTAAAGGATATTAAGCACACATCATAAGCCACTCAGCCATTATTCATCCTTAACATGCTCCACCTCAAGCCACAATCAGGACTGGAGCAGGACCAAGTAACTCCTTCATGCTGATACATACTGCTCTACAGAAAGTGGCTTCAGTAGAGGGATAGCAAGTGGATAACAGCAAACTCAGTGTGGCTGAGGGATCAGCATCTTCAAAAAATAAAGCTGATAGCTCAGGTAATCTACATGTCAGAATTCCTTCTGCCTTCCTCAATATCAAAGAAATGAATAAAGAAGCTCTGAGGATGTTCAAGAGAGAAGCTGAGCAACTGTTAAGTGCCAGGAACCTTGCACATATCATCTCATTTAATATCTCACAGCTATTCTTATAGCTATTTTGCAGATAAAGAAACTGAGACTCAAGTGGGCAAAGTAATCTATCACACAGTTATATTGATTATCCCCCAAACGGTATCCTGGGCATTAATCCAGCTCCAAGATTGATGTACACGAGAATCTTTCCTTCTTAAGAAAATCGGCAATCAAATATTGCCTGGTCAAAATTCAGTGCCACAGCAGGGAATCTGGCTTATCTACAGCAAAAAACTAGAGTCCCAGCTTTCCTCCTCTGGCGTTTCCTGTCATTTTTCTCAAATTCTGTATTTATTAAGTCTTGGCCATAGAATGTCTCCCTTTAGTTTGTGTGTGTGTGTGTGTGTGTGTGTGTGTGTGTATGTGAGGAAGATTAGCCCTGAGCTAATAGCCAATGACAATCCTCCTCTTTTTGCTGAGGAAGACTGGCCCTGGGCCAACATCCGCGTCCATGCTCCTCCACTTTATATGGGACGCGGCCACAGCATGGCCTGCCAAGCGGTGCGTCGGTGCACGCCCGGGATCCGAACCTGTGAACCCTGGGCCGCCGAAGCAGAGCGCGCGTACTTAACTGCTGCGCCACTGGGCTGGCCCCTCGCTTTAGTTTTTGACTGATGTCATTTTGCTTCATTATCACCTAATTAGAATTGGTAGGGTCATTCAGAGGCACACTCTCCTGAGAAATGAGGAATGGGCCTGTGCAGTCAGCTCTCCTCCTGCAGCACTCACACCATCTTTGGAGCATACTACTATTGGTCCTTCTTTCACCAGGTTACTCTGGGTAATCGCTACTGCTGAGCAATCCTGGCAGTTCTTGCTATAATCCTTACATTTTTTTTTTTAAATCTTTGGCTTACTCAAAATTTCCTATAGGTACTTTTCCTTTCCTAACAGGTAAAGATAAATTCATATCTAGACTTTTAGAAAATAACTAGTTAATAAAGGAAACAGAACACCCATTGATGTCCACAGGCTAGCAAACGGTGGAATTCCCTAACAACAGGGCACACAGCTAATATTTAGAGGATATTTAGAAAATATAGAGCTCAGCCCTCATCATTCTTCAAACTCATGGTATAGTTAACCAAACACTACAGTTCTTTTTTTCTAGCTCACACCTGATGGGCTGCTGATTTCAGACAGACTCATTGGTAACCCGACTAATGTCCACTCTACTAATAGAGACTATTCCTCTCTTTGTCCCTCAGCATATGTCTTCCTAAATCTCTTTCTATGTTTATTCCCCCACCAGGGAGATCTCATTCACATTTATACACTCTCCCCAATTTCAGAGCACTGTCAACCTGTGCAGCCTCCTGGTCCTTCCCAGAGCAGCTGCCCTCCTCTCCCCCATCAAAGACCTTCTCTAAAAAAGTTGGCCTTTCAAGCCTGGCTCTTACTCAAGCAGCAGTTGTGGAATCATAAAATCGCACCCTCAATAAAACAAAAGTGTACATGTTTTACTCTTCTACATCTAGAAGCACTTAGCAAGTGCCTGGCACATAATTTGTTGTTGTCAGTGTTGTCGAGCTGAATCTGGCTCCTAGTGACCCTGTGTACAGCAGAGCAGAAACCCATCCAGTCTTTTTGCACCATCCTCTCACCTTCTGGCACTATATCACACAATGATCCACAGGCATTCATAGGGTTTTCATGGCCATTGTTTTTGGAAGTGGGTGGCCAGGTCCTTCCTAGTCTGTCTTAGTCTGGAAGCTCTGCTGAAACCTCTCCACCATGGGTGACCCTGCTGATATTTGAAATACTGGTGGCATACCTTTCAACATCACAGCAACACGCAGTTGCCACAGTATGACAATCAACAGATAGTCAGTATCATTCCTTAACAGGAAATGAACCTGGGCCACTGCAGTTAGAGTGCCCAATCTTAACCATTAGACCATCTGGGCTGACTCTGGTACATAATAGCACTCAGTAATTGTCATTGTATCACCATTATTAATGAATGTGATGGGATAAGGAAGTAAATGCACAATTTATCATCTGCAAACTAATTTGGGGGGGTTTAATACAACTTGTTTATGAAAAAACTGGATTTTATCAAGTGAATTATTACATGCTCAAGGCTTTAGACTTTTCTCTTTACTGGATAAATGGGAAAGTCATTCTGGCAGGAGTAATGATGGCCCAACAGTGCTGATGTCCATTAAATTACAAAGATGTCTTCTAGTTACCTGGCACGAGCACTAGCAACTTCCTTTTTGTGGTGTGATTCCAAAACAAGGCCAGTTGAGCGTGTCTGATAATCTGTGTCCTTCCTTTTCCTCTTACTACTATACACGCTGATTCTTAGATATCTGATATCAACAGAACAGTCCTTTGAAATTTATACAGTCTAAGAAGCCATTAACTTGAGTAACAAGTTCAGATAATTTTAATGTCAGAATTAGTAGCAGCTGTGCCAAAGTCTCCATCATGGAAAATCAAGGCTGGAATGAGTGCTTTACTGTAGTCTAATTTTTCATAAGATGGCCTCTTAATCAAAGAGGAAAGATTTGGCCAAATGAATATTTAAGCATAATCCAGTCTATATGCATGTGAAAGACAAGTCTTAAGGCAAAAAGATTCATGTAAACATCTCAATCAGAAGCCAGCATAAATGACTTAATAGGTAATTACCTTAGTTTATTTCTATATGTCCATATGATCTAAGATACATATCTTAGATCAAGCATAAAGTGATCAATGTTTTCCTTAAACTTATCTTAAACACCACCATAAAAACTATGAACACTATTCTTAGACCTAATACTAACTATTTTAAACTATAAATTTATCCTAAACACCACACAAACACTATTTTTGCATATGTGACTATCTTGTTAAGATCAGAACGTTACAGACAAAATGGAGTGGAACTTCTTGACTGTCACTAGTTATATTCTCAGAGTTCACATAAATTTAAAAACTCTTTGGAATGGTTTCCCTACTAATCTCCTACTAATCTAATAAATTCATTGTCAAGTCGGAATCAGGTTTGCAAAGGCAGTATATAGAATAGTGGTTAAGAGCATGGATTACAGAGCCAGAATACCTGAGTTTGAATCCTGATTCTGCCACTCAGCAGCTGCAAACATTAAGGCAAGTTATTTAACATCTGCTGCCTCAGTTTCCTTATCTGAAAAACAGGGATAATAAAAATACCTACCTCATAGTATTGCTCTAACAGTTAAGTAAGTTACTAAAATTACACATTTTAAGTGTGGCAAAAGTGTTAGAAATCATTATCATTACTATTATCTGTCTTTGCAATATCTGGGCAACTTATACCTTGGTTCAGGAAGGGCAGTAAGCAACAGATATAAACAAAAAGTCAAAATATAACAACTAACACTCTACTCACACACAAAAACAATTTGACCAGAATAAAAAGACCTAATCTTAAGTGGAAAAGAGACCTTATCAGACCCTCCTTAAGTTTCTTATTTAAGCCAATAAACAAGGAAACAACATTTGGTCTTCAGGCTCAGTCATCAGCCAATGATGAAGGCCTCCTGTATGGCTTCTCAGGGAAAACTTTAGAAAACAGATTCCTATAAACCAATTGGTGTCAAGTTTTTCTTGGCTTTCAAGCATAAAGACAACTTCTTCAGGTTTTATAGACATCATGCCAAAATTCCCCTAAACATAATCCCATTATGCATAGCTACATTGATAATATACTTCAACTCTCCTAAGGCCCAAGCCATGGAGAAATTACCTTTTGCCACCATGAATACTAAAATTGCATTCTCATAGGTAGGCCCAATACATACTAAAGTATTTCCTTCAAAGTGAACCATATTTCCTTCAGAAATCTTCATTTTCCAAACAATATATCTACTTGTTTTTTATGTAAAATCTACTTTTTTTAATGTAAAATTTCAATACTTAATATAACCTTTTTTCCCCCAGTAAACTCTAAGTCTAGATCCCTCACTCTTATACTCTTATAGTTAAGTACCACTATGCCACTAGCGATGACATATTCCAAGAATAATGTAAAACTCATTATCATATACCAATCAACTCTTATGGTTCTTTGATTCCACACATGAAAAGACTTGAAGGTCCAAACTACATAGGCTTGAGTCTAGGTTATTAATGCTTCTGAAAAGCTTGTCCTAATACCATCTCCAAAAGTGGAATGAAAAGAAATGTCTTCATGACTGACTGATTTTCAATCCTCAATAGCATAAAACATGGCTACACTTTAGCTCTTCTCTCTTTGCAAGCCACAATAATCTATTCAGTCTTTAGATGAATGTGATGCACGTCCTGCTGCCATCACAAATATTAAGACAAGTGACCTCACACAGCAGAAAAGACCTCAAAGAGGCACTGATTTTATTATTAATTACTGTCAGAAAAAGCAGTTTAATGTCATCTGGGCCCAAATCAAAACCTTTGGTTTTTATAGCTCAAATTATTTGCTGTCCCTGATGGATAAGAAAGATGCTAAGGGTGTTGAAATGAATTCCCACAGAACACTAGTGAGTATCAATTAATGAAGGGTCTACTATGTGCCACCCTTTGCTAAGCAATGAGAATACAAAAATAAATAAAACATTACTTCAAGAACTTTAAAATCAAATGAAGACAGATACACATAAATAAGAATAATGTAAGGTATTAGACAGTAAGTATTTCAAAAGCATCTAATGTCACATTTGGTGATAGACACATTTATCGGACTTCCATGTATGAATTATAATTAGGATGAACAGTTCCGGGATAAGTACAGATTATGCCAAAATATAGGCTTGAAAGAAAGGAAGCACCCAAAGAAATCTGTATAAACATCCAACACAGTCACAAAAAAGAAATTTAATATTGTAAGAAAAGGACCTTCCTTTGGTTCAGTTTCCTCAGAGGTACATCTCTAACTTCTGAAAGACAAAGACACCAGGGTGCTTCTTGTCTGTAGCCAGTAGACCGATACAAGGGAATTTTTTCTTCTCGGGTTCCAGACAGCCTTTGGACTGAAAAACAGAAGGCTGAAGAAGCCTCAAACCTTCAAACAGTCAAAACACTGTCTAGTCAAGAAAAGACTTACATGTAAGATTCTTTGCTTCATTTACCTATTCATCAATCAAAAATACATATTGACCATAAATGAGGTCAGGTCTTCTTGCCCTAAAACCTGGGAATACAAGCAAGAACATGACCAACTAGATTACATTGTAGTGTAGTCTAGAATCAACACACAATCAACAAATCCCCCCCTTTAGCCAGAGGGAAAAAGATGTGGTACCTCAGTTCCAGAAGAAACAGAGGGTCAGAACAAGAAATTCCCATTCCTGGGAGGTGGAACTCCTAGGAAGCCTTCTGTAGCTTCTGCAGAGGCTTTTCCCTCCAGCCAGAACACCTGCCTCCTCTGTGGCTAGTTGGGGATTACTTTCTACATTCTGTGCTTACTCTTCTTTATTTATAGACATATAACCGGCTAGTTGTCTTCTTGAGGTCAGGAATGGTAATTATACTTACTTGAATATGCTCCCCAGCAAAAGAACAAAGAAAAAAACTAAAATAAACATACAAACAAAATCAAAGAAAAGCTATTGAATGAAGAAACCAGTATGTCAAAGTAACAAAAGAAAATGATATGCTGACTTTTCTTCAAGACAATCTAACTCTTCTGAATTTCCCTCTATAACCCACCCTCACTGGCCAAACTAGAATAGATACTTCTCCACCAAATACATCTATTGAGTTCTATGTTCTATTAAACTTCCTTATTTTTTTTGTGTGAGGAAGACTGGCTCTGAGCTAACATCCATTGCCAGTTCTCCTCTTTTTGCTGAGGAAGATTGGCTTTGAGCTACCATCTGTGCCCATCTTCCTCTATTTTGTATGTGGGATGCTGCCACAGCATGGCTTGATGAGTAGTGCGTCAGTCTGCACCGGGATCCAAACCTGCAAACCCTGGGCTGCTGAAGCTGTGCATGAGAACTTAACCACTATGCCCCCGGGCCAGCCCCCTAAACTTCCTTCTCTAAATTTCAGTTCATTCAGCTGTTACAAAACGGTATAACTAAATTATAGGTGTGTTTGTGAAGCTTTCATTGGTTCCAAGCTTTCATTGGTTTGGCTGGGGAACAGATAGAGGAAAACTCCCCACACTCCATGGTTAACTAGTGAGAATACTTCACCCAAACTTGTGGGGGGTTCTCAAGCTATGCAAGTCAGCAAGCTGTGGCAGCAGCAGATAACGGCTCTATAATATTGTTCTGTGGGATTTTTTCTGCCATGTAAAGTCCTAAGAATGGCTTGACTATAAACAAACACAGATGATGGCTCCCACAAAGAAAGCAACTGAGAAAATGATTAACCAAATTGAAGATTTTTACAATATTACTCCTACCATAGTAAGTTAAATACAATATAAGTTAAATGACACGATGTAAAAACAGTACTTACACTTTCATTATTTAACATTAATGCCACCACTCTTTCTTGATGAGGAAATTAAGACACAGAGCAGTTAAACTATCTGAATAAAATCTAATACCTGAAACTAGGTATTCAGACTCCAAGAGAGTGAATCTTCTGTTGAAACAAACAAAACTGCGTGTATGTACACTTTTTTTAAAAGAATACTTTATAAGACAGAATTTTCCGGAAACGATTTGTTTTGATAATCATATATATATTTAATCCTAAACCTCTAATATTATCTCATCTGATCACACTCTTTACCACAACGTTCTGATTCTACTCCATGAGTATCATCAAATGATGGGGCTGCCACAATATGCTAGTTCTCACTTGAAGCAGACAGGAAATATATGAGGGGAAGACAAACTCTCTAGCAGAGTCCCAAAGAAAGGGAATTAACAGACTGCTGTAGGGGAGGAAAAATATCTTTTCCTTTTACTCTTCTAAGTTCTCAGCTGGGGCCCCTGTAACAAAAGACAGATTAACAAGAGAAAAGCATACAAATCTATTTAACATAAATTTTATGTGACATGGGAGACTTCATAAGGAAATGAAGACCTGAAGAAGTGGTGACACCTAGGTGTTTTTATGCTGGGTTTGATGAAGAGTGGAAAATTGTGATAGGACAAAGAGTATGAGCTAAGTGTGGTAAACTGGGGGAAACAGAGCAACCTGTTCATTTGGCTTTCTCTTGGATTCCCTCCATCTTTAGAGATAAGGATGCTCCTTTCCTCTGGGTATAGGGAAAGCATCTCTCACATAAGGGTCTTACGACCTGCTTCAAGGGAAAGTCACAAAGTCCTTCCTGCACCTGCCATTCTCAAATTCCTTCAGCTTGAAATATTCAATATGCCAAGCAGTCATATTTTGGGGTGGTATGTTCTGAACCCCACTATTATCCATAAATCACATTCCAAGATGTCTTTAAAATTTCCACATCACTAGAAGAACCTGAAACCTTCTTATAGAGTGAAATTAGTTTTCCTGAAACAACCAGAGCGGTACTTCTAAATGGAATTATAGCAGATTTGAAAGAACTGAATGCATAGTTTGAGACTAGAAAAAAGATCTAGGCAGATGGGCAGCCATAATCTCAGAGATGCATCCTTTTGGCTGATCCTGCAAACATGGAGAAAACGGTCACTTTACAAAGCATGTCCTGAGACTCTATGGAAGGCCTTGTTTTCTCCCCAAATCTCTACCACATCCATGAATGGTATCCTCCGATTAGGACCTTTATAAGGAGTCTCCAAAAGTGTTATTAAAATGCAGATTGTTTATCTTATAAAGGTCAATCTTAAGCCTTTACTATCCACTAACATAATCACAAGAGTAAAATTAGCAAATATATTAACTGTGTTCTTGGGAAATTAGGGAGGTGACCTATGATGAGGGGAGGAGTTAGAGTTGAGGAGAGAAATGGCCAGGTGGGGCAAGGAGGTATTGTAAAGAGTCCAATCATGGGTAATGACCACTAAGGGAAGGAGTAGCAAAAAAACAAAACAGAAAGGAAAATAAGAAAGAAAAAGAAAAAGGACAATTTTACCTGCTAAATTGCTTTGCCTAAGACAACCTCGGTTTCTAACCTCTTCCAGGAGGCTATTTAGAGTGAAATGGCCCAGCCCAGGGGTGCCATTTTCAGTTCTTAAAGAAGCAAGTAGAGCTTCTGGCTTGGAGCAGCACTTGACCCAAAGGGTGATGGGCAGAAGGAAGAGGAAAGAGAATTAACCAGATCCCCTGTGGTTAGAGTCTGCACACAGCAGGGCTGATAACCATGTCCCTCTCAGCATGGCTTCCAAAGAACAGTTCTTTGATTGCAGAAGTTACTGCTGTCCAGGGCTGAGCTGCATGGAAGGACTAAGGGTCAATACTCTGAGGGGAGGAGGCAGCCAAGAGAAGTCCTGGATAAGAAATGTAATAATTAACACATTTGTCACCTGGTGGTGTAGAGCCATAAAATAGTGATGATAAAATAGCAGCAATGCCGGCATAATTACCCTCTCCCAACCAACTGCCAAAGTCCGGTGATTAATCAAAGTCTCTCTAGGCATTTCTCTAAACAAGCCCAGCCTCCAATCCCAGTGTAAAATCCACAAGCCAGCTTCTGGGAGTGAGAAACAGGCAGTTGACTTCAGGATTTTTTCCTTCATCTGGAGAAACATGAATAAATCACACATCATCAAGTTTATCATTTTTCTCCTCAGAGAAATATGAAATATTATAGATCATCTCCAGTACATCAGCTTCTTCACACTCCATTAGCATGAAGGGACTATTTTTGATATAATTTATCAAACCACTGGCCTCATTTCTCCCATTTCCTTCAAAATGGAAACATGGACACAGTGGACTCAGGCTTCCCTTATTCACAAGTGGTCGCAATCTGTCTTCTAACCTGCCAGCAGAGATAAGTTAAAGGGCATAATTAGTGACAGGTCATCAACCTGTACTACCACCAAAAAGGCTGAAAGGATCTAGCTAAGAGACTGGAATGAGGCTGGGTGAAGTATACTTTAGTTAGATCCTGCTGAGGTGAGAATATGGTCTTTTTTTATGAAGAATCCATCTCTCTTACTAAAGTCAGTTTTCTCCTCAACCTTGCCCCACTCTGAAGTGGAAAGGGTCCCACTGAGGATGGCTGTCTGGTTAGTAAGCTACATGCACTTATTGGGAGCCAGAAATGTTTGAAAACTACAGTAGAGAATTAAAACATTTGCTCTCTTTCTACTCCCTCTTCCCATCAGCAAAAACACTTGGAAGTGTTTTAACAGCAAGGCTGAGAACCAAATGACCCATTCAATTCAATTTGATTATTATTATTTCAATTAATGAGGTCCTACTACATTAGAGGAGATTACCATGTGGTTCCCACTCATAGTCAGCTAAGCCAGTGTACACCTAACTAGCTGTAATGTAAGTTAGAATCAGACAAGGGGTATGAGATGTACATGGATAAGAAGGTATTTCATTAGGTTCCTGAAAACTGAGTAGAATTTCAACATCCTGGATAAAATACAAAACAGGAAAGACAACTAAGGGTAAAGAAATGTCCCTAGAAGCATGAAAGGGAAATGACACTGGAATGTAAGGTGTGAGGGTGAGACGTAAATAGTACAAAGACCAAACATGTTAGGCAAGGATGGTTCTAACAGCAAGCTGAGGAGGCTGAGCTTCATCACCTAGGCAACAGGAAGCCACTGAATGTTTTTGAGCATAACAATAAAGATTAAAACTGTGTCTAAGAAGTTAACTCTAACAGAACTGTGAAAGATGACCAAGGAGAGGTGAGAGGAGCATTAAGAAGACTAGCAAGAAGACTCCTGCAACAAAATTTCCCCGCAAGTCCCCTCTAGAGCATACAGCTTGAAGATAAGGACCTTCTTTCAGCAGTCTTAAATCTATCATGCCAAGCACTAATAGGTGCTTAGTGCAACTTGCTGAAACAATAAATGGACATGTGTGCAAGGATATCTGTAGAAGAATGTTCATAGCAGCATTGTTTGTAATAGCAAAAAAATTGAAAACAATCTAAATGTTCATAAATAGAACAGATAAATGGTGGCATACTCTTAAGCTAGAATATTATATAGTATTGGAAGGGCAAAATACAGCAACCGGAATTAATCTCACGAACATAATGTTCAGTTAGAAAAAAGTTAAACATACTATATAATATTTGCTGATTTACACAGGTAAAAAATGTATAAAAATATTCATAACAGAAAACAACAAATTCGGAATTGTAGTTATTATCCTTGGGCTCTGGGAGGAGAATCTGATCAGAATTACAATGGGGGCTTCAACTATACTGGAAATGTTTTATTTTTCAAGTTGGGTGGTGGGTACATGGATGTGTATTGTATAATTTTTATACCTTGATTTAATAAAATAAAACAAAAATAATAATGAATAGTCAGGGGAATCTTGGGGGGCTAACCACATTTAAGGACACGAACGACAAGATAATAATCAGTGAAGTCGACTGAGAAAGGGCAGTGAAGAAAAGCAAGAAGTCAGACAACTGACATACTCTAGGATCTGGAAAACCACAAGCATGTGCAGCTGAAGGGCTGTCAGAATGTGGGCTGCAATTCATACACTTGGTCCAGACTGGGCAGGGAGACAGCAGAAGCCAACGGCTAGTGAGAGAACTGGAAATGAGGAAGGACCACGGGACTGACATAAGGGCAAAGGAAGGGTCAGGGAGAGCTAGCGAGAGGACCAGGTGGACCATGATTGCATTAAAAACGAATGGAAGCCTAGATGGAAGACTTCCTTTGCAAGAAATACAGAGAACAGGGCTGGCTCCGTGGCTTGGCGGTTAAGTGCTCGCGCTCTGATGCTGGCGGCCCGGGTTCGGATCCCGGGCACGCCCCAAGGCACCACTTCTCTGTCCAACCCGGGGCCGAGTCCCACGTATAGCAACTGGAAGGAGGCGAACCTATGACATGCAACTATCTACTGGGGCTTTGGGGGGAAAAAAATGAATAAATAAAATCTTAAAAAAAAAAAAAAGAAATACAGAGAACATATCTATCATTAACCTCCAGGAAAAAACCAAGTGTGTGTGTGTATGCACACGTGCACCTGTGCATGTGTGTGTTTTGTTCTGTTTTAAGATAATTCCAAAGTTGGCAGCAAAATTTACTTTCCCGCCTCCTCTTCTGAAAGACTGGATTTTATACTATCCTTCTTCTTAAAATAATAAAGTATTTTCTTCCATTTTAAGGCTGAATTGGGACAGGAGAGCATGGGAAGTAAATCAAAGCAGAATAAGAACACACATCAACCTCTCATATTTTTCTTCTTACAGAAATGCAATAGGATAACTTATTTTAAAAAATCTGAAGTTTATTAGGTTGATATTTATTTTGGTTTCCCTAGAGGGTACAATTATGCCTTAGAAAGACCTGTGGCTGAAAGATTTTCACAATAAACTATTTCTATGCTTACCACATGTACCAGGAGCAGCAAAGAAAGTCTCCTTTGTGAGGCATTTTGCAGACAGACGACTCCTACTCTTTTCTGTTAGCAGCATCATGGGTTCTAGCATTAGAGCTCCTCTGACCACCACCCACACTACAGAACTGCAGCCTGTGGGAGTCATACAAAAGGATTATGTTGAGCATCCCAGTCAGAATTGAAAGAGTCTCAGAATAGGAGATAAAATACAACCCTGAAATAATCTTCTTGCACAACCAAAGCATTGATCCCAGCATTTGCAATGAAGATTATACCAAGGCTGGTGGAAAGCTGGGAAGGGTTGGTCTCAGGGTCCTATATTCCCTCTAGATCAGAAAATCTATACTAAGCTTAGAGATCAACTTTCACAAGAAGGAAGCCTTGTCCAGATAAGTTTCTGTCTCCCATTCCCATTTCTGGGGAAATCCCACTTCACAAGTTGAGTATATGAGTTCAGTTCACTACCCTTTACCAGAGCTGTGAAAATGTAAGCTAGAGACTTTCAGAAAACATCTGCCAAATCATCATGTGATAAAAAATAATCTACATGGACACAGGAAATAAGAAATGGGTTTGTCTCTCTCTAACTTGCCAAGCTAGCAGGTGACACTGCTGGAGGTGCCCAGAAAAACTTGATGTACAGATGTTAAAAATGCAGGAGGACAAAAACACAATGTAACATCTCTAGATAATCACAGCTATTCCTGAAGAACCTCCCTTCTTGGCCTGGGGGTAACTAAAACTCATTCTTCAAGGCCTGTGTAAGTAACCAGTAAAGTCAAGGAGGAAAAGAGATATATTTATTTGAACTCAAAGATGTGTCTGTGAGAATGTGAAATACACGCAGACTCACAAACCCAAGCATTTTCTCCACTTCTGCAGACTTGGCTGGGGACAACCAACCATTAGGCACCTAGAGTTTAGTTCCAATTCTCTCTGAGCCATAAAATGCCATAGGGAGATGGGAGACCTCATGTGATGGGCTTGCATTCCAAGTGCTCTGATGAAGCCTGTGGTGTCCAGCTGAGCCAAAGGTGGAGCCAAGGTAAACAGAAGAGAAGACAAGCCAGGAAAACGAGATGGCATGGAGGCCTAGCACATTAAAACACAGTCATAAACAACATGGAGACACAGACTTCCCCATGAGTCACAGTGGGCCGTTAAGATGTTACCCACTTGCTGCCAAGGCATTCCAAAAGACATCCACAAGACTTTGTCATACAACGACAGAGATTCACCAGGACTTTGTAGGACCTGCCGAAAGTCCATTCTATATTTTTAGTATAGATATATAGCTATGTGAAAACTGGCTATTCTCCCACTGCACAGGAAAGAAACAACTTTCCATTAAAATCCCTTTTTATTACACCAGGAAGTTCTAAATGATGTCAGTAATGGCAAAGGAAACTGAGACAACCAACCCTCTGTGTTTTGGCAGGCTTAAAGACAGAGTCATTAAAAAAGAGATTTATTTTTAATTGGTATCCAAGTGGTGCTGCCATTCACATTTCTCTTAAAATGTTCTCAGGACACTATACAAGTGGCTAACGGCACCACATGGACACTCACCCTTCAGGGGGTTAAAAGACATAATATTAGGGGTCTAAAACTCAAAGGAAAATTAATTTCCCAAGAACGACAAATGAAAAGAATGATATTAATTGTAGAAGATCAACCAATCAACCACAAACAACTAATGAGAAGAAGTACCAGAGTGTATCAGCAATGACTTGAACAAACTCTGTGGACAGAAAGAGAAGAGATCATTCCAATGCAGAACAAATAGATTTAACTCAAAAAGAAAACACAAATCCTTGCTAGGGGTGAGGTGCATCTCTTACACATGATAAAAATGAACCTTTCTTGGAGAGAAAGTTTCTTTTCTTAAAGATATCCCTGGCTAAAACCTGAATTTGGGCTGTCAGGTTCAAATCTCTTTGCTCAGTGATCACCAGCCTCATAATCTTGGTTAAAAGCTTTACCTTTTCTGAGTCTCAATTTCTTCATTTGCAAAATGTGAATAATAAAATCTACCTGGTAGACTTGTTCTGAAACTAAATGAAATAATATCAATGAAAGTACTTAAATACCATGCGAGGCCCATAGCAAAAGTCAGTAAGTCTGGATCTCCTCTTCCACACACCTACTCCTTTGAGGCATCACAGTGTGGTGGTTATGAGCACAGGTTCTTATACAGGCTGTTCAAATCCTGGCTCAGCTAGCTATTAGCTATATGACCTTAGACAGATTTCTTAATCTTTCTAAGCCTCAGTTTCTTTATTGGAAAAATGGAGATAATCATAGTGCCTCCTTGATGGAGTAGTTGTGAGGAATAATTGAGTTATTATCTGAAACATGCTTAGAAGAGTGCCTGGCACACAAAGTCCAATAACTGTTAGCTAAGATCATGATTATTATTAAATATAAAATTTGAAAACTTATTGACAGAGGGAATATTTCCTTTGAAATTTTGAAAAATTTCAAAGCATTTATTCAAGTCAGACCTTCTAAGCATGCCATGTCTCCTGTGAAGACATTGATGTAATAATGATATTTTGCATTGGTACTGTACTTTTCATTTTTATAAGTGTGGCTAATGCACTTTTGATTTCCCTTTAAGAAAGAAAGAGGTAAAACAGCAAGAAAACAATTCATATAAGCAATTTACTTATTAAAAAGCATTTACGGGGGCCGGCCCTGTGGCTTAGTGGTTAAATGCGCGCTCTCCGCTACTGGCGGCCTGGGGTTCGGATCTCGGGCACGCACCGATGTACCGCTTGTCCAGCCATGCTGAGATGGCGTCCCACATACAGCAACTAAGAAGGATGTGCAACTGTGACATACAACTATCTACTGGGGCTTTGGGAAGAAAAAAGGGGGAAAAATGGAGGAGGATTGGCAATAGATGTTAGCTCAGGGCCAGTCTTCCTCACACACACAAAAAAACCATCATGCTGAGAGAAAGAAAAAAAAAGGAAAAAAGTTTAAAAAAAAAAAAAAAAAGCATTTACATATAAAAAGCATCTTCCAAGGTACAGCCTGAGATCAGAATAAATCCAGCCCAACTTTCCATAAGATTCTCATTTTATATCCATGTCTTGGTACAGAAAGAACTGCACTCCAATACCATGGCCCCAAGGCTATGCAAGACAATCCATCATCAGAGAGAGATTCAATTATATTTGCTGGACCATATACTCTCTAAGACAAAAATATACTGAATACAATATAGAAAGATTTTCAAGAACAAGTATATTGAAACAAATATGTTTTTTAAGAATGATCCAAATTAACACCACTTCATCCCAGTTAACAGAGGTTTGACTGTATTATCTTCTTAATCAAGAAGACTAAGTATTATGAAATCGTATGTGAAAGCAAAATGGGTTAACTATTCCTGGCATTTAAATCCCATAATAACATTTCTTCATACAAACATTGCTGAGAAAAAATAGTGGTTTGGAGAGGCAAAATCATTGCCACTTCACAAAAGAAGAAACTGAAACTGAACACCAGAAGTTGAACAATTTCTCTAGAATTAGTTGCTCTTGAGCAAGTGTCAAGAAGGTAGATCTGAGACATCCTGTCCCTGGCTCCAGATGGTAGACAGTGAGACTCTAAAGCTATGGCCAGTGAGTAATTTTCAGGTGACTACTTGGATATTTTCTTATAGTACTACCATTACTATGCAATTATTATAGTAATCATGTTTATAGCTTTCTTATTTGTGCTATGAATTACTACATTTACAATACTCCATCCTTCATTGGGAACTACTCAAAAACAATCCTATTCTAGCCAGTAACTCTAATGAGTCCCTGTTAAAGTGATGAGAACACCTGCAAAAAGCCATCAGTCCATGGCATTCTCTCCTCCTGCTGAAGTGGTATATGGAATCCAGAAAAGTTCCAAACTATATTTCAATCTGAGTGCCCTCCAAGTACCTTCCAGTTTCTGTATGAGACAGTCAATCGTACAACTTCCGCGTAACAATGTAAAATATTAGAAAAGAGGTTGTTGGAAGTAAGAATGAATGACTATAAAAGACAAGTACATGTTTTTGTCATGTAAATATTTCAGATCCTTGTTTCTGTCCCTCAAATAATTCCAGGAGGGATTCTACAAATGCTAAGAATGTCCCATTGCAGAGAATGGAATATAACACTTTCTCCCCACTTTCTTCAACAGTGGTCCCCAAACTCCCAAAGATAAGAGGACTCTACATTTTAAGAAAAATTCAAATAGGAAGAAATTGAGACTCCACAGAATTATCAGAATGTACCAACACTCTGGCTAGTCCAATGAATCCTTTACCACACCATACACAAAGAATCAAAACACGTGATAGAATGTACTTTGCAGCAAAATAGATGTTCCTCCTCACCCTAATATCCCTCTCCCTTCCTTCTGGAAGCTTTGGAGGTTTATAGGAAAAGTTTATGGATCATGATGAATTTTGGGGGTCAAATCCAATGAACTGAGTTAGAATAATCAATTCTCATCTATTAATCAACTACAATCACAATGTTATATAATCATTATATTGTAGACATAATAATAATGAAGGCAATGCAATTTGCTATCAGTAAATTTTGGCAAGCAATAACATTTTCTAATAAGAACACAGCCAGGAAAATAGTATATGGTGTTGAGAGAGATATTAAAATCGGCAAAACTGCACAGGGAAAGAAGGCATTAGATATACATATTTTCAAGTTATTAAAAACTGAAAAAAATATAAAGGTGAGATTAATGTTACAGAACCTATCTGCATCTCTAGAAATGAAGGGTTTAGGTTATATGAAATATCTTCTGCTCTCTAGGATGTACTATAGCTAGCAGAAGAACCTCTGCATAGAATGTGAATGAGTGACAGGCTGAGAAGCATCAGATGAAACTGAAGAAGGAAAATAAAATTCCCCAAGAAAGAACGTTCTTTAATTATGAAGAAAGTTGTCTGGGATTACCCTACAGAAATCTTGCAAATCCTTGCTCTTTACACCTGGTAAAATGAGAGCTACCTGGAAAGCCATCTTTCCTGCCTAACTCTCTCAGGTCCATAGACACAAAAGGACTGCGAATAGAGAAGCAGCAGCACTACAAGACATCCTGCAAATACTGGGAGCAGGCAGAGGCCACAGATTCAGCACTAGTAAGCATTGTGTGTGTTGAACAGAGGGGGTTAGAAAAGGCAAGGGGAGAGTGGGGGATGCTTGCTGGGAAAAAAGGGTTTCCATCACAAAGCAACAGCAATGAGGAGAAACTCATGGCAGATGGGGAAATTCTGCAGTCATCTGACCTCTGAAAGGCAGAAAGAAATGTAGCCTGTCTTAAAATCTCTGAGCAAGAAAAGAAGGGGGGAAAAACTACCAAAAAAAAAAAAAAACTTGTTTATAATAAAGACTACATTCTGTAGCAATTTCCTAGATTCCTGGGGTTAGAAATCTAGATTGCCAATGGATAAGTGAGCCTTAAAATCACATCCCTGCTGACAAAAATTCATTTCTTATAACCGTCTCCATTTACCGGAATGCTGAATCTTTCCCATGGGGAAGGAACAAATGAAAATGTTATTTCTCTGCTCATGAACTCATACCTTTCTGTCTGCTTTTCACTGTTGGCAATTTCATTCTCCTCCAAATTTGACTAAAGCCCGTGACCTGAGGGAAATAATGTCTATATAATAATCTTCTGAAACTCTAATTCTGAGTCATGTTTTTTTGGATGTTGCCTCGCAGTTTATGAAAATTGCACTGAGCTATGAAATGTAAGTGATGTGATGTCTCTGCCTAACATAATCATTTTGCTGGTGAACATGTTGCAAATACTAACGAAAAGGAGGCTCCCACAAAAGCCATGAAAGCTGGTTAATGGCAACAATCTAGCAGCAGTGGCCCCCATCTTCAGAGCTCTTCCTCACAGTCCTCTCAGAAGAGAATTGCAAAGGGTAGACACAGGTGGTCAAAACATAGTCAGGAAAAAAGGGAAAGGACTTACTTCTATTGTGATCCTTCCCTGTCCCTATATGCCTGAAATCTCTGACTTATCAATTCCTGTGAGCTTGGGACAATGGCATGCAATCTGACAGTTTGCGAACAATGGTATACTGACTTTCCATTTTAAAGAAACCTCAATTTTGAGACAGGATCAGTTATCTGAAAGAGTTGAGCTGTGCAGTGTAATTAGTGAATATCTATGATTGCAGATAACTATCATACCAGGCGGTGGACCCTACAAGGCTGAAATTTCCATGCATCGTTTTTGGTGAATTTAACACAACCAAATGGGTTTCAGGTCCATTATTTTAATTTTTCACTAGTCATTTCAATCTATTCAATGTGCAAGTGAAAGAATTCAATAAAGAAAAGTTATCAAGATAACTTGCCCCTAGTAAATATGATCTCAAATAAAGAGACCTTGTAACACAAATGTCTGTGATCTATCATGCCAGTGCACTTACCATTACTACCAAAAAAGACATGGAAATAATAAAAAATATTAAAACTAATATTTAGTTATCAAACTGCCTGTTGAGAGATGGTGGACGAAAGTATGTTTTTTAAAATAGAAAGCTTTATTATTTGAAATTCTCTCTCCTCTTCTGATTCCCAGCAAAATGAAAGGTGTTATAGTTTCCAATTTTCAGCAAATATTACTGCAATTGTATTTGGATCTTGAGGCTATTCGGGGAATGTACAATGTTAGAAAATTAAGCAGCAAATAAAGTTTTGTAAGTAACCCACACATACATGGCATCACTACCTATGACTTGCCAACCCCCACTTAACTAGTAATAGTAAGAGAAAATGATTAGCAAGTATTATGGTCAAATGCAAAATCATATCCTTTAACATTTATTGTGAAGATTATTTTATATATTGGAATTATAGATATTTAAATGAATCCTAGACATGGTAAATTACTTCTGACTTTCACTGAACATATTCCATACAAACCTCTGCATTCTAGCCATACAGCACTCATAATTTTAAAAAATTAAAACCAAAGCATTAAACTCATGACTGTGAAGTCTTCTCAAGACTAAGAGAAGGAACAGGACTTTGGGTGATAGTACAGCGGTAGTATAATTGTTTTCAAGAAGGATTGACAATCATTTGTCATAAACTCTGTAGCAGTTCTCCAAAAATTACTCATTTGAAGTAACTCAATCTAGAAATGATCTTAAATGAAACTACTCTTATTTGAAAAAAATTTACAAATAGGCTGGTGATGTTTGCTGCATGCAATAAATCATCAAAATAAACCCTAAGCCCTGGTCCCCAGTTATACCCATCTCATGTTACTAACTTAAATCTGCCAAGGACATCTAAACATATTTGTAAAATGGGAATTTTTACTGGGATTATGAGCATACCACTCTATTGAAATCTCTATCAGCTTAGTAGGGATGTAAATCACAAATTCAATTTTTCTTTCTTAATCTTTAATTTAAAGACTTGTTCATCTACTGAGAAGGGGAGCTATTATAGGTCAATTGTGCCTGCAAACCTAAATTATATTCTTCTCTATTAGAGAACATCTTTTATTTTGGGTAACCACACAATAAGAGAGAAATGATGGACTAATATTTAGGGCAAAAACATTATGACCTCAACAGTTGCTGGTACAAAATATATATTTTTAGGAGTAAAATTTAAAAGTTCACTCATTTACCAGCCCACAAAAGTCTTTTTACTCCTTATTATTAAAGAGTCACATCTGTCACATTAAATCTAACATAAATTTCTAATACTCCTAAGACCTTTCCAGACCCTGATTTAGACATATATTGCAAATTCATTATCTTACTGCTATTCTATTACACACGGTTCTTCCAAAATATATACCAAATCCTGCATCTTTAAAAGCAGAGCAGAATTTTCTACCTTTTGTTTTCACTGGTTAATATTAGGTTGTGCCTCTTGATGACATCATCTGTGTGTTAATGCTTTCTATTCAGGGAGCTAAAACTACTGGGAGTGTGTACAAACACCATGAGGAAGGGTCCCTCGCTCATAGAGCATGCAGTAAATGTTTGTTGACAGACTGATGGGACACACATCTTAAGCATGAATCCATACTTCAAAATCAACAAGTTCAATCACAAAATATCTAATAATACCATTGCAGTGTAAAGCTAAAGTAGACTATAGCAATTCTGTGACGTTTTTATTAATATTTCTGAAGGCTTCAAGGGTATTTTTTAAGCCTGATCACTTATCAAGTTTTAGGTATTTAATTTTATCCAAAGAAATTATATTCCCCAGATAAGTCATGTGATTATGTACTTAAATATATTGTGTACTACACTAGTATAGATCTCAACTGAATGTAATTGTCATTAATTACAAATTTGTGTATAGTACACACTATATCTCTAAATGCCTAAAAATAAAAGCAATTTAAAAACTAAAATCAAATTAGATTTTTCATTTCTTCTTTGATCTATGAGGTATTTAGAAGTATGTCATTCGACTTCCAAATATTTGGGGATATTCTAAATATCATTCTGTCATTGAGCTCTAGTTTAAATCTGCTTTGTTCTGTGAACATAATTTGCATAACTTAAATGCTTTTACGGGCTGGCCAGTGGCTTAGCGGTTAAGTGCACGCGCTCCGCTGCTGGTGGCCGGGGTTCGCATCCCAGGCGTGCACCGCTGCACCACTTCTCTGGCCATGCTGAGGCTGCGTCCCACATGCAGCAACTGGAAGGATGTGCAGCTATGACATACAACTATCTACTGGGGCTTTGGGGGGAAAAATAAATAAAATTATAAATGCTTTTACATTTATTGAGATTTACTTTATACCTCAAAATATGGTCTATATTACTGAATATTCCAAGTACACTTGAAAAAAACTGTATTATGTTGTTGAGGGGGTATTCTAGAAATGTCAATTGAGTCAAGGTGATTGATAGTATTACTCAAGTATTCTATGTCTTTTCTATATTATGTTTACTTGTTATTATACCACTTACTGAGGAAGGAGTGCTGAAATCTCCAACTAAATTGGTGGATTTGTCTAATTCTCCTTGCAGTTCTATTAGTTTTTGCTTTATGTATTCTGAGGCTCTGTTTTTATGTACATATACTTTTAGCTTTCTTGATGAATTCTTGTTTTCTTGATGAATTGACCTCCTTATCATTATGTACTATATGATACATTTCATCCCTGATAACACTGCTTCTTCTTAAGTTTGCTTTGCTGATGTTAATATAGCCTCTCCAGCTTTCTTTTGCTTGAGCTTTACCTGATAACATTGTTTTCCATTCTTTTAGTTTTAACATAGCTGTGTCTTCATATTTAAAGTAAGTGTCATGTAGACAATACATAATTGGGTTTTGCTTTCTATCCAATTTTATAAACTGATTTTTAATTGGCCATTTATATTTAATGTAATTATTGCTAAGGATGGGTATATATCTATCATCATACTTCTTAAAAAATTTGCCACATCTGTTTTTTTGTTCTTATTTTCCTGGTTTTTTTTGCCTTCTTTTGCTTTAGTTGAGCATGTTTCATGATTCCATTTTATCTCTTTTATTGGCTTGCTAATTATACTTCTTTGCTTTATCTTTTTCCTCAGTCGTTGCTCTAGAGTTTAAAATATACATCTTTAACTTATCATAGTCTACTCTGAAATTTTATCATATTACTTCATGTATAGTAGGAACCTTACAACAGTATATATTTTCCTCACTCCTTCCCTTTTATTGTTGCCAAAATTTTACTTTGACATATGTTATAAAACCCACAATGCATAGTTATTATTTTTGCTTTAGACCAGGATCAGATACTAAATAATTTAGGCTTTGCAAGCCATATATTGTCTCTGTTGAATACTCTTTGATTATTTGTTTTTAATTTTTTCAATCCTTTAAAAAAATAAAAACATTCTTAGCTGTTAGGCTCTACAAAAACAAGCCAGAAGTGGCATTTAGCTCATGGGCTACTTTTTGTCACCCCTTGCTCTCATCTTTTTTCAAAATCTTAAAAGTAAAAAGAAAATGTCTTTTATATTTATCCATACTTGTACATTTCTGCTGCTCTTCATTCCATCGTGTAATCCCAAATGTTCCATCCAGGAGCATACTCCTGCTTGAAGAGCTTCCTTTAACATTTCTTCTAGTGCTGGTCTGCTAGCAAAGAATTCTCGTAGCATTAATTTTGCCTTCCTTTTTGAACGACATTTTTCTTGGATATAGAATTCTAGATTGAGAGTATTTGTTATTTGAGTTCTTGAAAGATGTCACTCCACTGTCTTCTAGCTTTCATAGTTTCTGACTAAAAGTCTGCCATACTTTTATCCCTCTGTATGTAATATTTCTTTTGTTTTCTCTGACTGCCTTCAGGATTTCCTCTTATCTCTGGTTTTCAGCAGTTTGACTAAAATGTATATAGGTGTGCTTTTCTTATCTTGACTGGATCTGTGGTTTGTTATCTTTCATTTTGGAAAATTCTCAGCCATTCTCTCTCCAAATATTTCTTCTGCCTTACTTTCTTTCTCTTCACATATTAGATTGTTTCATTTGTTCCACAGTAGTATGCTCTGTTTATGAATGCTCTGTTTTTGATTTCCAATCTTTTTGCTCTCTTTCAGTTTAGGCGGCTTCCACTTCTCTCTTCTCAAAGTCACTGATTCTGTCTCTACTGTGTCCAGTCTATTAATAAACCCACAGAAAAAAATTTCATATATGATTTTCTCATTTCTAGCATTTCCATTTGGCTCTCATTTATAGATCCCATCTCTCTGCTGAAATTCCCCCGATTTATGTATACTGTCCACCTTTATCCATTAGACCTTTTAATATAGTAATCATAGTTATTTCAAAGTCTCTGTCTAAAGTTTGCATATCTAAACCATCTCTTGGTTTGGTTCTCTTAACTGTTAAACCTCTTGACAACAGGTCTTTTCTTTCCCCCGCACCCTCCTTGTTCATGTCTGTCTATCATAATTTTTTATTGAATTCCAGACTTTAAGTGTAAAAGAAACTGAAGTAAATAATATTTCTGCCTGCAAACGGGTAGCTTCTTTCAGGCTGTTAGCACGGGGGAATGAGCAAATCTAATCAGTAATTGAGTTGGGTTTGGGCTTTGTTCTCCATATAATTAGTTTCAGAGCACCACAGGATGCAAATTCCTCCTCTGATAGACTGCTGTGACCTAGTTCTTTGTGAGAGTCCAAAAGTTCCAAAGCAGAAGCCAACTGAGTCTCATCATTAGAAAAACATCAGGAAACCATTTCTAAAAAATCAACAATCAAGGAACATTCTAGAAAATACCTGACCAGCACTCCTCAAAACTTTCAAGGTCATCAAAAAGAAAAAAAGTCTAAGAAACTGTCTCAGTCTAGAGAAGCACAAGGAGACATAATGACTAAACATATAATGTACTGTCCTGGATAGAAGGCTGAAACAGAAAAAGGGCATTAGGTAAAACCTAAGAAAATGTGAATAATGTATAAACTTTAGTCAATAGTAATGTAGTAAAATTGGTACATTAGTTGTAAAAACACATCACACTCAGGTATGATGTTTACAATAGGGAAAACTAGTGGCACGTATATGGGAACTCTCTGTAGTATCTGTACAAATTTTTGTAAACGTAAACCTATTTTTCAAAAAAAGTTTTTTTAAAAAAGTGTTAAAGAGTTTTCCTCAGTGTTCATGATCCCCTCTAAACTTACAGTAGGCCCTACACACACACGTTACACAGTGTGTGTGGGTGAGTTGTGGCTGGGGGGAGTTTCTCTCCATGCTTTTGCCACTCCTCTAGCAGTAGACTACTATTGTTTATTTTTTGGTGCAAGGCTTGTGGTGGGGGAGGGAAGTTTCTCAGACGTTCTCCTCCAACCTCAGTCTTAGCCAGGCCCTGGACATCTGAGCCTCAGGAGTGGGACTTTCTCAGAATTTCTGCTTCTCCCTCAATGCCAGGCAATCACTGCTTCCTAGTCAGTTCAGTATATAGAGTGCAATCAGGTTTCCTGCTCTTACCTACACGCCTCCCATGGGAACCCAAGTTCTTGTATTGGTGGAATATCTCCGGCACGAAGAGATTTCCTGCTCCTCTGCCATAGGCAGCCTACCTCTGCTTTGTATCAGTGCAGAATCCTGGGCACCATGATCCCTCCTAGTGGCAGATGGCTTTTGCTTAGGTCATTCAAGGGTGGGGTGGGGTTCACAGTCATCCCCTCATAGCAGCTAACCTTGTGTAATACTAGAAGGGCAGATAGGTTTCTTGCCCCTCCTCCATGACATGTGGCTTTTGCTTTGTATCTGAGAAGTGTCTGGGATGTGGGCATGAGAAAGTAAAATTTAAATATCAAATTTCTGCTTCAGTATCAATTGTGAGAAAGATCTAACGATCTCTCTCTCTTTCTCCTTGAACCTAACATTCATCTTTGGTATGAATGTGCCTAGTCCCAGTTTGGAACATACTACTTGATTAGTTCCTTAATGCTAGATTTTCTTTTTAACTCTCTGAGCTCTGGAACATCTCACACTGGGTGTTTAAACATATAAACTATGCTGACACACTCCAGCTTCAGTTAACTTATTTAGACCAGGCCATGAGGTGGCTGCCCACCACTCCTCTGTACAGATTCTCTCCCTAACCTGATCTTCACTAGCCTGTCACACCAAAGGCAGAGTCACTTCTAAAAAAAAAGCAAGCCTCTACCCTGGTCCCCTCCCCACCTAGTGTAACACTGTGGTAAACCAAATAAACACTACTGTTATATACGTTGTTTAATTCAATGTCATGAAATTATTTCCTAGCTTCCCATCTATTCATCTTTCTATCAATATAAATGCATAGAAAGCTATTTGGAAAGAGGCTCACCAGATGTTAATAGTGGTTGTTTCTGCAGAAAACGTAAGATTAAGGCTGATGTGCTGCCTTTTCTTTGTACCTTTTTCTACTATGTAAATCATTTATAATAATGGTGTATCATTTTTATAAAATGATTTCCTTTCCTTTAATAACACAATTCAAGGACAGTAATCAGATTGGGAATCATCTGCCTCTGATTTATAGTAGCAATCTTAGAAAGTTTAAGAAAATCCAAGGGTTAACACAGTGGAAGACTCTCAAAGAAACTGACAGCACAAAAACCAAAAAGTAGGAACAACATGGAACTTTTAAATTCATAATCAGGAGCACAAACTAAAGGTTCTCCTTTATTCTTAAACCTTCTCTAAAATGATCAAGAACATAAAATTTGACATTGCAGATTGGTTTTTATTAAAAATTGTCCTCTTAAAAAAAACTGTCCTCAATTGTATATTTTCCTCTGATCTTGGAATAACTGAAGTTGATCTCATCAGATGTTGCCTTTCTTCCATTCAAAAAACATGAAATGAATAATCATTCTCCTAGCAATCTCATGAAAGGGTATGTCAGTAACTATTTGGGAAGTAATATATTTAGGTAACCCTTTTCAATAACTCCAGCAGTATTTTTCTTTGACAGGTAATATTGTCCCAGTCACTCCTTTTGGAAAATTTTGTGAAAAATTACACCGTGAGGCCACTGGATGTCACTGCAGGTTTATGGAGTGTTACCCAGTGGGGTTTAAACTGGGCTATAAATAAAGGAACTCTTAAAGTACTCTAAAATGGTTGGGAAGTAAGTTATCAGGCTCTGAGGATTTATAGGTATAACACTAATGCACTGGTGATATGCAATACACCAATGATAAGACCTTCTATCTGCAAATTCTTGACCTAAAATCTTGAAGAAAAGATGCAGAACAAATAATCTAAGGCTAATAGATCTAGCAGCCAAGTACAAAAATAAAAGGCAATAGACCTGATCTTGACAATCAAAGAAAATGAGAAATATTATAAATGTAAGTAGGCATTAAAAAGTCAAAGATAGTGATCTGTACTCCAGAAAGTGAGATTTTATGGCAATGGTAAAGACAAATAAACAAAAAAATCACACACACACACACACACACACACACACACACACAGAGACCACACACAAAAATCAAAGATGAGATGGGATCCCTCTAAGAAACTGATATAAATGGGAGAACGTGCCATTTAGACTACTGTTGCATACTTGACAGATAATAAAGACCGCATCACCTACTATATCATTAGCCTTAAAATTTTCAGTGGAAAAAAAAAATGAGCACAAAAAATTGGGGAAAAGATTCATTAAACAGGTGCAGCAAATTAAATAGAAAATGCCAGATGTCCCCACAGGGGAAATCAGATGCTTAGTTCTACTCCTGTTTTCTTTATAACATTTCTTTATTCTCAAAAAAGTTATTATTAAAAGACTCAAAAACAAGACTTTGTCTTCAAGAAAAAAGAGAGATTTAAATCAAAATGAATACCTAATTCCCATGGAAATAGAACTCCATGGGATTAGTTTCAGCATCATTATATCAGAAACGCACAAGTTCTGTTTCTATATTGATTAATTCCAGCTGAGCTGAAATTTGCATGCAATTTACAATCATTCCCTTCCACAAATGTCTTCATTTGGTAGTATTTTGAGCTTTGCATGACAAGATTATTGCAAATCACAGCTCCATCAAAGAAAAATCTGCTAAAAAAAAAATCACAATTTCATTGGAAATACTGCAAAAGATAATGATTGGTTTAGAAGGAATGAATAGTTTTATGTAGCTAGTACAATATTCTTCAATTCACCAGTGTCAGACACTGATGAAGGATCTCTCAGAAATGTCTTCACGTTAATGTATAGAAGCACAGTTCCTGACACTGACAGCCATGAGTAGAAAAGTCAACTATAACATGACGCATTTGGGTGATAAACGTTAGAGAGCTTACAACAGTGTGAAAAGAAAAAATTGTTTGTAAGGCTATCTCTTCTGAGTGTCAAATTTAGTCACCTATGCCAGCTAACAAAGCATCAAAGACATAATCTATGAGGCTAATTTTGGGTAATCTGGGAATTGTTCAATGAGTTAGGAGTTATTCTTCCAATGAAGAAGGTAAATTCTGACCAAGGTCTCAAGTCAAGAGGTCAAACACAGAAAATTAAGGTGAGGACAGAGCTTTCTGCAGGAGGAAGATCTAGCATCACTGGGTAAATCAAGGGGGTCACCAGAATCCAAGCCAGTTTTCTTTATATGGTGGGCTACCTTTCTCAGGTATCTTGGCAGCAACATCATGGTCTTTCAATTCATCTAAATATATATCTGGCCATCAAACATTTCATTAATACAACATATGCTATTAATAAATCTTCTTCTATGAAGGTGAGAATACAGACAATATTTGGGCAAATATCACTTAATAAATTATGGGTGTTGCTAAAAAGTCACAAGTAAAAAGAATATTTTTTGGTTATTAAATATAGAAAAGAGCAATCTAATGATCCTTTGATTAGATGGAAGCTCTAAGGGTATGGTAAGCCACAAGAAATGTCCTATAGACACCCATTCAAGACTAAAAAAGAGCAGAAGAGGTAAAACAAAATGAAAAACCATGCAGACATCATTACCTATCCCTCACCCTGACAAACAGAACAAACAAACTCTTGTTATGTTTAAACTATAATAAAATTCTACGGTCTTCATTGGATAGACACTCATATTAAGAATTAGTGAAGCTAAATGAACACTGCAAAATAGATCAGAGACAAACGGTTTAAAATTTTCACTGTTTGACAAGTCATAAACTATTCTTTCTGATAAATAATAACATAGTATGTATAGTTTCTAAGTTATCTGGCTCATCCTTGAAAATTTGCACAAATTTAGCATCTAAACATCCCCAACACTCCATGGCATTGCATTTGAGAACCATACGTGCTACAATAAAAAACTGTTGTCTACTTATAATGTTATCAGCTATAACCATAACTAATGAGAATTCTATTATACTACACACTTTCTCCTGTGTATGATTCTCTGAATTCAGTATCAAAAAATTGACCTAAAAAGTTCCATATTCCATTTCTGCTCTAGAATCCTGAAGTTTCTTTTGAAATTCATCTACTTTTTTAAGCCATTTTGTTTTGATTGACACACAAATTCAGAGAAGTTTAACCACATGTATTTCAGACTGTGTTTCACACTGGGGTCCTGCCAACATTTTATGACACCCACAAATAGTTACCTAACAAGTCACATGAGCTAGCAGAGAGGATAATACTGCTTCAAACATGTGTGAGGGATTCAGCAGGATAGAAATCACGGCATCCTCCAAATCATAGGACACATATCATCATCATCTGACGCCGTATGTCCTTGAAACAGCCTTAAAGAAATGGAAACTCCCAAGATGTATTCTAACAGGGCTGCAGAATCAACGTTCTTAGAGGAGATGATTAAAATAAGATGCAGTTGATACTACAGCAAAAGCAATCAAAGGGAAGCAGAGCAATAAATAAAAAAGAAAGCTGTTTATCCAGAGTATTCTAAAATTATGCTTTGGTCCAAAGAAATATGTAATATACACTAACAATAATGAGGGGAATGTATCATGGATAGATCATTATTTATATATTTATTGCTTTTGATCCAGTCAGCTCTATAATCCTCTAGGTAAATACACAGAAAGAAGAATCTGACAAGCTTGACATATGTCCTAAATTATCACAATTTTTTTTTTCGAAAGGGAAATTCCATTCATGGACTGTATGCAACATCAAACCATATCTAAGGTGTGTGCTGCTCCCCTGAGCTCTAGACTTACAGTCCCACAGAACATCTTTTCTTGGACACCCCATACCCACAGGCCTCTTAAAAACCAACAAGTCCAAAATTTAACTCAGTAAGCAAGTAGACTTAAGGACATGCTTTTAATTGCTACCGTACACTGCCTCTCTTGGTGAATTGCACCAGCAATCACTTGGTTGAAGCAAGCAGATACTTGGCAGTCATCCTTGAGGCTTCTCTATAGCTCACTGCCACATTTACTCATTGACTTAGTCCTGTCAATCTATACCCTGAATATCTCTAGAACTGTCCCCCTTCTCTCCCAATCACACTGTCATTGTAATAGTTTTTCCTGGACTCTTTTTTGCCTCCAAACTCGTCCTTATAAACCCATCTGCCACAATACCACCTGAGTGATCTGTCTCACACATACATCTAATTACATCCTCCTACTACTAAAAATCTTTCAGTGGCTCTCCATCACCTTCATTATAAAATGCACTCTTTAACAAGATTGATCAAGACTATTTGTGGCCCCTTCCTAGCCTCATTCTTGTAATTTCCAAGCATTTCAAAAATGCTTACAGGTGCCTAAAAGAATCAGATCGCCCCAGCCTTTGGGCTTTTCCACATGATGCTCCATGGAATGCAAACCCTCCACCCTTTAGTCATCTGGCTGACTTCCACTCCCACTCCAAGAACCAGTTCAGGTATCACACCAGAAAGCTTCCGACTTGGTGCAGTTATATTTCTGAGCGGGGCATCACACTCACATTATAACTGTTTGCTTCAATGTTCTCTCTCCCCCCACTCCCATCACAAGGCCAGGAACTCATTAATGTAGCTGTTCTCAGATGAGGTAGCTTCCACCAGGTGTAATTTTCAAAGTCCCCATGGGCATTCCAGTTTAAGAATCAAGCCCTTAAGAGTAGAGACTGTATCTTTCATCCCCCTTTGCTGAGACCTTTCAAAGTACTCGGATCATTACAGGCCCTAGAGGAGGGTGAAGTGAATAAACAAACAAAGAAATAAGAAAAAGAGAGAGTGCATACAAAGAAAAGTACCAAAGGATGAGCAAAATAAAAGTGATGAACTCTGACTGAAAAACAAAGAATGATTTAACAGAGAAGAGAGAGTAATAAGAACTTGCAAGTGCTTAGAAAATTGTAGAATACTACAGTCAAATTAAATTAAAATGTTAATTTGATTTACTCTAATCATTTTCTTTCAAAATTATATGGAGGACCTTTTATGAAGTAGGGGTGCAAAGCTGAGAAATTGTTCTCCAAGTACACAAATGACCAAACAAAATAAAACACCTAAATAGAAGATCTTGTGGAGATATAAGACACAAGAATCCTCAACTATACAACCAGAGCAGGGTATGGAGCTTCACATGAGATCTGCTTGCTAAGAACTGTTCTACCTTAGCCCACATAAAGGTGGAAGGCTTAACTCAGAAATCTCTTGGGCTGCCTCTGAGCCCAGTGATTCCATGAAGAGTCAGAAAGGGGATTTGGGACCATCTGAAATCCTGCTTCACAATTCTATCCTCACATGAGAATCCAGAGAAAAGCTCTCTCTTCTATCCAGCCCACTGCTGCCCCCACTGTGAGTCACTTTCCAGTTCTCCATAACAAGGCACTGTGGGAAAGCAACTGCTTTGGATGAAATTTGATGGGCACAGGTGGCACCACCAGCTGCAAGTAATTTAGCTCTTACTGGCACTGCTACATCTCGTGGACTTTACATGTGTAAACAGAGAGGGGTATGAGGGAACAGAAGCCAAGAAGAGAAGACAGTATGAGAGAGTCAAGGGTGATATGGGAGAGAGGGAATGACATTCTCAAGAATTAGGTTCAATGAGGTTGTCACTTGTGCTTGTTCTTCTGCAAAAAAGGCTAGATGAAGTTGTGGATAGAGACAATCAGGTCAGCACCATCCACATGTCAGGAGACAAAACCAGCAGGATGCTTCAGATATCCCCACCAAGCCAGAAACTAATAGCACTCCCTGCCTGGCAGATGGTGATATTCTGGGTTGAGTTTCTATTGCAGGTGCAAATGATTCTTCTACAGATGAACACACACTGGCTCCTCTCTCACCTCCCAACAGGTCTGCTGGCCTGCCCCTTTCTTCCTTAGCTCCTGAATACTAGGGTCACCCTAGTAAAGTCTAATCCCAAGCTTCAGTTTGGAGAATTCAAGCCCAAGGAAAAGGATAGGAGGTGGATATTTGGAGACTCCTGCTCTAACAAGCTATGAATGTATCATTTATTTTCCCGGTGGCCCCTTCCTGGCTTTTGATTCCTAATGAAGATGGGGACAGCCAGGAAAGGACACCAAGAGACAGGATTAGGAACCTAGGGCAGGCAGCCATCACTGGAGGCTTCATTACAAGAGTGCTAGCTTTCTCCTTTTAGAGAACAAAAATCCTTGATGTCTAAAAAAGAAAGGCAAGAGGGGCCGGCCCCGTGGCTTGGCGGTTAAGTGTGCACGCTCCGCTACTGGTGGCCTGGGTTCAGATCCCGGGCGCGCACCGACGCACCGCTTCTCTGGCCATGCTGAGGCCGTGTCCCACATACAGCAACTAGAAGGATGTGCAACGATGACGTACAACTATCTAGTGGGGCTTTGGGGCAAAAAAAAAAAGGGGAGGATGGGCAATGGATGTTAACTCAGAGCCGGTCTTCCTCAGCAAAAAGAGGAGGATTAGCATGGATGTTAGCTCAGGGCTGATCTTCCTCACAAAAAAAAAAACAAAAAAAAAGAAAGGCAAGGGCTCTTCTAGGACTATTTTGAGGCCATAAACAGAGTAAGGACTAGCTGGATTCAGGGGCCCATGCAGACAAAGACTTTTTTATACCTCTTTTCTTACTACCTCATTGCCACAACTTCCTAGGAGCCTTTCACTGTTTGTTAAAAGTAGGAACCCAACTCTGAGATTCTAAGACACGCTTTATCCCCAAACCAAATTCTCTCCAGTGTTCAGCCCATGGTTTTGCTCACTTTTCTCCCAAAAGCTGAACAGACCTTGGGTGAGATCACTCTAAATGACAGACATCCCATCCTACCAGGGCCACCACATAAGGCCACTGTCCAGCAATATTCCTGGGCAAACAAAATTCCTAGGCTCATTTCTGTAATGAGACTTCCACCTGATAAGGACAAAACCAGGCCAGCACAGGGAATGTGCCTGCTATGCTGTCAGCTGCTTACTTGCCAAAGCTGGACAGCAGGTCTCCAGAAGGGTTCCCTACAGCTAACCCATCCATCAAACATATGATGCGACAATTTGATCCAAGAAAGCAATTATCGAACGTACCTTTCCAATACTAAAAAGAAAAAAAAAAAAAGTACCCAACCAACCACAGCCAGAGATATAAGAAGTGAGTTTCACTTGAGGCCCATCTAGTTGATCTCATGCCATGTTTGCTCTCCTCGTTACCACATTCTGCATTCTAGCCACCATGCTATCATCAGTCAAACAGAGAGTTGATCATGGTACAGGCCAATGGCATTGTTTTTACAACCTGTATTTAGTGAGATATAGTCTGCTCAGTTTAGGACAGAAGATACACCAGAAAATGAGCTGAGTCTGTGAGAAGGAAATAAAATGCCAAATATTGTTGATTCACGTAACCTAATAAAGTTAAGAATAATAATAATAAAATAACCTTGTTTCACTGCCTCTAATACTTTAAAAGTACTGGCTTTGAGAAATCATTTTACTCACTACTATCTTGAAAACAACAAATATCTAAACAAATTTTCTCTTCATAAAAAGTATCTTAAAAATATACAAATCCTTTATTTATTAGATCAGGTCAACCCCTCACTGAATTCCTTCGACTCAAGTCAGAAGAAGAAATTGTTTTTCCCTTTTTCCTTACTCATTTTTGCTGGCATACCAACCTTCCAGCCCCTAAAACCTACAGAAATGCTCGTCTGATGGACACTTTTTTCTCCAGGAAATGACATAGTGACATAGGTAAAAGGTGATTTGGATAGACCGCTGTGTCACAAATTGTCAGGATCTGATTTAGAGACCTTGCTTTTGTCAAGAAGGACAGTTGGATGTCTGCTTTAAAGAAGTACTGGGAATATTTTCATCAAAGGTTTGAATTGAAAAACAGTAGGAGGTAAATATCTGAGATGTTGCAGAGAAAGACTGCAATATCTGTGCAATTACCATTAACAGAGGACAGCAGTAGTTCAATGAAGTAATTCAATCCAGTGGCCTACATTTTATCAGACGGCAATTTTGAGCTCTGACATACAAGGCTACCAAAAAAAGGACTGGGCTCTTTTGTATGCATTTTCTCTCCCCTAATTCTACAAAAACAGGATGTATTTGCTTCATAAAACCCAATCATGTATCTCTGAACATTTAACAAAAAACCATGATAGTCCTCTGATAGAAATATGCATTTTGGCATTCTTCACAGTGAGTTTTTGTGTTTAGCTGTCTGAGATAGAGAGGTATCAGGACGCAATAGGTTGGTGTATTTAAAGGAAGATAGTAAAAGATGGAGACAGATCCCAACGCATTACAAACAGTAGGGAAACGGTCTTAGTAAATCTTTTTAAAACAGCTTTATTGAAGTATAATTGAACTATAACAAATTTTCACATATTTAAAGTGTACAATTTGATAAATTTTGATGTAAGAATATATATGGAAACTCATCACAATCAAGAAAAAGGACATATCCATTCCCACAAAATTTTATTCACACCTCTTTGTAAATCCCTCCATCCAAACCCTCCCTCTCTGTACCTGCCCCTCCAGGCAACTATAGATCTGCTTTGTGTCATTGTAGATTCATTGGCATTTTCTAGCATTTTATATAACAGGAAAATTATAATATGTACTATTTTATAGCTTTGTTCACTCAGAATAATTACTGAGATTCATCCATGTTGTTGAATGGATTTTTATTCCTTTTCATTGCTGACTAGTATTCTATTGTGTTTATATACACACATACACATCCATACCACTATTGTTTATTCATTCAATTAACAATGGACATTTGGGCCATTTTCAATTTTTGGCAATTACAAATAAAGCTACTATGAACACTCAAGTAGAGTCTTTGTATGGACATTAACTTTCTTTTCTCTTCAATAAAAACCTAGGATTGGAATGATTAAATCATATGGCAGATATGTGTTTAACTTTTTAAGAAACTGCCAAACTGTTTTCCAAAGTAGTGTAGCATTTTATACTCCCACCAGAAGAGCTGGAGAATTCAAACTCCCTCATATCCTCACCAACACTTGCTATGGTCAGTCATTTTCATTTTGCCATTTTAATAGGTGTGTAATGGTAATTGCTTTCTGTAATGACTAAAGATGTGGAACATCTTTTCATGTGTTTATTTGCTATCTGTATATCTTCTTGAGTAAAGTGTCTATCCAAATTTTTTGCCCAGTTTTTAATTAGGTTGCTGGTTTTCTTATTACTTAGTATTGAGATTTCTTTATATATTATGGATATTTTATCAGATATATACTTCACAAAAATTTTCTCCTAGTCTGTGAATTATCTTTTCATTCTCCTATCAGTGTGTTTTTCAAACACATATTCACTGAATATAAAATTCTAGGTTGGCTTTTATTCTGTCCGTACCTTAAAGATGTTGCTCCATTGTCTCCTTGCTTGCATTTTTTTCCTGACAAGAAATCTGCTGGTATCCTTATCTTTGCTCCACTACACTTAAGTTTTGTGTGTTTTTCTGGGTACTTTTAAGATTTTCTCTTTCTCACTGATTTTGAGAAATATAATTTGTTTTCTTTTTGTGTCTATAATGTGTGTTGTTTTCTTCACGTTTCCTGTGTTTAGATCTGTGGGTTTACAGTTGGCATCAAATTTCGAAAATTTTCAGACATATTTCTCTACATATTTTGGTTTCCTCTCCCTTCTCTCCTTTAGGGACTCCAAGAACATGTATATTAGGCTGCATGAAGTTGACCGGCAGCCCACTGATACTCTGTTCATTTTTTCAATTCTCTATTCTCTTCATGTTTCATTTTGGATAGTCTCTGTTCCTACGGCTTCAAGTTTACTAATCTTTTCTCCTGCAATGTCTAATCTGCTATTAATCCCATCTAGTATATTTTTCATCTCACACCTTGCAGTAGTTATTTCTAGAAGTTCAATTTTGTTCTTATACCATATAACTTTTTAAACATACAGAATACAATTATAATAACATTTTAAATGGCTTTGTCGGCTAATTCTAACACTTGTATCAGTTCTGGGTCATTTTTGATTGATGGATTGATCTTCTCCTCATTATAACTCATATTCTCTTGATTCCCTGCATACCTGATAATTCTTCACTGGATGACACACAACTGTTCTAGAATTCAGTTAAGTTACTTGAAAACAGTTTGATCCTTTCAGATCATTCATTTAAAATGTCTTAGGGGAGACTGCAACAGTGCTCAGTCTAGAGTTAATTATTCCTCAATATTGAGGAAAAACCCTACTATGTACTTGACCCAAAGCCTCATGAATCTCACTGGTGGGAAGAGGCACTGTTCCTAACCATATGTGAATGCCCAACACTGTTCTCTCTAATCCTTTTGGATTGTTCACTCCCAGGCTGCAGGCAACTTCCTCACATGCACAAGTTGATTAGGACTCAGCTAAATAATTGAGAGCAATCCTCTGAAGATTTCTGGAATTCTTTATCTGCGCAGCTCCCTCTTCTCTAGTCCTGTGTCCTGTGAACTCGAGCTTCCTTGTTCTTCCCAGATTCTCAGTATCTTCTAACACAGCGAGTCCACTGGGTACCACCTGGTACTCCTAAAATCCCCCCACACTGCGTGGTGGCCTGAAACTCTCTCAGTACAGTAAGCTGGGGCAATCAGAGGAATCACTACATTCATTTACTGTCTCTCAGAGACCACTGTCCTTCATTGCCTTATGTCCAAAATCTTGCAAACTATTAGTTTATATATTTTGTCATTTCTTTTTTATTATTTCTGATGGGACAGTAAATTCTGTCCCTGTCATTCTATCTTGGCTGAAAGCTCAAATCTCTTCATAACTATTTTTAACTATTTTACCATCACCTAGACGATTATGAATTAATTTGATTGACTATAAGGGTCATGAGGAGAAAGATTTTGTTTTACTTACTGGTGCTATATCCACAGAAACTAAAACAGAGGCAGACACATATCTGTTGAATTATCAACGAGAAAGACAATGTTAACTACAATTGTGCACTATAACATAGAAAAGATTCTGTAAGAAATGTGCCAAAAGCTAAGTGTGGATTTCTATTATTTGAAACACTTGAGAAACAACAGAAATTCTGGTTTGTTAGTCTTTTTTGTTTGTCTATTTTGAGCTCAAATAACTAAGAATTTTGTGTTCACTGGGAAGGAGAACAGCTCTTTGCAATTTGGACCAGTGAGTTTTTTGTATGTTTTTGTGTTTACACTTGACTTGTGGCTGAAATTTTAGAATTGGAGTTGTAAGTTCTTTCTCTATCTGTATACTAAATGACTACAATTCAGAAAGGCCTTTAACTTTCAATGTGTGAGTATGTAATGTTTTCCTGCCTCCACATGGTATTAACAATAAGATTATAAATTCTCTAAAATTAAAATAGTTCTGTTCTAGTAGGCTGCTGAGTATAAATAAGGGCATACATAAACTAAATATTCCTAAAATCCCCAGAAAGCAAGGAAATCAAATATCCAACACTTTAAATGTGGTAAATTAAAAAATAAATTCTTACATAAACCAACTCAAAAACATTTTATGAAACTAAGTTCACATAATTTAGGTAAAAATCTACAAGTCAAGATTAGTTTAATAAAAAAGCTATGTATTCTCTGAATTTCCAGTGTTAAGTATAATGCAAGTGTATATTTCAATTCTACTTGGAACATTCTTCCTAAATGTATATACGTTTACTGATCACATAAGCTAGCATTATTTCTACTTTATGTTTAGGATTATGAAGAAAGTAAATTTAACTTAATTGAATCATTATTCTGATTAACTATTTCAACAGTAGTTATGTTTTGTAATATTTCAGCTTGAACATAATTTCTAAGATCTTTAAAACCTTGAACTGAAATGGAGTTATTTAAATTAAAATTAAATGAAATTAAATTGAGTCTCAGCCATTCAGCTTCACCCAGCAGGACATGCCCGAACTTTGTCACCAGATCTACAAGGAGCTGTGTCACTGTAAACTCACTGTTTGAGCCTCATATCCCAGGCCTCAAGTCCATTAATGAATGGGCAGGGGGACATGGGAGACCCTTCCTTCTCAAGAAACTCCAATTCCTTTCCTCTCTTGCCTCTCCCCACCCAATTCCTTTCCTCTCTTGCCTCTCCCCACCCAATTCCCTTTAGTTTTTCATATTTAAATGTTTTAATTGATTTCTGTAATCTAGTGCATATTCATTGGATTCCTAGGCCATACCTAACTAAGAAGGAATAGTGAAATATTGATTACTAATCCTAATTTTAAATGTACATGCTTTTGGTTTTTATTTTTACAAGCTGCAGAGAGGCTTTCTATTTCAGTCAAGTTAATGAATGTGTTCATTTATGCTACTTTATGAGGTTGTATAAGAGGTGTGTGGCTGTAAAAAGTTAGTTATGTTTATTCATGATCTCTGCTAAAATGCTGATACGTGACAGGCAGTTCACAATTATCCACCCCCTCAGTTGTTCTCTGTGAAATAGAAAAGTTAGTTAGCTTTAGTTAGTTATATATTTAGTTACTTAGAAACAATAGTTTCTAAGAAATATAACTCTGTATAACTCATGTGCTTCTGTTTTTCAAGGAAAAGGATACTTTTGCCCGAAAGCACTGGTTCTCAAGATTTTTGGTCTCCAGACAGCTTTATACTCTTAAAACTTTATTAGGGACCTTAATCAGCTTATTTTGGGTATGTGTGTGTGTTATATTGATATTTACTGTATCAAAAATTGAAACAAAAAAATTTTAAGTGTTTACTCATTCATTTCTAACTGCCAATAATGAACACATTGCACATTAATAACATATTAATAATATTATAGAATTAGTTCTGACTTTATGGACCCCCTAAGATCAGTCCTGAAATAAAGCATCAGTTTATTATAGAATTTGAAAGAGCATAATGAGGACAAAACTTGGAAAGTGAATTTTATTCGCACTGGTTTGCAGTATCTGAGTCTGAAAAACAATGAAATGTGTCAACATCTCATCAAAGTTTGCTCCGTTTTGATACGTTTGTTTCCTCATAATTTTGTCTGAAACTTTCGTGTGCGTGTGTGTGAGGAAGATTGGCCCTCAGCTAACATTTGCCAATCCTCCTCTTTTTTCTGAGGAAGACTGGCCCTGGGCTAACATGCATGCCCATCTTCCTCCACTTTATATGGGACGCCTGCCACAGCATGGCCTGACAAGCAGTGCGTCGGTGCATGCCCGGTATCCGAACTGGCGAACCCCAGGCTGCTGCAGCGGAGAGCTCGCACTTAACCACTTGCGCCACCGGGCTGGCCCCTGAAACTTAATTTTTTTTTAATCAGCTTTGTTTTGCATGCCACAGAAACAACCAAGTTTCCTTCTTGGTTACGTTATTCTTGTTATGAACTCTCATCAGATTTTTCACCTTTAAAAATTATAAGTGATTAATCATGGCCATTTTAAGTCTCTATCATTTACACATAGTTTCTTATTTTACTTTGCTGTTTCCTTGAAAGCTCTGCTTCAGCAACAGGCAAGGCCAGAGTCCTGGACTTCAACCAAGGAGAACTGTCTCATAGTCCCACATAAAAGGATTATACCAGGTACTCAAATAACTAAGACTTCAAAGAAGAGGCTTTTGTGTATAGGCTTCTGATGTCACTACTTTAACAACTTTAAGACCAGACCAGTGGGCTGAGTCAGGATTTCCAGAACTCTTTTTAGTTAAAAAGCAGATGAATTCATGAGATTAATAACTCAAGACCCAGTGGAGCAAGAATCAATTATCCAGGACTGAATGGACTGATGAGGGTTCATCAGTGGTTGTTTTGTTTGGAGTATCACTGATATTGTTTTAATGTTCTATTTTCTGTACAGTTATGTGTCACTTAACGACAGGGATACATTCTGAGAAATGTGTCATTAGACGATTTCGTCGTCGTGCAAACATCACAGAGTGTACTTACACAAACCTTGAGGGTATAGCCTGCTACACACCCAGGCTACGTGGTATAAACTATTGTTCCTAGGCTAAAAACCTGTACAGCATATTACTCTACTGAATACTGTTAGGAAATTGTAACATAATGGTATTTGTGTATCTAAACATATCAAAACATAGAACAGTTACAGTAAAAATATGATATAAAAGATAAAAAATGGTACACTTGTATAGGGCACTTACCATGAATGGAGCTTGCAGGACTGGAAGTTGCTCTGGGTGAGTCAGTGAGTGAGTGGTGAGTGAATGTGAAGGCCTAGGACATTACCGTACACTACTGTAGACTCTGTAAATACTGTACACTTAGGCCACACTAAATTTATAAAAAAGTATTTTTCTGTCTTCTATAATAAATTAACCTTAGCTTACTGATTTGCTTGGTTTCGTTTTTTCATCATAGACTTGTCTGGTAGCAGATAATGCACCATGAACATTCCTCTCTATTAATGACAAGCTTTCAGTCTTGGGGTTTATGTTTTCAAACTTTTTAAGTAGCTTGTTGAGGTCTACAAAAGCTTCTGCTAAACCCTTCACTGTGAATTTTCCTGGGGATTCTTCTTTTCTTCTCTTGCAGTTTCCTTTTCTCTTGCCTCTCCTTCAGCTACACACTCGTGTTCCAGTTACAACTCCTCATTAGTCAATTCCTCTGGAACCACTTCTAGGAGCCCCTCAATGTCATCCTCATTCACACACAGGTTAAAGTCGTTTGCCACCTCAACCACAGCCTTGTTGATTTTTGCAACTTCCTCATCCTTGGCAAACCCTTTGAAGTCAAGGACGAATCTCGAGTGTCTTCTTCCAGATGCACTAGGCAATAGGAATTTTTCCTATCCATTATAATATTATGGGACCACCATCATATATGTGGTCCGTCATTGACTGAAACATCATTATGCAGTACATGACTGTATACACAAGGAAGCTCTTTCTCTTTTTTCTTATGTTTCCATAATCCATAACAATTTAGTATATTCTGCTTTATAAACAGAAATATTTTTAAATGATGTATTATTCTCACTGCTCCCACTTCCCCCCAATTCAGCAACTCTAAGTCTTCTAACTTTTCATGGCTATATAGTTCTTTGCACAGGTTCAACAAGAATCAGTCTTCCTGTTTACCAAGATACGCTTGGAAAAAATCCAAGGGCTTTGTTGGAATGCCATATTTGAGAGTGATGCTCATTTACTCACATATGATTAGACACTTTTAAGGAATTAAAGTTGATGTTACGGATCCATTACTTACAAAACTCTCCTATAAAACCTAGCCTGGTACCTGGTTTATAGGGTCTAGCCACATAACTATCCATATAACAGTGACTTTCTGGTAGGCCAGCCTACGATATTTTGGGAACTTTGAAAAGAAACAAATTCACCCAAATATATTGCAAGTGGTGGAGAGAGTTTCTTGGGTTTGCCTTTCCAGCCTCAGGGTAGCAAATACTAGAGACTTCTAAAAAGTGCAATATGAGATTCTTGTAAAATCTTTAAACAAAAGCAAACTTAAAAGGGATTATATAGTAAACTGACACTCTTGCTGTACCCATGTAAATAATCATGCCAAATCTAAGGAAACCAACCTTCCTTTGAGACCAGGCATTGTCTATAATGTACTCTTCAGCACTCTATTTTTCTGATTCCATGGGAGCTAATTTCCAACTCTGTAAGTTGTAGATATGTGATAGCAATGCAAAACAATTATTGTCTATAATCAAGCAAATTCTGTCTTGTCAGGTAGGGGCCTAATTGACTTCCCTCAAAGCCAGTTCTGCTTCCATTTACGTATTCATTTCAATATTGCTCATCTATACAGTCATGTGTTACTTGATGACAAGGATCCATTGGGAGAAATGCATCGTTAGGTGATTTTGTCATTGTGTAAAGATCATAGATTGTACTTACACAAACCTAGATGGTATAGCCTACTACACACCTAGGCTATATGGTACTAATCTCATGCAGTCTGTTGTTGACCAAAACGTTGTTATGCAGCACATGACTATAACCATGTCTATCCTTTGGAGTCTCCTTTGAATCAGCTGTAATTGCCTGGTTTCATCATTAGTTAAATACAATCTTAAAAACAACGTATGGGAGTCATGATTTTACTCTTGCTTTGAAAACATCTTTTAACAAATTCATCAACTCTACAAACCTTTAATACCCTAGGATTTTCTTTTTGTAGCTACAAATACTCTTGGACTATTTCCTTATGTTGAGGGTATTGCATTAGAACCTACTCTTTTAATTCTCTGACAATCTTCTACTCTCACAGACAAAATAACAGTCTCCAAATGATGTTTAGATTCCAAAGATTTTATGATTTGCACATGTGGACTATATCCAAAAGTGAAAATAAAGAGGTGATTTTGACAGTCACCTACTTACACGTATGTACACATGCACACTTTTAAATTTTTAAATAAAACTGTATCATTGCTCCAAAATCACTGGCTTTATCCATGCTCTGAAACTGTGGGTGATCTTTATAAAAGATACAGGTTTCTTCCAAAATGTTAAAAGTGAGCTGTGTACATAACATAGAGAAGTACAGAGCACTCAGTTTTGATGATTTGAAACTGAAACCCTAAGAAGCAGAAGGCTTTACATGTGACAGCTTAAATGCCTGTAATCAAACTAATTGGCAGCACGATGACCTGAAATGAGTTTAAAAGCACTATAATATATGTTTAGCAATCAGTGAAGCAATCCTTTATTATTCAGGCTCACGTTTTGCAATTTTCTCATGTTCTAGGACCAAAGGGAGGGGAGGATTGGAAAGTAGAAAATGAGAGAAAAGGAAAAATACACGAATAATTTCTTTGCTTCAAAAGAGTAAATGAATCAAGAATGAGCCTATTGCTAAATGATGGAAAACAATAAAACTAGTTAAAATGTAATAGCTTGACAAACAGAATCAGAAGTAAAAACATTAAACAATCTATCCATTGCTTAAAAAAATCTTGTGTACATAGAAATTGACAGGTTTAAAAATACAGATTCTATTTACAAAAAAGTAAATTAATATAAATAAAACTCACTGGGCAATTTTATCAAATAGAGGAGTAACTGGATCCATAACAGTACTTCTAGCAAGAACCAATGCAGTCTTTTTCCTGCTCTTCCAATTATGAAAACATTCTACTCAGAAAGTAATGAGTCTTTACATAAATATAAAAAAGTAACTATGTGGCAGAAAAATGATCAGGTAAAATAAAAGGTCAGATTTAGATAAATAGCTAAATGAGTCTTGGAAAAGTTATACTATAACCTAAAAAGAGAAGATGCAGAAAAAAATTTGCTAACACAAATGTGCTGATAATAAAATCAAGTGGTAATTACAATTCCTGAGGTTAGTTTCAAATTACATTATGTTTATGTATATGTATAACTAAACTCTATAAACATGTATTGGTCTGACTCCTCCAGAATCTCTTGAGGAGCTTGTTACAAATCAAATGTTTCTAGGTTGGCCAGGGGTGGAGGCCCTTAAAGTGACAGTTTTGAAAAGTGAAAAACTTCCCAGGAAATGCCATACTTCTAAATAACACATGAATCAAAGAGGAAATCTCAAGAGAGATTGAATTTTTTTTTTCTTTCTCGTGATGAAGACTGGCCCTGAGCTAACATCCATGCCAATAGTCCTCCACTTTGTATGCAGGACGCCGCCACAGCATGGCTTGATGAGTGGTATGTAGGTCCATGGCCGGGATCCGAGCCTGCGAAGCCCAGGGCACCAAAGCAGAGCACGCAAACTTAATCACTAAGCAACTGGGCCAGCCCCTAACTATTTTTAATTAAATGACAATGAAAATATAGCACACAAATATGTGGGATATAGTGAAAGCAGTCCTTAAAGGGAAATTTATAGCATTGAATCTATGTATTAGAAAAGAAGATTGATCTAAAATCAGTAATCTATGCTTCCACCTTAGTAAATTAAAGAAGAGCAAAGTAAATCCTAAGTAAGCAGAAGAAAAGAGATATAAAAATTAGAGTAGAAATCAATGAAATTGAAAATGGAAAATCAATAAAGAAAATCAACAAAACTAAAAGCTGGTTCTTTGAAAAGAGTAATAAAATCAATAAGCCTCTACCCACACTAAGAAAAAAAGGAAGAAGACACAAATTATTAATATTAGAAATGAAAGCAGGGACATCACTACAAATCCCATGGACATTAAAAGGATAATGAAAGAATATAAGGAAGAATTCTATGCCACAAATGATAAATTGGATGAAATGAACCAATTCCTTGAAAGACACAATCTGCCAAAACTCACACAAAAAGAAATAGATAATCTGAATAGGCCCAATTAAATCAGTAATTCATTATTTTCCAAGCAGAAAGCATGAGATCCAGATGGGTTCACTGGTGAACTCTATCAAACATTTAAGGACGAAATTATACCAATTCTTTACAATCTCTTCCAGAAGATAGAAGAAGAGAGAATACTTCATAACGGATTCTATTAGGCCAGCATTATCTTAACATCAAATCTGGACAAAGACATTAGAAGAAAAGAAAACTACAGACCAATATCTCTCATGAACATAGACGTAAAAGTTCTCAATAAGTTATTAGCAAATCAAATCTAACAATGTATAAAAAGAATTATAAACCACAACCAAGTAGGACTTATGCTAGAAAAACAAGGATGGTTCAACACTCAATTATCAATTAACGTAATCTATCACATTAGCAGGCTAAAGAAGAAAAATCACATAATCATATCAACAGATGTAGAAAAAAGCATTTGACAAAACCCAATACTCATTCACGATAAAATCTCTCAGCAAACTGAGACTAAAAGAGAACTTCCTCAACTTGATTAAGAATATCTACACAAGATCTACAGCTAACGTTGTACTTAATGGTAAAAACTCAAAGCTTTCTTATAAGATCAACAACAATGCAAGTTATACTGCCTCTTACCACTCCTTTTCAACATTATACTGGAAGTTCTACCTAATGCAATAAGACAAGAAAAGGAAATAAAAGGTATACAAATTGGAAAGGAAAAAATAAAACTGTCTTTTTCACAGATAACAATATTGTCTATGTACAAGATCTAAAGAAATACAAAACAACTCTACTAGAACTGATAAGGGATTAGAGCAAGGTTTCAGGACACAAGGCTAAATTATAAAAGTCAATGACTTTCCTATATACCAGCAATGAACAAGTAGAATTTGAAATTAAAAACACATTATGATTTACATAAGCACCCTCAAAAACGAAATACTTATTTATGACTCTAACAAAATATATACAAGATTTACATGAGGAAAACTAAAAAACTCTGGTGAAAGATATCAAAGAAGAACTAAATAAATGGAGAAATGTTCCATCTTTATGAATAGGAAGACTCAATTTTGTCAAGATGTTATTCTTCCCAACTTGATCTATAGCAATTCCAATCAAAATCCCAGTAAGATACTCTCTGAATATTGACAAACTGATTCTAAAGTTTATATGGAGCGGGAAAAGACCCAGAATAGCCAACTCAATGTTGCAGAAAAACAAAGATAAAGGACTGACACAACTTCAAGACATTATAAGTAAGTACCAAGTAAAATACTTATTACTTATTTATAGTAATCAAGACACTGTGGTATTGATGAAAGATTAGACAAATAGATCAATGCAACATAATAGAGAGCTCAGAAATAGACATAAAATCAACTGATCTTTGACAGAGGAGCAAAGGCAAAACAAAGGAGCAAAGACAGTCTTTTTGACAAACAAGGTGGAACAACTGGATAGTCACATAAAAAAAAAAAAAAAAAAGAATCTAGACACAGACCTTATACCCTTCCAAAAATTAACTCAAAATGGATCAAAGACCAAAATCTAAAATGCAAAACTATAAAAATCCTGGAAGATAACACAGGAGAAAACCTAGGTGAGCCTGGTACAACAATGACTTTTTTTTTTTTTTTTGAGGAAGATTGGCCCTGAGCTAACATCTGTTGCCAGTCTTCTTCCTTTTTGTCTTTTTTCTCCCCAAAGCCCCAGTAGACAGTTGTATGTCATAGTTGTACATCCTTCTAGTTGCTCTATGTGGGATGTCACCTCAGGATGGCTTGATGAGCAGTGCATAGGTCCGGGCCCAGGATCCGAACCGGCGAACCCTGGGCCACCGAAGTGGAGCATGCAAACTTAACCACTAAGCCACTGGGCTGGCCCCAACAATGACTTTTTGGATACAACATTAAAGGTACAATACATGAAAGAAATAAGTGATAAACTGAACTTCATTAAAATGAAAAACTTCTGTTCTGTGAAAGACATTAGCAAGAGAATGAGAAGAGAACCACAGACTGAGAGAAAATATTTGCAAAAGACACATCTGATAAAGGGCTATTATCCAAAATATATAAAGAACTCTTAAAACTCAACAACAAGAAAAGGAAAAACCTAATTAACAAATGGGCAAAAGACCTACAGACATCTCACCAAAGAAAATATAGAGATGGCAAGGAAGTACATTAAAAGATGTTCAACATCATATGTCATTAAGGAATTACAAATTGAAACAACCATGAGATACTACTACACATCTATTACAATGTAAAAATCTAAAACACTGACAATGCCAAATGCTGGCAAGGATGTGGAACAACAGGAAATTTCATTCACTGCTGATGGAAATGCACAATGGTACGGCCACTTTGGAAGACAGTTTGGTGGTTTATTACAAAACTAAACATACTGTAACCATAAATTTCAGCAATTGTGCTCCTTGATATTTATGCAAATGAGCTAAAACTTATGTCCACACAAAAACCTGCACACAGATTTTAATAGCAGCTTTATTCATAACTGCCGAAATTTCGAAGCAACCAAGATGCCCTTCAGTAGGTGAGGAGATATATTAACTGTGGTACATCCAAACAACAGAATATTATTCTAGCACTAAAAAGAAATGAGCTATCAAGCCATAAAGGCATTGAAGAATTTTTTTTTTCACTGAGGAAGATTAGCCCTGAGCTAACATCTGTGCTAATTTTCCTTTACTTTGTATGTGGGTTGCCTCCACAGCATGGCTGATGAGTGGTATAGGTCCATGCCCAGGATCTGAACTCGCAAACTCGGACTGCTGAAGCCGAGCATGCTGAACTTAACCACTAGGCCATGGGGCCAGCCCCATGACATGAAAGAATCTTAAACGCATGTCACTGACTGAAAGAAGCCAATGTGAAAAGGTTACATACTGTATAATTCCAACTATACGACACTCTGGAAAAGGCAAAACTATGGGGATAGTAAAAAAGACTAGTGGTTGCAAGGAATTAGGGGGAGAGAGGGTTGAACAGGCAGAGCAAAGAGGATTTTTAGGGCAGTGAAACTATTCTGTAGGATACTATAACGGTGGATACAGGTCATTATACATTTGCCAAAAGCTATAGAATGTACACCACCAAGAGCGAACCCTAACGTCAACTATGGACTTTGTGTGATCACGACATGTCAATGTAGGTTCATCAACTGTAACAAATGTACCACTGCAATGCGGGACATTGTTAGTGGGGAAAGTTGTGCATCTGTGGGGGCAAAAGCTATATAGGAACTCTTTGCACTTTCAGTTCAATTTTCCTGTGAACCTAAAACTGTGCTAAAAAATAAAGTTGATTAATTAAAAAAAAAAAAAAAGCTTCTCATGCCATTCACACAAGCAAAGAGGTTTGGGAAACTCGGGGCTTACCCTCGTCCACTCCCTTGCATAGGTAAGGCTTTATTTAGATTGGCCTATTCATATTATGAGGCATAAATATAAAAAAAACCACTTATAATCATTTGACATATTTTCATGAAAAGGTTAAAAAAAAGCACATCCTATTTTCCAATTGCTCAGTGTAAAATAAATATTCAGCCTCTTGGCAGGATAGTTTTACACTACCAGGGTTTAATTCTCAACTTGAACCCTTCCTAGTTGCATGACTTTGGGAAAGTTACTTAACCCTCTCTGATCCTCACTTTTCTCAACCATAAAATGAGAATAATTGAACAACAGTTCAAACCTTACAGGTACTTTATGAATTAAATAATTAATATATGTAAATTGCTTAGATCAGAGTCTAGCACACGGTCAACACTCAATAAATACTTACTCCTAATCAGGTCTCAGACACAATTCATGTGTGTAGTGAATAATACGTCAAACACAAATATACAGAAGTAAAAATAAATATTCATGGTAATTAAATTCAGTAAAATCATCGTTGATGAAGCTCAAATAGGTAACATAAAAATAAGAAATTACACCCAGTAGAATATAACACAATGTACACCTCACATCAGGAAACGAAACAAGGCAGACTTTTTTCTGCTATAAGAATACTAAACTCTAATACTGTGAACACTGAAAGGGTATCTCAAAATTTCAGCAATCAACCATTGAGGCCTCACTTAGGCCATTAAGACTTGGGAATTAGGGAAATTCAACTCTAACCGCTCTTACAGCTAAGGAGGACTGAGAGATCCTTTTAGTCCTAAAGGACTAAAGAAGACCAAACTTTTCATAAGATTTACATAAATAGCTGACTTTGCATTGGTTTTATCCTTGCTTTCTAACATTCTGAGTTAAAGAACTTAAGCGATTGTAGACTGAATTAAGTTCACTGAAACAGTGCTCAGGCAGAGAATAATAGGTACCATTACTTGTACAAACAGTCCCTGAACATGTATAGTCTCTTAATTGGTTGTACAACAGTGTTACCAACATATCCACAGATATGCTTACATTAAAATGTCCCTTAAAGACAATCTTGATCCAACCCATCATTTGAAAGATGAAGAAAATAGAATGTGATGATGGTCATCCCACAGAGATTAATACAACAAAAACTTCATCAATTTCACAGCCCTACAAATTTAGAAGTTGCAATAATTTCAAAAATGAACTTACTATCCCTTCTGTATTCAAAATTTAAATATGTGTCACAATTCAACAATTTCACATTTAGGATGCTACTGCATGTAACACAGACTTATAAATAATAAGTAGTCTTTCCTTTATCTTCTTTTTCTAATTATTACTCATGCAAATCTGTTACAAGATGAATACTTTATCAAATTGTACCTCTTTTACAGTGTGTCCTTTTATCTATGTTAGATAATACTGCTTGTTCACATATATTAGAATAATTTAAAGAGGCTTCACTATGAATACATTCACATCACAACTAAATCTATGATAAGTATATTTTAATGGTCAATGACTTTGCCATTCCGCAGAAGACCAAGGTGTCTGTAGGAGAACGTCCAGTTAACTTTTTAAAAAACAATTGGATAAGATGACTACTATGAAAAAAAATACAATATACTAAGCATGTCCACAATATTTCAAAACCGTTTCCAAACGTATGTATGGATAAAGAAAGAAAGAATGTTTGATTTCGAGGCTCCAGATAAAAATCACCAATGGAAATAAACACCCAGAACCTGTAACAGCCAGCCACCATATACCAAATCCCAAGAAGAAGAGGCATTACAAAGAGAACAATGAGAAAAACCTAGGAGCACTGATATTTTATTGTCAATGACTTGGATGAAGATCAACAGTCACACCCATGGCACTGGGTGATTTTCACCAGCATGGAGCTAAGAGGGACAATAACGTATTAGACAACAGTCTAAATAGGTTAGAATAATGGGCCAAGTGTACTAAGTGTACTATGATAAACTTCAGAGGTAAAAATAATAATATTATTTATATATATATAAAATGAAAACAAAGATTTAACAGTATCACAAATGAAAAAGACTTAGTTAACCGCTACTGTCATCATGAGAACAGAAGAGTGAAACGCAGATGGTAAGAAAACTGATGTGATCTTCAACTACACCAACTGCAGACCAATATCCAGGATGAGAGAGGTTAGAGTTCTAGTTGTCAGTCTATCCTAACAATACTTACCTTTCTGAGTTATGTTTCAGACCGGCAGTTAGACAAGGTGATTTAAAATTTTTTAATTAATATTTTATTGAGACACAATTGACATATAACATTGTGTAAGTTTAAGGTGTACAATGTGTTGGTTTGATACATTTATATATTACAACATGATTACTACAGTAGCATTAGCTAATACATTTGTCATTTCTTTTTTGTGTTGGAAACAGTTTGGATTTAGTCTCTCAGTAACTTTGAAGTTTATGAGTATTACTGACTATAGTCATTATGCTGTGCATTAGATCTCCAGAACTTATTTATCTATTAGTTGTATGCTTGTACCTATAAATAACATTTTCCAATTCCCCCACCTTCCAGCCCTGGTAACCACCATTCTACTCCTGGTTTTTACAAGTTCAGTTTTTTTATATTCCACATGTAAGTGGTATCATATAATCCAATTTAAAAATGTGCAAAGTACTTGAATAGACATTTTTCCAAAGAAGACATACAAATGGCCAACAGGTATATGAAAAGGACCTCCACATCACTAATCATCAGGGAAATGCAAATAAAAACCACAATGAGATATCACCTCACATCTGTTAGGATGGCTTTTATCAAAAAGACAAGAGGTAACAAATGTTGGCAAGGGGGTGGAGAAAAGGGCACCTTTATACACTGTTGGTGGGAATATAAATTGCTACAGCGATTGTAGAAAAAAGGCGGTTCTCTAAAAAATTAAAAATTGAATTACCATATGATGCAGAAATCCTACTTTCTTATAAGCGAAGAAAATGAAATCAGTACCTCAAAGGGATATCTGCACAGCCATGTTCATTGCAGAATTATTCACACTAGCCAAGACATGGAAGCAACCTACATGTCCATCAAAGGATGAATGGATAAAGAACATGTGGTATATACATATACACATTTTATTCAGAGTTTTTATCATAAATGGATGCCATATCTTGTCAAATGCTTTCTCCGCATCTATTGAGATGATCATGTGATTTTTATTCTTTATTTTATTAAAGTGGTATATCATGTTGATTGATTTGCGGATGTTGAACCATCCCGGCATCCCTGGAATAAATCCCACCTGATCATGGTGTATAATCTTTTTAATGTACTGTTGTATGCAATTTGCTAGTATTTTGTTGAGGATTTTTGCATCGATGTTCATCAGTGATATTGGCCTGTAATTTTCTTTTTTTGTGTTGTCCTTGTCTGGTTTTGGTGTGAGGGTAATGTTGGGTATATACATATACAATAGAATATTATTCAGCCATGAGAAAGAAGGAAATCCTGCCATTTGCGACAACAGGGATGGACCTTGAAGGCATTATGCTAAGTGAGATAGGTCAGACAGAGAAGGACAAATACTGTATAATATCACAAGGTGATTTTTGAAGGCCCTTCTTACTCAGAGGTTCTGTAACTCTAAGCCTATGTAAAGCCAAAATAATAGGTCTATTTTAATTACCAAATTGAAAGCTGGCAATTTAGCAACATATAGATGAAAATAACTGTAACTATATTATGCCTCTGTACAAATGCAACTTAAGGCTTCCATTTGGTCACGATGCTTAGCTGTTTAATATGTGATTGAAAGAACACACCGGAATCTCTAATTTCCTTTCCTTCTCAGAATGTTCTAGTATTAATGCTCCTTTTGTTCACAGAAATCACGTTTTCATATCACACAGAGCTAGTTCTGCTACAAAGTTATTTTTAAAATGTATTTTAAATAAATTTTAAAGGAACTAAATTTCTTGTGTCCTTTGGGTTTAGGGTTGAGATGCTAACTTCCTGTGATTTTCTCCGCACAGGATACAACCCTACCTTCCCTTGGTAAAGTCAGGCCTATATTCCACAAAAGTAAAAAAAAGTAGGTTGTTGATAGGATATTCTTGCATAAGGTAACATGTGAATATGCTCTTTAGGGACTAAAATGGAAATGGAGAACTCCTAGGAGTCAGAGAAATATGGCACACCATGGGCTTGGGTGAGTTCTTGGTGAGTTTCTGTAATGCTACCTACATGATTCAGATTCTCCCCATTTTCCTTCTGCGTATATCTAGTCATTTGTTGGTCTGGGCAAGATGTTATGAGATGTGATGAACACATGAAATACTAGGAGCACACTAGGAACCACAGCTGTTATGCCTTGCTGCATTTGTAATGGCTCCCTAAAATCAGAAGCCACTACACACAGCAGCACATTTAGACAGGAAACACTGCAATTATCTGGTTTCACCACTCCATTGCAAATCTGCTAGTACATTACAGTTTATAAGCCCTAATAGACAGTCATCACCTTTGGCAATGCTTCTACTTGAGAACAGCCACAATCTGAATGTATTACCAGGGAGTTGTCAACGGAGACTGATAGTTGGTTTTTTTTCCTCCCCCCTTTTGTTTTGTTTTCACCCTGCAAACCAGACACCAAATATTTCAGAGCAGAAATTAAGTGTAGCATAAGGCAGGTCCCTTTAACATTACTATTAGTGAAGCTAATTACTATAAGAAAATTGGAGATCATTCATTAGCCTACCAAGCAAATTAAGGTTTGTTAACAGTGATTTATAATGCCAATCCTTGGGTAACTATGCTGGTCTTTTCACGTATATGAGTACAAGACCTGACAGTTTATTAACTGTGCTATATCCAAACAGCTTGTCACCAGGGTGCTCTTGTTAAAACGACATTGTATTTTAAATGGATAAACATTTTTACTTGAGCAAAATGCATTTTAAATGTTTGGCTTCTGAAGTCAAGTACTGGGAGATAAGTGAAGTGTCTCAAACTATCTAAGCCTCCAATAACTCTTGTTTACTGCTGGAGCTGACTATAGGAAAATGTGACACTTGGAGTTAAAATAGCACTTTTCCTTTCTAACAAGCCCCAGTTGTGTTTTTTAACCTCTTTTCAAATGATACTCTTGGTGTTTCACCAAGCTATAAGTTTCTTATGCAATGGATTGGGAGACATCTAATTTACAATTTCAGGAAAAATATTTTTTAAAGCAGTTAAGCAAAGGAATGAGTCCTTTGATCTGAAAGATTCTGATTGATAGTCCATAAAACTCCAGGCCAGTTAAATCTGTCAAAATAAAGGTTGTGTGGGTAGTCAGAGTAAACCTTAGGGTTTGACACTGCCCATGGCTCACTTTATATAGCTCATGTCAACTAATTCAACATTTCTGTAATTTGGAAATCTCCAACAAAGATAAGACAAGCTTCCTTAAAGCCAGTGTCAGGAAAAAAAAAAGAAAATAGAAATAAAGTTGCTTTCTGAATTTACCTCTCCGTTTCCTCTGGGATTGTCAATGCACTTTGCTAAAGCCTTTACTGCATCATCTTTATGATCAACAGAATATACTAGCTATGGAACAGAATGGGCCTACCTCCTCAATATTTCTATGTGCTAACCTAACTGAGTAACACAAATATAACACATTATTCATTATTAATTTCAAAGAAGGGCAGACTTGGCCACGCAAACAAAACTGGACTTCTTTCAATACTGACACTGAACAGTAGTGTTCATTAAGCAGTAAAAGGACTATGGCCTTCGACTCCTCTGGTTCAAAGGACAGTGAAGAAAGGCAGCAAAGCCAACTGAAAACTGGTCCCACTTGGCAGACATTTAGGTGTAAGATAGGTAGAATCACTTGAAATATTTGACCAAAAGCCATTTAACAATTACCTAGTCCAGTGACTAGTAAAATCTTTTTTTCTCCAAAATGATTTATTTTCTCCAAATCTGAAGAGCCAGGGAGGAGGGATGACAGCACAGGAGACCAGGCGAAAGGCTACTTCCCCACATCCATCAGAAGCACCTGGGTTTTCATCTTATCTCCTTAAGTAGAGTTTGCAACAGTCAACAACATAGATTCCTATAGATAGCAAATATTTAAAAATACTTAGCCTATTCCCTCACATAAATGTTGATATAATGAGAGTGTTAAGAGATTGGTGGCAACTGGAGACACTAATTGATCCTTTCTCACTGATAGTCTATTACCAAATTTCTCAATTTTCTTCTACTGAGTGAGAAAATTGAAGCTAAAAATGGTGAAAAGACAGAAGACAATTTCCACAGGGTGACCTAGAAGAGTCATCCCATTGTAGAGTTTCTACAAATGATTAAATGTCTGCTGACCAGAATTTAACCTGCAATGTTCACTTAATCAGAGTGTGTTGCTTACGGCTCAATGATCCTATTCCCAAAACTACAGTGTTAACAACCAATCAAAAACAGGAAAAAAAGGATAGGAATTGGAAATGGAAAATAGAATTATATTTTTAGTCTAAGGCCCTTGAAATTAGAGAGTTTATCTATGACTACACGGAAGAGTCTGTCAGAAAGTAGATACTTAGTTGAGGTATAAATCAACCCTCCAGTGTAACTAAGATTAAGTCTGTGGTTCCCAATCTTACAAAATCACCTACTTAAGTGTACTTTATAGGAGGTAAATATAGTTCAGGGTCCTATTTTAAAGGTTACAGTTAAAAAATTGTGGCAACTTTTTACCATTAGGAAGAGCAACTGATTTCATTTGCCTAGTTGTTTCTGCATAGTACACAAGCACCTTCAAAAGCATTAGTAACGTCCTGGATTTTAAGTTGAGTGATGGGTTTCAAGGTTTTTGTTTTACTATTATAGTCAAAACAACATATTCATAACAACTAATTTTTTGTATATTAAATATTACATAATAAAACATTTTAGTGATGTTGTGCTCACTTTGGATACAGAGTACCTCTGAGGCCAATGTTTCAAATCTACTTTGGTGACTCTTTGGGTAATTGTTATGGGTCACTCAGGGAAATTACATGTACAACCACATCTCAAATATTTTGTGATAGGCATAAGGCTGAATTTCAAGGACATACTAAAGTTCTTACAAGGTACTACTTTTTTATATGTTCTAATAAAAATTTAAATTTGGGTGGTCATGTTTTGTTTTTCCTTTTATTTTGGTCACTTCTTTAAACTATCACTGAAGATATATATGCAGTTAAATTTCTAACTACCTACTCTAACTTTCAAGCTCATTATCTTCCTAAAATTGAATCTCTTCTCCCTGGGATTCCTATTCCAAGTAAAAGAAGCATCTTAGCCAGCAATCCTTGGTTTGACATCTATCATTTTTAACAGGTCAGTAAGTCAAGTTCGGGTCTACCCATAAACCATCTCCTTCCCACTCACCCAGCTCCCTTCCTGATTTGTTTCACATTCACTATAATTAACGAACCTAAGTCCCACCTTTATCCAGAAACATGATACAGTCAAACCAATTCCACACTATGATGATATTCCTTTGTGCTCTTGTCTCTGCTGCTCCCTCTGCCTCAAACTTTCACCTTTTATTTATCTCTTAAAAATCTAAACATCCATCAAGTTCCGCACAATTTAAGCCTCCTACAATTAACTGACCCTAACAAATACTCCCAAGTGCTCTACTTACACTTCTCATGGGTCTGATCAGTTTTCCTTGTATCAAACTCAACTACGGTCTGAGGGCCCCTTGTCTTGAGGGCAAAGCTTACGTCTTATTTATCTTAAGAACTAAGAATAGATGTTTAATACACACTTGAGAATTAAAATGAATTGAACTCTCCATCTGGTGAGCTATGTTCCAACTCAGTCTTTACCAGTAAGTCCAAATGCCCCAATAATAACTGGATACCCCTGATGGGTTTCCAAATGGAATTCAGATTTAAAAAAATTTTTCCATTGAGTGTCGTCAGCATCGTGGCGGAGTGAGCTTTCCAGTAAACTCTTCCCCCAATAAGATACAACAAAAGAGTCAAGCATAGACCAACAAGAGACACTCACACTGCACAGAGCGACATCGGAAAGACCCATGCTGCCAGACATCTGAGAGTAGACATGCTGGGGCCCCTGGAGGAAGTGGGGAGAGGTGAGGAGAAATCCTCTCCCTCCCCACCAGATCGATGACTTGGGTTGCACAGCTCCCAGAGAGAGGGGAGGAGCGGCCCTCAGCAGGGAAACCGTAGCTGTTCAGGCTCTCTCAGCCAGTGAGAATCTCCACATAGAGGACTTATAACTGCTGCAGGGGTGCCATCAACATCTGAGCACCCCAGGAGAGTGGATAACGAGGGGTAAGTGAGAAGCTCTCCCACCCAGAGACCCAGTGGGCAAGAGAGAGAGCCCCTCACCCACCGTGTGCCCGACACTACAGCTCAGCCGACAAGTCTGAGCAGCCCCGGAGGAGTGCGGGCAGCCCGTGGCAGTGGAGCAGCCAGGGCAGAGTGTGGGTGGCCCGTGGCGGCGGCAGAGTAGCCAGGGCAGAGCGTGGGCGGCCGTGGCGGCGGAACAGCCAGGGCAGAGTGCAGGCAGCTGCAGCAGCGGAAGAGCTGGGGCGGAGCCTGGGTGGTCCAAGGCAGCGGAACAGCCGAGGCGCAGCGGAGTGCAGTTGGCCTGTGGCAGCGGAACAGCTGTGGCAGAGCACAGGGGGCTCGGATTACATAGCCCATGACCCCCACATGGTGACAGCAGGTGGAAACAGCAACCAGATATTTCTAGGATGAGGAAAAACAAAGCCAATACAGCAACCACGATGCAAAAATATATTAAATTGCCAGACCAGAAGGAAAATGACAAACACCCAGAAATCAACCCTGAAGGCACAGAAATACATAACCTAAATGACAGAGAATTCAAAACAGCTATCATAAAAAAGCTCAACGAAATACAAGAAAACACAGATAAACAATTCAACGAGACAAGGAGTTTCTTCACAAAAGAGATTGAAATCATAAAGAAAAACCAATCAGTATTGATGGAAATGAAGAACACAATGGAGGAGATAAAGGAGAATATGGAATCTTTAAAGAACAGAGCTGACAATATGGAGGAAAGAATTAGGATTATACAAGATAGGAATACAGATATGCTCCAGACTGAGGAGGAGAGAGAACTAAGACTAAAAAGAAATGAAGAAAGTCTCTGAGAAATATCTGACTCAATTAGGAAATGTAACATAAGAATTTTAGGTATTCCTGAGGGAGAAGAGAGGGAAATAGGAACAGAGAGCCTATTCAAGGAAATAACAGCTGAGAACTTCCCAAATCTGGGGAAGGAACAGGAAATACCAGTAAGTGAAGCCAATGGGTCGCCTAAATATGTCAACAGGCAAAGGCCCACTACAAGGCATATAGTAGTAAAATTGGCAAAGGTCAATGACAAAGAAACAATATTAAGGGCAGCTACACAAAGTTTTTGTATTCTTTGTACAAAAACAAAGAATAACATCCAAAGGAACTCCCATCAGGCTCTCAGCGGATTTCTCAACAGAAACTTTACAGGCTAGGAGAGACTGGAATGATATATTCAAAATCCTGAAAAGACAAAAACTTTCAGCCAAGAATACTCTATCCAGCAAAAATGTACTTCAAACATGATGACGAAATAATAACTTTCCCAGATAAACAAAAGCTAAGAGAGTGGATAGCCATGAGACCCCCACTACAAGAAATGCTCAAGAAGGCCCTCAGGCCTGAAAAAAAGAAGAGAAATGGGAATACAAAGCTTGGAGCAAGGAGAAAAATAGGTAGACAAAAATCAGAAAAATAACAGATCTTCACTGGAATAGGATAGCAAACACTTAAATACCAAAATCAAAGATCAAAGGAAGGAAATCACCAAAAATAAATATAATCTCATCACTTTAAACACACACCCACAACACAAGATAGAATAAGTTGTGACAAGAATAACATAGAAGGGGAAGAGGAAAGAGATCGAATTGACTTAGTAAAAGGGAATAAGAGGTCATCAGATAATGGACTAACTCATACACAAGATTTTTTTATACAAACCTTAAAGTAACCACTAAACAAATAATCAGAACAAAATCACATAGGATAAATAAAGACAAAACTAAAAGAGTCATAAGACAGAACAACCAAACTGAACTGGCAGGCCAAAACACATGGGATAAGAAACAAAGGAAATGCTAAAGAATAAAACAGCAACATTAAGCCCTCATATATCAATAATTACACTAAATGTAAATGGACTGAACTCTCCAATCACAAGACACAGAGGGCCGGCCCCGTGGCTTAGCGGTTAAGTGCGTGCGCTCCGCTACTGGCGGCCCGGGTTCGGATCCCGGGAGCGCACCGACGCACCGCTTCTCTGGCCATGCTGAGGCAGCATCCCACATACAGCAACTAGAAGGATGTGCAACTATGACATACAACTATCTACTGGGGCTTTGGGGAGAAAGAGTGAAAAAAAGGAGGAGGATGGGCAATAGATGATAGCTCAGAGCCGGTCTTCCTCAGCAAAAGGAGGAGGATCAGCATAGACATTAGCTCAGGGCTGATCTTCCTCACAAAAAAAAAAAAAAAAAAAAAAACAGACAGAGTGGCAGGATGGATTAAAAAGCAAGACACAACAATATGCTGCCTCCAGGAAACACATTTCAGCTCTCAAGACAAACACAGGCTCAGAGTGAAAGGATGGAAGACAATACTCCAAGCTAATGGCAAACAAAAGAAAGCAGGTGTTGCCATACTCATATCAGACAAAGTAGACTTCAAAATAAAACAGGTTAAGAGAGACAAAGAGGGGCAATATATAATGATAAAAGGGACACTCCACCAAGAAGACATATCAATTATAAATATATATGCACCCAACATAGGAGCACCAAAGTACATAAAGCAACTATTAACAAACCTAAAAGGAGATATTAACAACAACACAATAATAGTAGGGGATCTTAATACCCCACTTACATCAACGGATAGATCATCCAGACAAAAAATCAATAAAGAAACAGTGGATTTAAATGAAAAACTGGACGAGATGGACCTAGGAGACATATACAGAGTACTCCATCCAAAAACAGCTGACTTCACATTCTTCTCAAGCGCACATGGAACATTCTCAAGGATAGACCATATGTTAGGAAACAAGGCAAGCCTCAATAAATTCAAGAAGATTGAAATCATAACAAGCATCTTTTCAGACCATAATGCTATGAAACTGGAAATCAACCACAAGAAAAAAACTGAGAAAGTGACAAAGATGTGGAGATAAAACAACATGCTACTGAACAACCAATGGATCACTGATGAAATTAAAGGAGAAATCAAAAAATATCTGGAAACAAACGAAAATGAAAATACGCCATACCAACTCATATGAGATGCAGCAAAAGCAGTCCTGAGAAGGAAATTCACAGCAATACAGGCCTACCTCAACAAACAAGAAAACGGCCAAATAGGCAACCTTAAATTACACCTAACAGAACTACAAAAAGAAGAACAAACAAAGCCCAAAATCGGCAGAAGGAGAGAAATAATAAAAATTAGAGCAGAAACAAATGAAATTGAGACCAAAAAAAACAGTAGAAAGGGTTAATGAAACAAAGAGTTGGTTCTTTGAGAAGATAAACAAAATTGACAAACCCTTAGCCAGACTTACTAATAAAAAAAGAGAAAAGGCTCAAATAAATAAAATTAGAAATGAAAGAGGAGAAATTACAACAGATACCATGGAAATACAAAGGATTATAAGAGAATACTATGAGAAACTATATGCCAACAAATTGGACAATCTAGAAGAAATGGATAAATTTTTAGACTCATACAACCTCCCAAAACTGAACCAAGAAGAAATAGAGAATCTGAATAGACCAATCACAAGTTAAGAGATTGAAATAGTAATCAAAAACCTCAGAAGTGTCTGTTTAGTGAAAAGCTGAAAGATCAGGAACAAGACAAGGATGCCCACTCTTGCCACTTTTATTCAATCTAGTATTAGAAGTCCTAGCCAGAGCAATTAGGCAACAAAGAGAAATAAAAGGCATCCAAATGGAAAAGGAAGAAGTAAAATTACCACTATTCGCAGATGACATATTATATACAAAAAATCTCAAGACTCCACCAAAAAACTGTTAGAACTAATAAATGAATTCAGTAAAGTTGCAGGATAAAAATCAATATACAAAAAATCTATTGCATTTCTATACACTAATAACCAACTCTCAGAAAGAGAAATTAAGAAAACAATCCCATTCACAATTGCATCAAAAAGAATAAAATACCTAGAAATAAATTTAACCAAGGAGGTGAAAGACCTGTACAGTGAAAACTATAAGGCACTGATGAAAGAAATTCAAAAAGACACAAATAAATGGAAAGATATTCCATGTTCATGGATTGGAAGAATTAATATTGTTAAAATGTCCGTACTATCCAAAGCAATCTACAGATTCAATGCAATCCCTATCAAAATTCCAATGGCATTTTTCACAGAAAGAGAACAAACAATCCTAAAATTTGTATGGAACCACAAAAGATACCAAATAGCCAAAGCAATCTTGAGAAAGAAGAAAGCTGGAAGCATCACATTCCCTGATTTCAAAGTATATTACAAAGCTACAGTAATCAAAACAGCATGGTATTGGCATTAAAACAAACACATAGATCAATGGAACAGAATTGAGAGTCCAGAAATAAACCCACATATATACGGTCAATTAACTTACAAAGGAGCTAAGAATATGGAGAAAGGACAGTCTCTCTAATAAATGGTGCTGGGAAAACTCAACAGCCACATGGAAAAGAATGAAAGTGCACCACTAACTTACACCATACACAAAAATTAACTCAAAATGGACTAAAAACTTGAATGTAAGACCTGAAACTATAAAACTCCTAGAAGAAAACATAGGCAGTAAGCTCCTTAACATCAGTCTTGGCAATGATCTTTTGGATCTGACACCAAAAGCAAAGGCACGAAAGCAAAAATAAACAAGTACAACTACATCAAACTAAAAAGCTTCTGCAGGGGCCAACCCGGTGGAGCAGTGGTGAAGTTCAGCACACTCTGCTGTGGTGGCCTGGGGTTCTCAGGTTCGGATTCCTGGTGCTGACCTACACCACTCATTAGCCCATGCTTTGGCGACGTCCCCCATACAAGATAGAGGAAGATGGGCACAGATGTTAGCTCAGGGCCTTCCTCACCAAAGAAATAAATAAAAATATTAAAAATAAAGAAATAAAAATCTTCTGCACGGCAAAGGAAGACAAGAACAAAATCAAAAGAAAACCTACTGAATGGGAGAAAATATTTGCAAATCATATATCTGATAAGGGGTTAATATCCAAAACATAGAAAGAACTCATACAATTCATTAGCAAAAAAAACAAACAATCTGATTCAAAAATGGGCAGAAGATCTGAGTAAAAATTTTTCCAAAGAAGATACACAGATGGCCAAAAGACTCATGAAAAGAAGCTCAACATCACTAATCATCAGGGAAATGAAAATCAAAACCACAATGAGATATCACTTCACTCCTGTTAGAATGGCTATTATCAAAAACACAAGAAATAACAAGGTGTTGGCAAGGATATGGAGAAAACGGAACCCTTGTGTATTGCTGGTGGTAATGGAAACTGCAGCCACTATGGAAAACAGTATGTAGGGTCCTCTAAAATTAAAAATAGAACTGTCATATGATCTACCAATTCCACTTCTGGGTATTTATCCAAAGAAAATGAAAACACTAACTCGAAAAGATATATGCACCCCCATGTTTACTCCAGCATTATTTACAAAGCCAAGATATAAAAACAACTAAAGTGTTCATCCATGGATGAATGGATAAAGAAAATATGGTGTATATATAATGGAGTATTATTCACCCATAAAAAAGAATAAAATCTTGCCATTTATGACAACATGGATGGATCTTGAGGGTATTATGATAAGTGAAATAAGTCAGACAAAGACAAATATCATATGATCTCACTTATTTGTGAAACCTGAAAAAAAAAAAACCACTCATAGATACAGGTGAAATGGGTGAATTGGGTCAAAAGGCACAAACTTAACAGTGATAAAATAAATGTCATGAGAATGCAATGTAAATCACAGTGAATATAGTTAATAATACTGTATTGCATATTTACAAGTTGCTAAAAGAGTAGATCCTAAAAGTTCTCATCACAAGAAAAAAATATTTTGTAACTATATGTGGTGATGGATATTAACTAGACTTATTGTGGTGCTCACTTTGCAATATACACAAATATTGAATCATTATGTCATATACCTGAAACTAATATAACGTTATATGCCAATTATATGTCAATAAAAAAGGAAGTATCTGTTTAAAGAAAAGCCCAATCTATTAAGAAAGGAATTACGTTAAAAAAAAAAAAACCCTGATCTTTTTAAAGAAACTCATTCCAACTTCACTTAGCAATAAAATCCACTCTGAGATTTAAAAAGCAGCAGCTACGGTTATACAAAATACCACAAATCAGTTTTGTGAGTCACACAAATTACAGCAAAGAAAAATAAAAGATATTTCCAGGATCTGTAGTCAAAAACTTAGAACAGAGCAAAGAATTTAATTCTTTTGTGATCTTATAACTCTGAATGGAAAGCCACAGGTCAATATTTTGCATCTATTGCTTGTTACCAGCACTATCAACATGACTTCTTAAGTAATTCAACTACACAGGAAAACAGTTAATTACACAAATCCCATTTTAAGATGTGTACCACTCCACAATTCCCCTTTATTATATAATGCAGTAGTTCTAATCACAAAGCAGAAGTAGATTAGTTTCCTTGATAATCTTAAAGCATATATAGTGTTAAATGTGATCCAATGGAGGATAATGAAAACTATTAATCGAGAACCATTAAGAAAAATCTCTGGATCACTGGAGTCTACAAAAGCAAGATTCAAGCTATTTGAGACTAATAGCCTATGACACTTAAGATTCAAACCTGAAAGAAGGCTGGAAATTATCCAGAGAAGCAGGAAGGACATGTCACCTGAATAAAGGTTTCCTCTGTACCAGGGATCAAGTTCAACCTGACAAGTAACCACCCCTACCCCAACGGTAGCTGCCAACTACTGGCATATGGAGTGAAGAGTTTGTAAAGAATGAGTCCAGATCACTCATGTGATGACACACCAGGCCACTGGCAACCATGAGATGTTTTCACTAGTCTTTTCATTCAGGTATGCCAGGGCATCCACTTTTCTTTTTGGTGTCAGAGCGCAGCAAACCTGTGACACAACCTCATACAACCTGAAGATGTTGAACAGGTCTGTTGTCTTAACTTCCCAGCCCAACCCTAAGACCTATCAGCAGTCTTTAAATGCCTCAAGTCTGAGGGAGAAAATAAACAAATAACTTGAATAGACAAATTAAAGGGAACAACCATAATATGTGAACAGCTTGCAGAATAGTTCATTCCAACATCATCACACAGAGGATCATACAGAATGAATTCCTTATTTGTTTTATGTCCACATACAGAATAAACTGGTATACATCTGACCAAACACAAAATCCTAAGCTCCTGAGAAAGCTACAAGAAGAACGAAAGGAGAATAAAATATTCCTATCCTACAGTTACAAATTACAAAATTTACTTTTATATCATCAATTTTTGGTGTTAATTCTCTATGACTACAACATTGTACAGCCACTTAATGAAACCAAGTTTTTTCCATCACACACTATAGTGGGAATAACGGAAGACAACATTTATTATTTGCTATTATTGAGTGCTGTTCTGTGTGCATTAAATATCTTAACTCATTTAATATTCACAACTCTATTAGGTAGGTACAGATGAGGAAACAGACTCAGAGACATCAAATAACTTGCCTAAGGCATACAGCTAGTCTTCAGATCGTTCTGTCTCTAAGTTCTTAATTATCCACCAGGCATAACAAAACATCAAATACGTGTATAAGGAGAGAACATAGCCAAAAACATTTAAACTAAAATGAAAATGTGTTCACTGTATTAATGTTTAAAAAAAAGGGAAAAATCCTACACACTCCAAGTTTTAGTACTCTTGCCAAAAAAAAAAAAGCAAATAGATTCCAACTAGACTATACTTCCATTTATATTTAGAATATGAGCTGTGCATGAGTCTGTAATGAATATATATGTGTGTGTCTCTCTGTGTGTATAACACCCACATTATTCAAAAGCTCCCAAAAATGTGAAAAGTTTGTTCCAATCCTTCTCTATTTTGTCTACTTTAAGAATTCTTTGCAATATGCTTATGTAAATACTGATTTTAGCTGCTGTTCTCATTTCTCAAATCTTCAGCTTATAAATGAATTGGAAAAGTGACAGACCTAAGCAGACATCTTTGGAACACAAAACCAAGGAGATATAAACAAATACAACTACATCAAAAATAAAGACTTCTTCAAATCCTTTAACTTATCCCTATCCATAAATGAAAAGAACTGAAAGAAAGTAGAATATACTGGCTGTGGATAAGGTGGGGGTGTGTGTGTATGTACACACACATGCACGTGCATATACTCAGGGGGTATCTATTTTATCAGAATACAAAATGGTCAACATTTTACCTTAGTTCACTAAAAGCTGTATAGGAGCTTAAAATATAATTGAAAGAAGATTCTCAAGTTACAGTAATATTGGGGCAAGGGACAGTATTTAAGAAAATAGTTCCAGGTTGTTAAACCCAATAGGTAAGTGAGTTCAGTTTTCTTATGCCAGAATTCACATTATGGTTCAATAGCTCATTGACTCCGTAGGTGATTTGCCTCTGTCCACACTTCAAAGAGATGCTGAAGAGAGTCGAAGAATCACCATTTCACTTACCTGATGCTGAGCCTTCATTGCAGACATAAGTTAAGGCTATTATGACATCATAGATCATAAAGTACAGTGCAAAGAATATGTAGGCACGAAACTACTATAAGTTGTGAATATACTATTTCCACTTAAAAAGTGTGAAACTCATCGATGTTGAAGTTAGCACCTGAAATTAAGTATTACATGTGATATTGTTGAAATGAAAATTGAAAGAGAAGACACTTTTTGATGAGGACTCAGCAATCATATCAATGCATTTTGCACTTTGATAACATAATAATCACATTATTGGAAACATTCTAAGTTGAGCATTTTTGTCATAGTTGAGAGCTGAACATACATCTGGTATGTATCTTCTCCATGTAAGCTAATAATACTACAGATTTTTTTATATAAGCAAAGTAATACTAAGAATAATTTTACCAAAATAAAGAAAAACTTTTATATTCATCCAACATCGTGTAAGTGTAAAAATTATTTAAGATTCACAACTGCAAAGACTCTTTATTCATAAGAATGTATTTCGAGAATTAAAATAAACATTCCAAGAAATAGAAAAATAAGTGACAAAAATCATAATAAAATCTCATTGTTTCTAGAGACAATTTCTTTCAGGGTGATCATACTGACAATAAAAAAAATAGTAGAATGTTCAGTCCAGAAGTGATCAAGGGCTAAGTTAGTGGCTTTGGCCTTGTTCTGCTGAAGAAGGCAAAGTGAATTTAGCTTTTGGATAAAGAATAGACATTGGCAGTCTCCAGATTTTGCTTCCAGCATCTCAACCCACATCCAGACTGGTGTGAAGAGATGACAGATGGGATGACTTCTGTTATTTCGACTGCTGAAGCAGGATACTGCTTCAGCATCCTGCTTGTTTCTGTAAGCATGAATATTCAGCCACAATAAGGAGCAAGGCTAAGTGTGCTGACTGTATTAAATAGGCACCAAAAAATCTTTACCCTTTTTCTCCTCATATCATAGATTAAGACAAAAAAAAAATTCAACATTTCGAAAATGTCACTTCTACCAACCTTGGAAAAGACTTATTATTCAATGAAATGATGCTGGTTTTCATATATTTAATATAAATGTATGGAGAGAAATGTTTGAGCAGAAGAAAACCAGAGTAATTAGCATTTTAGAGGGAAGAAATTTAAAGGCAACTAAACTGAATCAGTAATTATTTTCCACTTTATTTTCACAATTTCATTATTTTCTCAGAAAATGCTGAGCAGGCATTAGAGTATCAGTGTTCACCATTCAAAACACAAATGAGATTCCTTTAAATTCCACAACAAATCTCTACACTGGCATGTTATCCTGTTGCATAAATAATGCCTCACTTGTAACTTTTTTATTTATATCTTGAAGAGGATTATTGAATCCAAAAAGCGTGATTTTACTATAAATAAAAGAAAGGAAGTGATAATTTCTCTATGAGAAATATTGTGTTAATCCATAAGGTATGTGACCATTTCTACCCCTCCCAATGGACAGAGAATAAGATCTAGAAATAAAATAATACACATATATTTGCTAAAATGAGGAGTTTAATGATTGCTGAAAGAAAATCTGAAGGCCATCTATTCACACTGTGAGGGAAAACATCCAGTAAAACACCACATCTCATTGAAATAAAAAAAATGGCAATTCATTGGGAATTTCTTCAAGAGATCTTAAAATTGAAGAAATATCTCAATGCATAATTTGAATTCCATCCTCCACACGTCACTTCTTACTGAAAAAACAACTATGTAGGAAACGTGGCATGAGCCATCAGGTTTCCCTGCATTCCCTCTCACTGCCAGGTAAGGAGCAAATGTTCTGGGTGCTGGGAACCAGACATACATCTCAGACTGACCCCAAGGGCCCAGCAAGTTTTACATTTTAAAAATTAAACAATTCTTAATGAAACAATGGATATCAGTCCGCTCTTAAGGACTGAGAGGGAATTTCCTAGATATTTTCCACATCCTAATGAGCATACATGATAGAAGTAAATCAATGCCAATGCAAGGCACACATGTGGAAGTAGAGATAAACTTACGAAGTAGCCTGTTCCCAAGCTGGAAGGAGCTGAACTCTGCAATAAAGCATAAAGACAAAGTGGAAAATCAGCAATGGTTTTTAACACATTCCAATCCACACAGCTCATTACCAGCCCTGTGCAGGCTTTTCATCACTACATCACATCCCCAGTGTATGCTGCCCCTTGTCATCTGCTACTGATACAAACACCGTGTTGCTTAATTTTTTCCTTTACATCTCTCAACAACTCAGAGATGCTAACGTGCTATTTACTGAATTCCAAGCTTCTGCGGTGGACGTAATTGCCAATTTATTTGACAGGCAGCTGGGTAATGAATTAATGATGGCATTTCGCCCTGCACTGAGACTAAACAGACACACATCAGCCTGCCTCCCTGACTTGCTGACATTCAATGCCCCGGTCTCAAGCTACTCAGTTTTGTGGCCGCAAAGGGGCAGGCAAGAGGAAAAAGCCCAGACTGACTTGAAAATAAAAAGCCCAGTGGGTTTGGATGACTTTTCCAGTGTATGACCTACTTGCCAGTTTATTCCCTAAAGGCACCAGCTAGTACACACAGAGCGCCTTTCAAAAATGAGACATTTTGTAAACATAATTAGTAGACTAAAATGCAAAAAATGTGTGGGTAAATGGAAGCAGTGAAAAGCACCATTTTTCTGAAGGTTTTAGTCACAAGAATTATCAATTTAGGCTTCCATAGCTCTGACATACAGGGAAATAAAAAACAATAATTCTAAAAGGTATACAGGGCATCTCTTCTTTGGAAAAAGAGGCAAAAAAAGAACTTGGTTTGTGTCGTAAACTTGTCTGTGATTCGTTCTTGTTTGTATGTTTGTTTCTTTGTTTTCTTAAAACCTCTCATTACAAATTCTTTAATTTCTAGTGCCCTCTTCATGAACAAGAGAGGCCGCAAACGAGCTTGAAACAAAAAGAATGCTACTGCTGAGGCAGTCTTCAGGTCTCAGCTAGGCATCCTTGCACCAGCAGGGCCTTCTCGCTGACCGGCTTGTGTCGGGTGTCACACCTTCCCTGGCGTAACAGGGCCTGACTTGCACTCCGATGCAATAGTTTCTCAGTTCACCTCTAGCTCTTCCATCTAAATATTCTGCCCCTGCTCTGCAAACGACAGGTAGCAGAGACCACCCAGTTTACTCATCATTGCTTCCCCAGAGCCTAGCACAATGCCTTGCACACATTTAATAAGTATTTATTGAATGTATAAATAAATGAATGAATGAATTGTTAAGGGAAATTAAGCCTTAGACAAATTTAACATCTCCAAAAATACAGCAGATGTGAATCTTCTTGATTTTAAACCACTTTTGAGAAGGAAATATAGTTCTGTAAGTATAAACAGCATCCACACCAAACAAGGAGAGTGTGCTCCAGGACACTCTTAAATGCAGTTCCCAAAGCAAAACTTTCTTCACCTCAGCGTTTCAGACAAGCTGAGGGGAATGAAGGATGATAGATGTGTGATCCTGTACACTGGACTTGCTTTAAAAAAAATCGTGCTGCATTCTTGATCCCATAAATGGTATGTAGGGAGAGCCACAGTAGTCATGGAGACAGCTTCTCATAGCAGTGATTAGCCATGTGACAGCATCACCTGTTTTCAGCACCCACAGCCCTCCACGGAGCAGAGGAAGGCAAAAGCCAAGTTAGGTGTCCACCAGCCTGGAGTCATGCCCCTGGGAGGTAAACCCATTTTAGGATGAATTACTGAGAGAGAATGTGGTATTTGTTTATTTCAGGGTTTTTTTCTTCCCTTCCTGCAAATTAATTTTATCCCAGCAGCAGAAGTACTCCACCAAACCCACCTCCCACCCCACATACATATCATCCTATTGTACACCAAAGAAAATTACATCCTTCAGGTCTCAGAAAGCTCTGTTATACTCATTTTGCATATATATTGTACATTACTCAGGGAGCTGGGTGGAGAAGAGGGCTTTGTTGTGCATATTTGTTCTGGCTATTGTTTATGCAGGTCTGACTGAATGAGGGAACAGTGGGTATCATTTCAATTTCTGATGTCAACATCAAATTACTTATTTAATTTCATGCCTGGCGAAGCATTGTATAGCTACACGCAGAATCATTTCACTTCATTTGTTATGCTGTGTTTTCGTGGCGATTGGCTTGCCTTCCAACTGACAGCTTTAATTACGACATGAATTTGATTGCACTGCCGAGGAATTAACATAATGCAACAAAGCATTTAAGCACCCTGCCTTATAACGCCCCCCGACACACACACACACGCACAAACACAAAGACACACATGAAGGAACACTGACACTAGATCCTCACGTACATTAAAGGTCCACTGAAGTTTCAGCATTTGCTAGAAAGCATACAGAACCTTAGAGACAGAGGCTACCCCCATTTGCCAACCCATTGTACTCACCTTTTTTTTAAAACAGGAAAAGATTTGTGGCACTAACTTATGATTTCTGCACTTGGCAGAGAAATTTGTAGAAAAATCCTTCTAATCTACTTTGTCAAATGTGCATGGCATTAACTTTCCTCCCCTCCTTCTCTACCATATTTTTCTTGGCCAAGTGCCAGCTCCCTTCAATTATAGTTGGAGAATTTGAACAGAAACATCTCTGAAACGAAAAGATTTCTCCTTGTCCAGTTCTACAACCCCAAGAATCAGGCTATATGGCTTTGTATTCAGTGGGACACTACCCCCGGTCGCCAACAGAACTTCCACCACCAGATACAGGTAACAGGTTCTGAGACCAACAACAGACCAGGAGTCAGGGATTCACTGACAGCACACAACACACATTACATCCCTGGGCCTTGCTATCCAAAAGGCCCAGAAGAGTCTCAGTCATGCACACCTAACCTAAATTTGTATCTCTATATAGCTGCATATATTTTATAGCTTTAACATTTTTTCAAGTCAGAAATTCCATGAACACCTCAAACCAAGGGCAGAAACAGATTATGCTACAAAAATGGAATAAATGTTTATAAACAGCCTTTTTATTGTTTGAAATGTGCTTTGTTAGTTATTCATTTACTGATTTGCATTTAGGAATTGGTACTGCTTTCTCACATTAGAGGAGAAGAGAGAGACACCCAGAGGTAAAGGCCTAGGAAAGAAAACATGTAGTGATGCCCTCACCACTGAACCATCTGACGGAATCAAGTTGATTTAAACTTTCTTTGTTTCCATAGTCAATTTCTAATGAGAGGAAGGGTCTTCCATTTTTCTCACTTGAAGAGAGAAGGCAAACTCTGTCCAAACTATACAGCAAAAGTGACCATAGAATCCAGAAAAGGCGATAAGCCAAACTGAGGCTTGAAAAACTAAAAGATGTTTTTAAAAAATGCAACGAATAAAAGTATCCTTAAATTCAAAAGCATTTGAAATAATACTGTACACTTGTGTTTAGGCAAATACTTCCATTGAATAATGAAAAGGGCTTCATTCTTATTTCTTCAAGTAGTAGAGTGGCCAATTCACTCATATTTTCAATGCACTAGGTAGAAATGAGAGGTATAGAGAGACTGAGAACATGGAGTAGGACAAAGTATTTAGCAGTTTGCATGAGAAGACAAGGATATGAGGAAATGCCAGCCAGATGGCTATAAGATATATGATTTCTGGGCTCATTATAAGCCATCTCATGTTTAACATGGTCTTTTCATTCTGCTGGTTTTTTTTTTTTCCCCCCGAGATTTGACCACTGCTCCAGCAATCTGCAAATTACCCACCTCGATCTCATTATGTTGCAAAGGAGAGCTTTCTTACACACACAGTCTGCCTCAATCTCCAAGCTACCACGAGAATAGTAATGGGATGCACAGTTGAAAGACATTTTCCAGGAGGTAGAATGTTGCTGCTGACATTCAAGTCTGCAAGTGGATATTCATTAAATGCTCATTCCACTCTTTCTCACTGCCCCCTACTTGACTTTCTTTCCATCTCTGTCACTAAGCTATCATTGAAGCTACTCATTAAACTCATGAAGTTAACATTTCTGTTTTAACAGCTTACCTACAAGAAGGGATTTTAAAATTGATTATCCATCTAAAATAGATGTGCTCCATGCATTAGAGATCTACACAGAGAGGCCATGGCTACTATTACAGCTCCCTAAGTACAGCATGCATATGTACTCCATCCCTAGATGAGGATGTGTGCTCTGACCCTAGGGCTAATTTAAATAGAATATTTAAAATTCTTCCATATCTCCAATTCTGTCTGACATCCCTGCCTATCCACCACCATGCTATGCTTTTCTCTCTTGGGACTAAAAAGCAGAAGGATCACGCCAGGAAATCACATGGCCAACTAACATTTCTTGCAAAGGTCACAAAACAAACTCATTTTCGGATTTTCTATAGTGTTCTAGAAAACAATGACAATTAAAAGAACCTGAAAACTTAATCCTAAGAAATGTGCCTTGGAGACAAGATTACGAATAGCTGATAAAGATGCAAAATGTGTTTGAATGGGAATTATTACTAGGAGAATTCAAGTCAAAATGGAGCAACAACCTGTAAAAAGCATCAGGTATGGATACGGTCACTTGCAGCTTCATTTTTCAACCCTCTGTTAGAACCCACTTCAAGTTTGTCACCAGCTCTCACCGATACTCAACAGTCTTCTGGTTCTTTCTCTGATTTCATTCTTGCTCTCATCTTTACCTGCAGTTCTTCATGTGAAAGGCAAAGTAAACATTCTGAAGTAAAAATTCTAATAGCATTCCTTTTAACATCCTGCAGTGGCTTTTTAAATAATAACCTATAGTGAGTTGAACAGCGTCCCTCTAAAATTCATGTCCACCCGGAACCTCAGAATGTGATTGTGAGGGGTAATTTTACACATCAACTTGACTGGGCCACTAAGTACCCAGACATTTGGCCCAACATTATCCTGTGAAGGTGTTTTTATTTTATTTATTTATTATTTTTTTTTTTTTAAAGATTTTATTTTTTCCCCCCAAAGCCCCAGTGGATAGTTGTATGTCGTAGCTGCACATCCTTCTAGTTGCTGTATGCGGGACTCGGCCTCAGGATGAACGGAGAAGTGGTGCCTCGATGCGCACCCGGGATCCGAACCCGGGCCACCAGCATCGCAGCGCGCGCACTTAACCACCAAGCCACAGGGCCGGCCCTGAAGGTGTTTTTAGATGAGTTTAACATTTAAATTGATAGACTAAGTAAGGCATACTGCTCTCCCTAATGTGGGTGGCTCTCATCCTATCAGTTGAATAGAACAAAAGGATGACCATCCTCAGAATAAGACAGAATTCCTCCTGCCTCACTGGCTTCAAACTGAGACAACAGTTTTTTCCTACTTTCAGACTCAAACTGAAACACTGACTCTTCCTGGGTCTTGAACCTTCCAGTCCTGGGACTGAAATTATACCATTAGCTCTCCTGAGACTTAGGCCTTTGGACGCAGACTGTAACAAAGCATTGGCTTTCCAGCTTGCTGACAGCCAATCTTGAGACGTGTCAGCCTCCATAACTGTTTATGTCTGTACAGCCTATTGGTTCCGTTTCTCTTAAGAAACCCTGACTGATATAATGACCTTGTTTGGAAATAGGGTCTTGCCAGATGTAATTAAATTGAGGTCATACTGCATTAAAATGGGCCCTAAATCCAACATCTGCTGTCCTTAGAAGAAGAGGAGAGGACATACAAACCTACAAATAGAGTAGAAGGCCTTGTAAAGACAGAGGCAGACACTGGAGTGATGTAGTTATAGGTCAAGATACACCAAAGATTGCCAGATGCCACTAGAAGCTAGGAGAAGAAAAGAAGGATTCTTCTCTAGAGCCGTCGGAGGGATTATGGCCCTGCTGACACCTTAATGTTGGACTTCTGGCCTTGAAAAACTATGAGATAATAGATTCTGTTATTTTAAGCTATTCAGTCATGGTCATTCATTACAGAAGCCCAGGGAACTACTACAATACCTAGCCTTCTTACCATGGACTAGAAGATATTATGGGATCAGTCCCTGTGCTCATTCTCTATACTCCAGCCACATTGTCTTATTTTCTTTACCTCAAACATGTCATGCTCGTTCCTGACTCAGGGCCTTGAGCTTGTTCCTGTTGCACAGAATGCTCTTCTCACAGATCTTCACAGGGCTATCTTCTCTTCTTTATTCAGGCTTCTGTTCAAAAGTCACCTACACGGAGAAGCCTTAGCCAATCACCCTAAGTAGTAACACACATCCTTTCACCTCTTATTACGGTTTTGTTTACTTCATAAAATGTATTCTATCAAAAATATATTACATAAGGGGGTCGGCCCCGTGGCTTAGCAGTTAAGTGCGCGCGCTTCGCTACTGGTGGCCCAGGTTCGGATCCCGGGTGTGCACCGACACATGGCTTGTCCGGCCATGCTGAGGTGGCGTCCCACATACAGCAACTAGAAGGATGTGCAACTATGACATACAACTATCTACTGGGGCTTTGGGGAGAAAAAAGGAAAAAAAGGAGGAAGATTGGCAATAGATGTTAGCTCAGGGCCAGTCTTCCTCACACACACACACATAATATATATATACACATATATATAAAACATAATATAATAATATAAAATAATATCTTTTATTGTTTGCTCATAGGTTGGTTGTTTGCCTCCCCCAATAGAAAGGAAGCTCAGGAGGGCAGAGACTTCATTTTGGTCACCACTCAACCTCAAGTGCCCAGAACTATTCCTGATACATAAAAGGTATCTGATAAATATTTCTGAACAACCAAAGCATTGACATATCCAGGAAAACACATAAATATATGGTACAGGAATGGAAAAAGACATAAACAAACTGTTAGGGAAAAGGAAAATCTGGCACAAATAAAGAGAAAAAGGAGATACGAAATATCAAGAGTCCTTCACAGGTGTAGACTAGATTTTCTTCTTAAATACAGGGAACTTCCTTGATGGTGTGGTCCATGTCTGTTTCTTCCTTAATAGTAGCTAGTGAACCTGGCACAGAGTAAAACCTCAATAAAGGTTTAGAGGGAGGGCAGGAAAAAGGGAGGACAGGATAGACGCTTGCATGGATGGATGAATGACGGTATGGTGGGATGAATAAATCAATAAAACCCCAAAACCTGGGAGATTCGAGGTAGGAGAAGGGGTATCTTGAGAAGCAGTAGAAGAAATGCCTGAACTGTGATCATATTAAATGAACTAAACAGCTATAGAACAAAAGATTAGAGAACTGTTTAGCATAAGAATTACTAGAATTGAATCTCTTTTCACTATTCTCTGAAACTTTTCAATTCCTTCAAAGTCTTTTTTTTTTTTATAATTTTATTTATTTATTTATTTTCCCCCAAAGCCCCAGTAGATAGTTGTATGTCATAGCTGCACATCCTTCTAGTTGCTGTATGTGGGACGCGGCCTCAGCATGACTGGAGAAGCGGTGCGTCGGTGCGCGCCTGGGATCCAAACCCGGGCCACCAGCAGCGGAGCGTGCGCACTTAACCACTAAGCCACGGGGCCGGCCCTCCTTCAAAGTCTTGAACACTTAAAAAGTATTAAATATTTTTCTGCCTTCTCAAAACTAAAAACTTAACTCAGATTTCTTCCAGAGAGAAACTAGAGTCAGATCCATATACTCATTTGAATAAAGCACTAAAGGAGTTTACTTCCACAGGGGTTGGGAAGAGTTTGCTAGAGGAAGTGACATTGGAGCTGGCAGAAGAAAAGAAAAAGAAAAAACAGAGGGAAACAAAAGAAGAAAGAAAGGGAGGAATATTTGAAAGTGCATATTATTTAAGAAAAAAGCAGTTGTTCAGAGGGACTAAGTATAAGGCACAAAGATGGGGAATTAGAGGGAGAGAGGTAGGATGAAGAAGTAGCTTCATACTGCCTTGTGGAGGGCTCTGCAAATAATCCTCAGGAGTGTGGACTTCGTTCAAAATATCTTAAGACAGTTTAATTGTGAGCTCTGACTCTTAGAAAAACAACTGTGGAAGCATTGTAGAGCATAGTGCAAAGGAAATAGAGGCAGGGCAGACGAAATCATTGAGAGGCTACAGAAATCGTGTGTGTAAGAAATGGTGAGGGCAGCTGAAGCATCCGTAGTGCCAAGGAGAGGATAATCGTACCCAAACACCTCTTCAGAAATAAAGTCAGCAGATAGAGGAGAGTGACTAAGTCAACAGGAGAAGGAAGACAAAGGAACAGAGCTTGACTTTGAGGATACTAACTCTGGGATCCAATACTGGGACAGGGAGATAAGAGGGACCGTTGGAGTTGAGAAAAATAGGTAAGGAGATGTAGGATAATGAGGATTTTATTTGGGGGGAAGAGTGGTACTTGTCATGATTGAGATAAGCAGGTCTTACCAAGTTGACAGTTACAAGGGAATTCAAATTAAAAAGAGTAGAGATGGCTCGTAAGGGAAGTTCTAAATCTGATACAAAAAGGAAATATTGTTGAACACAAAGGATCTGCCAGAACTGTGCTACATGATTCAAATGTCATCTTTAAAGGAGACCTAACAAGGTAGTTGAAATTATCCCCATTTCTTTTTTATTTATTTATTTTCCCCCCCAAAGCCCCAGTAGATAGTTGTATGTCACAGCTGCACGTCCTTCTAGTTGCTGTATGTGGGACGCGGCCTCAGCATGGCCAGAGAAGCGGTGCGTTGGTGCACGCCCGGGATCCAAACCCGGGCCGCCAGCAGCGGAGCGCGCGCACTTAACCGCTAAGCCACGGGGCCGGCCCTATCCCCATTTCACGGAAAGAAAACAAGGCTTAGAAAGATCACGTTCATTGCTCAACGTCACACAGATAATAAACAAACTGCTATTAAAATTTGGTGTGTTTGTAATGAATGCCCAGAACCACTTCATAATTTGAGGCTTTGTTTTATTTACAAAGTTTATAAGTAAGTTTAGCCACTAAGTTTTGACAACTTCCTCAGTCACAAAATTCTGTATAAGTCAGAAGCAATAATTTTCCCCCTTGAAAAACTCATCATGAATATTTATATATTGTTATTCTCCTTAACTTTTTCCTTAGTGACTAAACAAGTTACAGTGTCTCCTTGATGTGGACAAACTGGAAGTCTTTGTAGGCAATTATTCCCTCCTGGCAATATGGTTTGGAAATATGTAATTTAGAAAAGCCAAGCACATTTGGTTTTTAAGCTTTACCCATGAGTCAAATCCTCCAGCTACACTGGAATTCTTTATTTCTTACTCTTTTTGCTTTTCCAATTCAAAAAAACAAAGCTGAAATAATAGAGTATTTTCATAAGCTGCACTTGAGAGTAAGTCTCACCTGCGAAAGCTTCTGCTCACTAAAAGTGAGCAGAAGACTTATAGGACTTCATATCAGTTGAAAAACCAGTAGTGGGTATGATGGACTAACAAGGACTGGATATATTCTCCCATATTTAGTAGCTTAAGCTACTAAAGAATCAGACAAAATGTGTAAAAGAAAGGGGTTTTAGAAATTGGGCGGTAGGCAGTGCAGGACAGTGATCTTAGAGAGAAGGGAAGCAAATAGGATGATCCTTACAATTGCCCCAGCTTGCTGCCTGGAGAGAGGTTTCATGCCACGGTAGGGTGGGAGATGACTCAGGTGGAAGTATCCCTGAGTTGAGAAGAAGAGCTGATAATCAGGGGAAGCCAAGGCAGCCGAAATTTGCAAAGCAGAGGATGGGAGAGAAGAGAGCTTCACAAAGAGAGAATCATGAAACCTGAATAAGGTTCCCCTTTAGTCTTCACCTGAGTCCACATCAGCACATCTGCTGAGGTAAGGGAAAGAAGCACTGGTAAGAGGCAGGGAGAACAATTCCCAGAACTCACACAGGGCAGAGAACAGCTGCGGTTCCCACCAGTCACAGTGGAAAAACCTTGTAATACATCAGGAATTAGGCAGAGTACTCAGTACTGGGGAAAAATTAGCTTTAGACTAAAGGCTGTTGTGGTTCCACTCAGGAAAGTGTGAAAGCAAACCTCAGAAAAATCAAACTATTTTCAAGTGACGTAATTGTATCCTAGAATAAAGCTCAAGAATATTTATAGAAACCAGAAATATCCAGCACCCAGAAAAGAAAAGTTCACGTTTGGCATCCAAAACAAAAAATTGTCAGGCGTGCAAAGAAGCTGGAAAATACAATCCACAGTGAGGAGGAAAAACAACCAATACAAACAGACTCAGAAATGACACAGATGACACAATTAATAGATAAGGGCATTAAAACAGTTATAATAACTATTTTCCATATGATCAAGAAAGTAAATGAAAGTACAAGCGTGGTAAGGAGAGACGTGAAATATTTTAAAAAACAAACCAGTAGCGGTCTTTGACTCCCATCTCCTCATTCTCTGACAGTCATTAAAGTAATTAGTTACTAATGCCCTTTTAAGAAAAAAATGGGGGCATCTTCATTCTTTAAAATATTGTGTGGGTAGGTGTTACTCTGGTATCCAAAAGAATCATTCTGTGGCTTGACTTGTCAAAGGCTTTCATCTCAGCAGACTTTAGACTGTAATAGGTTTGAGGTAAGACTCTGCAACCTCAGAACTGCTCATGTCAAGGAAATAAGTGGCTGGAGGTTTTGGAACATCTCACTAAATGCCAACTACTTCCTCTTTTTCTTTTCTTTTTTTGTCATTTCTACTTTTTCCTTCATCTTTTAATAATGTGGCAAAAAATATGAATTTTAATAATTAAAAGGCAACATAAACTCAAAAGTATTTCATAGACTGGCTTGCCATAAGATTGGCAGGACTGTTACAGCCCTAATTTTTTTACATTATTTTTATTGTGATAAAAAATATATATATAAGACAAAGTTTGACATTTTAACCATTTTTAAGTATACAATTCAGTATTAATTACATTCACAATGTTATGCAAAACTATTTCATTACAGAGTTTCAAACAGAAACTCTGTATTCATTAAGCCATAACTTCCCACCCATACCACTAGTTCCTAAAAACTCCTGCTCTAATTTCTGTCTCTAGGAATTTGCATATTCTAGATACCTCATATAAGTGGAATCATACAATATTTGTCTTTTTATCTTGGGCTTCTTGCACTTAGCATAATATTTTCAAGGTTCATCCATGTTGTAACATCTAAGAAAACTTCATTCTTTTCTATGGCTGAATAATATTCCATTGTCCATATATGCCACTTTTTGTTTATCCCTTCATCTGTTGATGGACAGTTGGGTTGTTTCCACCTTTTGGTTACTGTAAATAATGCTGCTATGAACATTGGTATATGAGTATCTGAGTATCTGTTTTTAATTCGTTTGGGTATATACCTTAAAGTGGAATTGGTGGGACACGTAGTAATTCTATATTTAGCTTTTTGAAGAACTTCCAAGCTATTTTCCACAGTGGCCACACCATTTTACATTCCTACCAGCATGCATGAGGGTTCCAATTTCTCCATATCTTTGTCAATACTTGTTATTTACCTTTTTATTCTTATTATAACTATCCTAGTAGATGTGAAGTGATATCTCATTATGGTTTTGATTTGCATTTCCCTAATGACTAATGATGATGAGCATCTTTCATATGCTTACAGACCATTTGTATATCTTCTTTGCACAAATGGCTATTCAAGTCCTTTGTCCATTTTTGAATTGGGTTGTTTGTCTTTGTTGTTGAGTTGTAGGAGTTATTTATACATTCTGGATTTTAAACACTTATCAGTTACACGATTTGCACATATTTTCTCCCAATCTGTAGGTTTTATTTCACTTTCTTGATAATGTCCTTTCAAGCACAAGTTTTTAATTTTGATGAAGTCCAACTTGTCTCTTTTTTTGTGTGAGGAAGATTAGCCCTGAGCTAATACCTGTTGCCAATCCTCCTCTTTTTGCTGAAGAAGATTGGCCCTGGGCTAACATCCGTGTCCATCTTCCTCTACTTTATATGGGATGCCGCCACAGCATAGCATGACAGGCAGTGCGTTGGTCCACACCCAGGATTTGAACCTGTGAAATCTGGGCCAGTGAAGCGGAATGAGCAAACTTAACCACTAGGCCATTGGGCCAGCCCCTATCTATTTTCTTCTTTGTTTTTTGTGATTTTGGTATCATATCTAGGAATCCACTGCCAAATTTAAGGTCATGAAGATTTACTCGTATGTTGTCTTCTAAGAGTTCCATGGTTTAAACTCTTATATTTAGGTCATTGATTTGTTTCAACTTAATTTTTGTACATGGTGTGATACATGGGTCCAAATTCATTCTTTTGCATGGAGAAATCCAGTTGTCCAGCACCATCTGATGAAGAGAAAATTCTTTACCACTTGAATGGACTTGGCACTCATGTTAAAAATCAGTTCGCCATAGATGTATGGGTTTATTTCTGGACTTGCAATTCTATTCCATTGGTCTATACGGCTATCCTGATGCCAGTACCATACTTTTTTGATCACTGTAGCTTTGTAGTAAGTTTTGAAATTGGGAAGTGTGAGTCTCCCAACTTTGCTCTTCTTTTTCAATATTGTGTTTTCTAGTAGAGGCCTCACACCATTCCATGTGAATCTGAGTATCTGCTTTTCCATTTCTGCAAAAAAGACTGTTGGAATTTTCATAGGAATTGCACTGAATCTGAAAATTGCTTTGGACAGTATTGACATCTTAACAATATTAAATCTTCCTATCCAGGAACACTGGATATCTTTTGCCAATTTTTTTTGATCTAATGAAAAGTGAGGTCAGGACAACCAGTCAAAAGATCTCAATGACTACAATACTGTGTTCTTGTCCTCTGACCTAATGTGGCTTTCATTTCTCCACTCTATAATAAAATTACGATTAACTAATCCTAGAGTAATTTCCAGGGTCAATAAGATCTTGTACCAAAAGCAAAACAAAATCTCAGAAGAACAGCTACTTAAGTATTAAGTATTATTGTTAATAACTTAGGTTAAGAAATATTGTTATGGTTTTATTATTATAATTTATAGCTCCATCACAAAATTAATGAAACATAAACGCACAAAGAAATATTCTTATACACAGACATACTCATACTCACAGCAAAAGACTGAGTTAGTAGTCTTTACATAATTGATATTATACTGAAGAAGGGAAGGAGATTATCTGTAACTAAGAGATTAAGAGTACTATAGAAATAATTAACTTTGTTTATTCCACTTAATTCATATAAGAATTCAATGTTCCATACGTCAAATCTGACCCTAAATCCTACAAACTTTCCTGAGAGATGGAGGAAGGTGCTGTGTCTTGGGGTTGTCCACCTTTGCTGATGGAGAAACAGATGGGAGATTGTAAGGAATGACTCAATATGCTGCAGTGGTTTCCATTCTTTTATGCTTATGGACACCTCTTAGAAAAAAACTTTTGAGCACACTCCTAAGATACGTGTGTTTATAAATTACATACATGAACTACTCCCTGCTTATTAAATTGAATATTAGTAAAGTTTAATGTCTCTTTTTTTAGACAAAAAAAATTAAATCCTGATATTTTCTTCCTGTAACACACTGGATCATCTTGTACACCATAATGAAGACAACTGCTTTAGAGTATAAACAAAGAGAAAGACGAGAGGGGACGGTTTTTGCAACTTACTATACACCCTAACTCTGCTTCTTCTTCTTGAAACTCAGAGACTGAATTACGGTCTCTTTCTTAAAAGTATTGTCTCACTTAATCTGTTAATGTTCCTTTGTTGGTATCAATAATATACATTTCTCCCTACTTGGTCTATTTTACAAGAAAGTTTCCACGTGTTGCTGCCAGGCTCAAAGATGGGTCAAGAATCTTGTTACATGACACATTAGGGAAGAAGGCAGGAACATCCAAAGAGGGCCAAGTGCTTCTCCAAAGTGGCAACGGGGGATCTGGCCTGTTGGCGGATACGAGGCTAGAGAGCAGTTAGAGCCAAGTCTGGAGGGCTGACAGTCCCCACAAGAGGTATGGTGTATTCTCACAAGGGCTTCTCTCTCAGAAGTCAATCAGGAAATTCAATTCCTTCTCTTGCCAAGTAAGTAACTGGTTAGCCATCTCTTCCAACAGGAATAAAATGGCACAAAGGGCTTCTTACCAATCTCATAGGTGAAGAAATAACAAAAAGTTCATTGTTAAAATGTTGTCATCTCCCAGTTGTAGCAGTGCCTATTTCTTTTAATTGTAACACTAATATTAAAAGTATTCTCACTTCCCTTTGTAATCTGTTGTTTCTAAGGTGACAAATACAGCTACCTACCTTATAATTTGTGAAAACACATTTTCGATCAAACTAGAAAACAGAACACAACAATGCAAGGCTCAAACAAGTATATGCCAAGAAAGGGTGAACTGCAATGCCTGGATGTACGAAGTGATGTGAAGGGATGGGAGTGCTGGGGAATTGAGACTTGCCCCAAGAGACGTGTGGTCTGGTGGTTTTGTTGGATTTTTCTTTTTTTTTTTTTAAACTTACATCGCTGAGCCTTTCCCGAGAGCTGCTCCTGCGGAAGCCCTTGGATTCTCCACTGGCGCTGTCACTGTCACTGTCCCTGCAGCTGTTCTGCCCTGGCTTGAGCTAAAGGCAAAGGAGAAAAACGAAAAGAGTCAGTGGTCTCCTCACACAACTGTTTCTTCGCCCCTGTTCTTTAAGCCTTGTCAGAAGTGGACTATTTAAGGGTCTGATCTTTAACATTCTTCTCAGTTCCTGAACAGTGCCAGGCAAGCTGCCACTGAAAGAAACATGAAAATGTCAACGTAGATAAAAGAATGAGCAAGCCTTAAATAAACACTTGAAAAGTCTAGCAAAGGTCCATGAATCTTGGAAAGCAATCTTCCCTCAAATTATTCCTCTGTTCCATTGTGATTTTTCTGTCAATAATATAAAGACCAAAAACACTGAATAAGCTAAAGCCAGATTATACCAACTATGATTTCCCACCTTACTTCTTCTGTCCTCTTCTGAAAAAAAGAAACAACAAAATAGAATAAAAAACAAAGTTTTCTTCTCCTAGGAGAAAATGATGAGATGCTGTATATTATCCTTTAACCAGTGGGAAATCACTTAGTGATCCTGTTTTTTGAGACAACATTCTGGAGATCTCCTGCCAGATATTTAAAAGTACTAGATTAAGACCTACAGCTTAAGTAAATTAAGCCAGCACTCATTCCACAAATATGTATTAAGTGCTACATTTGGGCCTGGTAGTAAGAGTTGGAAATATGGTGCGAACCAAAAAAAGTCTGATCTTATGAAGCTTACACCTTAGCAGTTTCTATAAATTTACCCAACTCTGATTTCACGTTCAGGATGTTCTACACATTTACCTAGCTCTGATCTTCCATTAAAAATGAATAAACACAGAATTGCAAACCATCAGGCCATGTAAGACTATGAGTCACATACATATGGACCATAAGTTTATGATGTCGACACCAACCACATCTGCAGAGACTCCCAGCAATTCAATGCATGTTACAGGACATAGCCCCTTTATAATGTTCTCAATCCAGCAAGAGAAAGAGAGTGCAAGACAAGCAAATATAACAACACAAGGCAATACACGCTAAAAAGCATCCAGGGACGTTCACAGGAAAGGTGATTTCTGAAGCCTTGGATTTTCAAAGCAGATTGAGTTCATATGGCTAGGAGAAGATCGGAAGACACTCCTGAGGGGAAGAAAGGCAGAAAGCAACATGCTAGGAAATGACCAGGAGTCTTATATGAAACAGGGAGTTCCTTTTGGAGGAAATAAGAAAAAACATTAGAGAGAGGTGCATGGATCAGAACATGGAAAGTCTCACATAAACCACAAGCCCATATTTCTGAGCAGGAGGGAACTTCAGAGAACAGAAAAGATAACAGGTAGTAAAACTTTTGCCTGCAGGTTTTCATGTGGTTCTGGGGCCAAGAGGGAAGATGAACCAGGATGAATGGAGAATGAATCTGAATCACCATTCCTTGTACCTTGAATGTGCCTCTTTAAAGACTGCAGTTTAGATCCCACTTTTGGTCATATCATCTCATCAGCTATCCCTAAATCCCCACTATATAGAGCATTCTTTTTTGCTTTCAAGCTTTCCACAAATCCAGTTTTATCACTTTCTGCTAAAATTCCTTTCTCCAGGAAGTCTTCTCTTATGGAACCCAGAAAAATGACGCTAATTTTACTTTGTATCCTCCTGAGCCCTTAAGTATTTAGTTTCCTCCTAAGATACTGCTAAACCTGCTAATTCTAAATTAATTCAGATACAGGCCATATGAGCCTTTTCTTATTACTATGAAATAAAAGTTCAGAATATTGTCACTCTCGTCAAGCTTTAATTTTTATACTAAAATAAAGGAGGATTTAATCTAAAATGAACATCACCTTCTCTCAGTTTCCTGAACATGTCATGTCCATTCCCACTCTACACTTTTTCATACTATGTTTCCTCTGTCTGGAATGCTCACCCTTACCTTCTCTGTACTTCTCAGGACAAGATTTTCTTAAAGCTCAGATATTATCTCCTCCACTATGGTCTTTGAAGAGATGTTTATTTCTATATTTATTTTTTAACATACGCTTTCAAAGTTTAGCTAGCATATCATTCTTCATTAAATGCCCTTGATAATTACAATATATTTACAAGTTTAAAATAGTCTCCTGTTAAATATATTTGTATTGATGATAAAACCTGCACATGGAGTGGGCCCTCTAACTCATAAGCAATGTCAGAACTCTTATGCCACTGGATCTCTGAATTAAGTCAAGGTAGATAAAGCTAACGCCAATGTATGGATGAAGAAACAAACAGCGCAAATAATGTGCTCAGAATTAGGCATAGGCATGAGATCTAGGACTAAACTCATGTCTCTACTGCCTACTCTTCTCTTCATTTTAATTCTTAATGCCCATTTAGATATTTACACTTGGAAACAATGATTCTGCAGTATATTAGTATTCTCTATAGATATATTTGTGGTACTTGACTGCATTCACAAAGAAAGAAATCTTATTATGTAATATTTGATCAAGAGATGTTTATAAAAACTCAGTCCCTCAACTTAGGTGAGAAATAAACATCCAGCAGGGAATTAAGGGCATAAAAGTGTGAAGACTTTTCCTAACATCCAAATGCCTTAACAAAATCTGGACTTTGCATTGGGTCTTTTCCATGTTTCTTCATGGAAGGAAGATGATGACTTCAACAAGGCCCAACAAGAGACGCCAGTGGCCCTGACATAAATTATCTGACTGAATGTTGATCTAGGCTAAGGGCAAAACCCAAGAAAGACCGAGAGGAAGCAGATTGCTAGCCTTCCCTGTGCCCTGCCAGCAAAAGCACTTCAGCGAATTCTCTTCAGAGAGCCTTACATAAAATCCACCCCCACACTATCCCTTTCTCCTCCAGAGCCAGGCTCAAGTTTAAAGGAAACTTAGGATTTTAAGCTGTCAGACGGCTCAATATTTCAAAGAAATGGACTGACTACAATAAGTACTAAAGCTAAACCACAAGATTTCAGGCAAAGAAGTATTCATTCCTAATCCCATGAATACATTTAAAACTGGCATTTTCAGCCATGTCCAATGGATCATTTTGTGTAGCATAACTAACTCAGAAGTTATAACCCTTCACCTGAAATTCCCAGCGATTACCTACAACCAATAGGCATTACAAAGGCCAGGTGCTGGCTTAAACATTTAAAGACCTAAGATAAATGGATCTACTTGCATTGATTTCTCCTAGCATCCACTGCGGCTCTGCTATAAGAAAGCTTTGCTGTAACTGATGCAATCAGATTTTTTACTATCAGCCTTTAGATAATTCAGGACCTCATTTATTTAAAAATTACTGTAATGCACTCTCTAGTTGCAGAAGTTTCTTCCCATTAGAATATTATATAGTTTACACATCAGAATTAGAACAAAAAAGACAAAATAAAAGGAAGCTAGTAAATGGCATAAGCAGCAGTAATTCTATCAATAAGATTAACGTCTTTTATAAAACATAAGAAGTCAGTCATTTTTCATTAGATTTCATTGTCAACAATATATTCTCTAAACTCTGAAACTGTGAACTCATTACAGAGTTAACTGTTATTAACGGCTAATTAGGAAAACAACAATCCATGGTTTTGTCACGCTGCTAATAAAAATATAGTAAAGTCCTATCACCCTGGACTGAGTACAGGTAGAGCAATTCTGTGCACATCTGCCAAGATCTGTGAGCCAGGCTGTGCCATTCTTTTCAGCTTGAGTATGGAGAGTTCTGACAAGATGCTAGATGCTCAGCAGGTGTCATTAACCCTTCAAACAAAATTCATAGAAGGATAAAGTATGTGGGATAGATATCTATGCCTGAACCTCGAGAGGAATGATAAGAATTATGCAGCGCGATGCAGAAGAGCATCCAAAAGTAATCTCCTACCACAGTTTTGGTCCCTCAAGGCAGCATAAATCCTATTTCAGACTACAAAGTTTTCTTGTAAGAATCTAAACGAACTCTATACAATCTTTTAAAAATGTGTCAGTAAGCACAAAATCTTCTTTTATTGAAAGAAATTTTGTACTACACCTTCACTAACACCAATGCAGCAAGTATTTAATCTTGTAAAAATGTTGTTTTGTTTTTTCAAAATAAAACTGTCCCCAAATGGGGAAAGTTTCATAGATTTAGGTGGCATTTGTACTATTTTACCCCTTTAGGCTTTAAAAGGTATTTCTGATGAAAGACACAGAATAAAACTAAAAAACTTTATGAAAAACCTGACCCATCAAAATGAGCTAAGAGGAAATTACTACTACAAAGAAAGTTATAAAGTTGACCACAAAAAACATTTTCTTAAGAAATGAATAATATATTGTACTTTTAAATGTATAGTAACAAGTTGTGCCAAAAGCTAAAAATTAAATTCTGGAAACTCGGGCAGGGCAAGGAATTTGTGCAAAATTTCTCTGGAATCATAGAATCAGAAGTTATCTTGTTATTGTCTTCAACAGTTAGAGAAAGAATTTTAAGTAAGGATTTGAAAATCCGAAAGTTAACCATTAGTAAATTTAGATATTAAAAATACTTGTCTTCCAAATCACTATCAAATATAAAAGGATTAAAATCATAATCAATAGAGAAACGGAAAGAAAATAAGGGAAACAGCAAGAAAGCAAAAGCATATAACTAAGTATATTGGTTATAATAGTAATACACATGGATTAAGCTTCTATTTTAAAAAAAAGTGATGACATCTAGTCTGTATTGGGTAAAAAAGATAAACAATTATCCTATCATTTGTCAATTATAAAGGACTCCTAAATTTAAAAAAAAGAGAGAGAAAAAAAAGACAAAATATTATAAATGGCCAGATGAAGTCATATGTCAAAGGCAGTCATTTTACAGGTATAAAAGGTACAATCTTTACCTTTTATACTCCTGTAATTTATACTAAAGGATAAAGTTATAAACCTTGACATGTCAATATATAAACTAAAAAATATTTTAAGTAATAAAGAAAATCAACAGAAGGTAGGGACTTGAGCATCCTACCAATCAGGGAACAAGAAAACAGAAAATAGAAAAGGACACAGAGGGCTGGCCCTGTGGCTTAGCAGTTAAGTGCGCGCACTCCGCTGCTGGCGGGCCGGGTTCGGATCCCGGGCGTGCACCGACGTACCGCTTCTCCGGCCACGCTGAGGCCGCGTCCCATGTACAGCAACTAGAAGGATGTGCAGCTATGACATACAACTATCTACTGGGGCTTTGGGGGGAAAAATAAATAAATAAAATCTTAAAAAAAAAAAAAAAAAAAAAGAAAAGGACACAGAGGTTAAAAACTTCAGTTTGACTTGGCAATAGACGGTAGGTCACAAAGAATATCAGAATAAATTTCAAAATGTAAAAATTACATGAGTAGCCATCTCTAAGTTGAAAATTAATGACAGGAGGAAGTAACAAGATGGCGGCATAAGCAGACTCTGAACTCACCTCCTCCCGCGGACACAGCCAATTTACAACTACTCATGGAAAAATTATGCCTGAGAGAGAACTGAAAACTGGATAAGAGGAACTCCTGCAACAAATGACAATCCTAATTGAGGTGGAAGAGGCAGAAACTCCCTTCTGGAGAGAAAAAACGCTGCCTTCACAAGCCGCCAGCTTCACGGCCGCCGAGGAGCAGCCCAAAGGTACGCAGCCCTCCCTGGAGGAGCGGGGCCCTGAGCCAGGGAGCACTCCGCTGTAGGCATTTTGTGGACCCTGCACAATCGAGACGAGTGGCATAATATCTGACTTTGCCTGCTACTAAAACATTGGAGAGTACCCCCAGAAAAGCTGGTTCACAAAGAAATTAAAACTGGCTCTTAAAGGGCCCATGTGCAAACTCACCTGTCTCAGAAAGCAACCTAAAATCACCAGAAAGAAAGGTGCACAGCCCTTTGGGGAAAAGAGACTCACCTGATAGGCTCTGAGTGCATCCCAGTGAGAGGTGAGACCTCTCCAGGGACTGGGACATTGGTGGCGGCCATTGTTATGGCCTGGTGTGGGTGTGCTGACACAGACACCATTGGAGCTCTCCCTGAGGCCTGCTAGCCCAGGGTCTGCCCCACCCACTAGAGCACTGATTTAATCCAGCTCAGCCAGGGCAGGCAGCCCACCCTAGGGACTGGTCCCACCCAACAACAAGCCCTCAGGCAACAATAGGGCCTGCATAGATTGGTGACTGGATTATCTGCAGCCTGGTGACTGGGCCCACTTTAGTGGGGCAGGGTGTGCACAAGAGAGGAGAGTGTGGCGGGGTGGTGGAGTGTGTGGGGCTCTCGCCATGGAGAAACTGGGTCCACTTCAGGAGGTCGGGGAGCACACATGAGGCAGGGCTGTGTTGACTGTGTGTGTGGACCTGTGGGCAGCGGGGCTTGTCAGCTGCAGAAGACTTGTGCTTCTCAAAGACCCACATGGGGGTTTGCCCCACCTTCTAAAGCCTGAAACAATTGGGTGCTCCTGTGCCTGAGGCCAGCCCCACCCACCTGCAATCCTCAGAGAGCTGACAAGAGACCTAAAGGCTGGAGGCTTATAGCAATTGTAAGCCCCTGAGCCTAACAACCTCCCACGCTGGGGGCCTACTCACTTAAAAGAAATACTGCAACACAAATGTGGTATTAGTACTTGCAGCCAACTGTGCTGGGGCTTCCCACACCCGATAAAGAGACTGAAGGGCCCACAACAACTACAAGCAGCTGAGCATCACAACAGCTGGCCAGGAGCATAACTCTGACTCCCTGGGCACCTACAGGGAGAGCAAACACATCACAACAGAAGGACACACGTAGCCCACATAGGAGTCACTCCTGGAACACTGAGAACTGAGGGAAGCACACTGCAGGCCTCCTAAGGCATCACTTATATAAGGTCACCTATCCAAGAGCAGGAGATGTAGCTGACCTACCTAATACATAGACACAAGCACAGGGAAAGAGGCAAAATGAGAAGGCAAAGGAATACATTCCAAGTAAGGGAACAGGACAAAACCCCAGAAAAGGAACTAAGTGAAACAGAAATGAGCAACCTACTCGACAGAGAGTTCAAACAAGGAGTGTTAAGGATGCTCACTGATCTTGGGAGAAGAATAGATGAATTCAGTGAGAATGTCAACAAAGAAATGGAAGATATAAAAAAGAACCAATCACAAATGAATAATACAATACTGGAAATGAAAAATTCACTAGAGGGACTCAAAAGCAAGTAGAGGATACAGAAAAACAGATCTGCAAGCTGGACGAAAGACTAGAAGAAATTACCCAAGCTGAACAGGTAAAAGAAAAAAGAATTAAAAAGAGTGAGGACAGTCTAAGAGACCTCTGGGACAACATCAAGCGCACTAACATCCATCTTATAGGTGTCCCGGAAGCAGAATAGCGAGACAAAGGGGCAGAGAATCTATTTGATGAAATAATAGATGAAAAATTCCCTAACCTAAGGAAGGAAACAGACATCCAGATACAGGAAGCACAGAGAGCACCAAACAAGATGAATCCAAAGAGGCCCACACCAAGACACATCATAATCAAAATGTCCAGAATTAAAGATAAAGAGACAATCCTAAAAGCCGCCAGAGAAAGACAAGTTACACACAAAGGAAACTCCATAAGGCTATCAGCTGACTTCTCAGCAGAAACCTTACAGGCTAGAAGAGAGTGGCATGATATACTTCAAGTGCTAAAAGGAAAAAACTTACAGCCAAGAATACTCTACCCAGCAAGGTTATCATTCAAAATGGAAGAAGAGATAAAAAGTTTCCCAGACAAGCAAAAATTAAAGGAGTTTGTCACCAAGAAACCAGTGCTACAAAAAATGTTAAAGGGACTGATTTAAGGGGAAAAGAGAAGACCACAAATAGAAAAAATTATCTATTTCCATGATAAGAGGGTAATGTATACAACTGCACAAAAAAAGAGGTTAGATATGATATCAAAAACATAAAATGAGGGAGGAGGGGAGTTAAACAGTAGAGCTTTCAGACAGAGGTCAAACTAAACAGACCATCAACTCTGTATAGAGGACTACTAAAACACTCAGGAAAAAAAATTTTTTTAAATGGCAGTAAGTACATACTTATCAATAGCTACTTTAAACGTCAATGGACTAAATGCTCCAATTAAAAGGCATAGGTGGCTAACTGGATAAAAAAACAAGACCCATATATATGCTGCTTACGAGAGACACACTTCAGACCTAAAGACACTCACAAACTGAAAGTGAAGGGATGGAAAAAGATACTCCACACAAATGGCAATGAAAAGAAAGCTGGGGTAGCAATACTAGTATCAGACAAAATAGACTTTCAAACAAAAACTGTAAAAAGAGACAAAGAAGGGCATTATGTAATCATCAAGGGAACAATCCAACAAGATGATATAACACTTGTAAATGTCTATCCACCCAACATAGGAGCACCTAAATATATAAAGCAATTATTAACAGACATAAAAAGAGAAATAGACAGTAACACAATAATATTAGGGGACTTTAACACTCCACTTACACCAATGGATAGATCATCCAAACAGAAGATCAATAAGGAAACACTGGCATTAAATGACACACTAGAACAGATGGACCTAGTAGATATATACAGAGCATTCCATCCAAAACCAAAGAATACACGTTCTTTTCAAATGCACATGGAACATTCTCCAGGATTGATCACATATTAGGCCACAAAACAAGTCTACATAAATTTAAGAAGACTGAAATAATACCAAGTATGTTTTCTGATCACAATGGTATCAAACTAGAGATCAACTACAGGAAGAAAATCAGAAAAGCCACAAATATGTGGAAATTAAACAAAATGCTACTGAACAACGATTGGGTCAATGAAGAAATCAAAGGAGAAATCAAAAAATACCTGGAGAAAAATGAAAATGAAAATACTACATGCCAGAATTTATGGGATACAGCAAAAGCGGTTCTAAGAGGGAAGTTTATAGCAATACAGGCCTATCTCAACAAACAAGGAAAATTTCAAATAAACAATCTACCAATGCATCTAAAGCAACTGTAAAAAGAAGAACAAACAAAGCCCAACATCAGTAGAAGAAGGGAAATAATAAAAATCAGAGCAGAAATAAAAGAAATAGAGACTAAAAAGGCAGTAGAAAAAATTAATAAAACCAAGAGCTGGTTCTTTGAAAAGATAAACAAAATTTGACAAACCTTTAGCTAGACTCATCAAGAAAACAAGAGAGAAGGCACAAATAAGTAAAATCAGAAATGAAAGAGGAGAAATTACAACAGACACCTCAGAAATACAAATTATAAGAGAATACTACGAAAAGCTATATGCCAACCAATTCGACAATCTGGAAGAAATGGATAAATTCTTAGAATCATACAACCTTCCAAAATTGGATCAAGAAGAAATAGAGAATTTGAATAGACCAATCACCAGTAAGGAGATTGAAACAGTAATCAAAAACGTCCCCAAAAATAAAAGTCCAGGACCAGACGGCTTCCCTGGTGAATTCTAACAAACATTCAAAGAAGACTTAATACCAATCCTTCTCAAACTCTTCCAAAAAATTGAGGAGGGGGGAAGCTCCCTAACTCATTCTACGAAGCCAACATTACCCTGACACCAAAACCAGACAAGGACAACACAAAAAAAGAAAACTACAGGCCAATATCACTGATGAACATCGATGCAAAAATCCTCAACAATACTAGCAAATCACATACAACAATACATTAAAAAGATTATACATCATGATCAAGTGGGATTTATTCCAGGTATGCAGCGATGGTTCAACATTGGTAAATCAATCAACGTAATACACTAAATTAATAAAATGAAGAATAAAAATCACATGATCATCTCAATAGATTCAGAGAAAACATTTGACAAGATACAGCATCCATTTATGATAAAAACTCTGAATAATATGGGTATAGAAGGAAAGTACCTCAACATAATAAAGGCCATATATGACAAACCCACAGCTAATATCATCCTCAGTGGTGAAAAACTGAAAGCTATCCCTCTAAGAACAGGAACCAGACAAGGATGCCCACTCTCACCACTCCTATTTAACATACTACTGGAAGTCCTAGCCAGAGCAATCAGGCAAGAAAAAGAAATAAAAGGGATCCAAACTGGAAAGGAAGAAGTGAAACTCTCACTATTTGCAGATGACATGATTTCATATAGAGAAAACCCTAAAGAATCCACCAAAAAACTTTTAGAAGTAATAAATGAATACGGTACAGTTGCAGGATACAAAATCAACATACAAAAATCAGTTGCATGTCTATACACTAACAACAAAGTAGAAGAAAGAGAAATTAACAATACAATCCCATTTACAATTGCAACAAAAAGAATAAAATACCTAGGAATAAACTTAACCAAAGAGGTGAAAGATCTCTACACTGAAAACTATAAAACATTGCTGAAAAAAATTGAAGACACAAAGAAATGGAAAGATATTCCGTGCTCTTGGTTTGGGAGAATTAACATAGTTAAGATGTCCATACTTCCTAAAGCAATCTATAGAGTCAATGCAATCCCTATCAAAGTTCCAACAACAATTTTCACAGAAATAGAACCAGAATCCTAAAATTTACATGGAACAACAAAAGACCCCAAATAGCTAAAGGAATCCTGAGAAAAAAGAAGAAAGCTGAAGGTATCACGCTCTCTGATTTCAAAATATACTACAAAGCTATAGTAACCAAAACAGCATGGTACTGGCACAAAAACAGACACACAGATCAATGGAATAGAATCGAAAGCCCAGAAATAAACCCACACATCTATGGACAGCTAATCTTCAACAAAGGAGCCAAGAACATACAATGAAGAAAAGAAAGTCTCTTCAACAAATGGTGTTGGGAAAACTGGACAGCCACATGCAAAAAAATGAAAGTAGACCCTTACCTTACACCATACACAAAAATTAACTCCAAATGGATTAAAGACTTGAATGTAAGACCTGAAACTATGAAACTTCTAGAAGAAAACATAGGCAGTACGTTCTTCAACATCGGTCTTAGCAACATATTTTCAAGCACCATGTCTGACCGGGCAAGAGAAACAATAGAAAAAATAAACAAATGGCACTACATCAAACTAAAAAGCTTCTGCACAGCAAACGAAACCAGCAACAAAACAAAAAGACAAGCTAACAATTGGGAGAAGATATTTGCAAACCATACATCTGATAAGGGGTTAATCTCCAAAATATATAAAGAACTCATGCATCTCAACAACAAAAAAACTAACAACCCAATTAAAAAATGGGCAAAAGACCTGAACAGACATTTCTCCAAAGAAAATATACAGACGGCAAACAGGCACATGAAAAGATGTTCAACATCATTAACTATCAGGGAAATGCAAATCAAAACTACAATGAGACATCACCTCACGCCCGTCAGAATGGCTACAATTAACAAGACAGGAAACAACAAGTGTTGGAGAGGATGTGGAGAGAAGGGAACTCTCATACACTGTTGGTGGGAATGCGAACTGGTGCAGTCACAGTATGCAAAAAAATTAAGAATAGAACTACCATATGATCCAGCTATTCCACTGCTGGGTATTTATCCAAAGAACTTGAAAACACCAATGCGTAAAGATACACGCACCCCTGTGTTCACTGCAGCGTTAGTCACAATAGCCAAGACTTGGAAGCAACCCAAATGCCTGTCAATGGATGAATGAATAAAGAAAATGTGGTATATATATACAATGGAATACCACTCAGCCATAAAAAAAGACAAAATTGTGCCATTTGTGACAACATGGATGGACCTTGAGGGTATTCTGTTAACCTAAGTAAGCCAGACAGAGAAAGACACACACCTTATGACGGCACTCATATGTGGAAGATAGACAAACAAACAACACATAGATAAGGAGAACAGATTGGTGGTTACCAGAGGGAAAGTGGGCGGGAAGAGGTAAAGGAGTATATGTATATGGTGATTTTTGGTGAACATGATGTTGCCTATATAGAAGCCAAAATATAATGATGCATACCTGAAATTTACACAATGTTATAAATCAATGTGACCTCAATAAAATAAGAGACATACCTCTTAAAAATCTAATAAAAAGAAAAAAAAAACAAAACAAAAAATAGAAATATCATTATATAATAATAATGTGATAATATAATAATATATAATGTGATAATAATATAATGTGATTATCATTACAAAAATAATGATAAGGTGATAATAGGCACATTTCTAAATCATAGTAATAAACATTATTCTATGGTGATACTGTCAAAATCATAATCAAATACTTTAAAAGTTTAAAGAAAATTTAACAAAATTTGATCCAGAGCATCAAAAAAATATGCAAAGCTAATCTGTGCCCAAATTTGATAATAATAAAACAAAAAGGGAACTACAGAATGATCTTCTTAATTAAAAGAGCTACAAAAATCTGATAAAATATAATAAATTGAATTTAATAATAAAGGATAGTCCACCACGTTCCAACAGAACTTTTCACAAGAATATGAGTCCATCAATTTGCAAGTGGGTACAAGAAAATATTTGAGGTGATGGCAAAGTTCTAAAATTGGAGTATGGTAATGGGTGCACAACTCTACAAATTTACCAAAACTCATTAAAATTGTACACTTACAATGAGTGGATTTTATGGTATGTAACTTATGTTTCAATAAAGCAGTTTATTTTAAAAAATGAGAGATCCTATCAGTTTAATCTCTTACTCCAGAAAGAGTTAGGTCCCCGTTAAGGATTTTTCTGATTAAATCATAGGTAAGGCCCACAGAAGATAGCTCCCTTTCTTAAAGTCAACTGTGCTATATAAAAAAATATAATCATGGGAGTAACAGGGGGCACATATCTTGAGAACCATCTTGGAATTCTGCCTACCACAGTGGGTTTACAAAGACAAGAAAAGGAGAAATTGCCTCTAACTCCATGTATCAAAATCACTCCAAGGGACTTAGGAAAGTTTCATTAATACAAAATAAGATAGAGTTCTTGGATATACCTGGACTTTGGTGCATCATTTCTCTATCTCAGTGATGTTCCCAAACATATATTTAAGGTAATGCACAAATAACGTGAAGATTGTATCATTAGCTTGAAAAACAGAAACTACTAAAGCACTTCCACTTGCCAATCACATACATTATTCAACATTGAAAGGGTTCAGTGGACTTCACAGCAGTAGGAAAAAGCCTCAAAGTTAATAAAATAAAGAAAGGAAAATAAGCCAAGACCAATCTCAAACATAGTCTCAAACAAAAACAAGAAGCAATTAACACAATCAAGAGCAATCTGACCAACTTTGATATCCTTCCAACAGACACACTCAACCCAGACAACAGAACTTAATAATGTTCTACAGTTTATCAAGAGAATCATAACTCTACTCTCTATGATTTGGCCAAGAGGCTATCATGATACTATTTCTTCATAACTTAATAATATGTAGGGAAGAGAATAGAAGTGTAAAAAGCAGTGCTTGATATGTAACTAACATCTCTACAACTTGGGTACCATTTTTAGGCGGAATTGTGTTGACAAAAAGCATGATTACATACCTGACTCTTCATGTTCTACCAAAAAGGAAGTCTAAATTATAAGAGAGGATATACAAAAATGAGATTAAACAGAAAAGCCTGAATGAACAGAAAGTATTTGGCATTCCTTGGGTATGACTGTGGACTAAAAGATGAATCCATTTTCAAATAGGCTCAGAAATTCACACACACATGCGTGGAATGCAAAAATAATTGATGAAGGAATGTTTGGCAACTTTGATATAATTTCTAGCCTCTGACAATGAGATTTTGATTATAAAAAAAATTCTGAGACAATATTATTTGGCTAGCAGGAATGACTATACGAAAATAACAAATTCACAAAACTTTTTATATTTTTCTATAAGAAAACATATTTTCTAACAGCTTTTTAAATGGCCTAGGGTCCCTTAAAATAACTGTCACCCTCAAACATAAAATGCTTTATGCCTTTTATTTTTCCCATTCTACCATGAAGAAATGAAGTTTCTTGAAGTTAGCCAACCGAAGTCTAAGAAAGGAAATATGTAAGATGAGTCTGGTACATCTTGTCATCCTAGAAAGACCATGTCAAAGGGAATTGGGGAGCCAAATTTAAGGGTCTCCCACTAACCAAAGATGGGGCAATTTGAGGGGCCAGCCCAGTGGTGTAGTGCTTAAGTTCACGCTCTCTGCTTCGGCAGGCTGGGGTCCATATCCCGGGCGTGGACCTACACACAGCTCATCAAGCCATGTTGTGGCATTGTCCCACATACAAAACAGAGGTAGACTGGCACAGATGTTAGCTCAGGGACCATCTTCCTCATTAAAAAAAAAAAAAAAAGATGGGACAATTTGAGTATCGATAGTGTAATAACATGATGAATTAAAACACATCAAACATTTTTACATACACAAGTATACAATTATATGAAAAGAAAACCAATGAACAAAAAACTACCTTATTGGTTACCTTTGGAAGTACCTTCATAAAAATGAAAAAAATAAAGCAAAGAATCAATCATGAATGGCTGCTAACATCATAAAAAAGAGAGAAAACCAGATAATATATGCCTCCTAATGTAAGAACACATCACCACCCCATCCAAAAAAAAAAATCAAACCTGAATCTGTTTCAACATAGGTTATACTAAGAGCTTAAAGGAAATATAAGGGATAGGAGCAACTGCTAAACACACATCAGGGGATGCAATCAGCAAACCAGAAATCACCTGATTTCTGTAGGAATCACTGTACGAATGAGATAACAAGACATGTAAGTCTCTCAACCAATTGCCAGGTATAGATCTAGTTTTAAACCTAATTTGAGCAAAGTGTAAAAAAATAAAGAGACAAACTCAGAAATAGGGACATTGACTATGTATTGATGATTTTAAGAAATTATTGTTTGGGCCGGCCCCGTGGCTTAGCGGTTAAGTGCCCACGCTCCGCTGCTGGTGGCCCGGGTCCGGATCCCGGGCGCTCACCGACGCACCGCTTCTCTGGCCATGCTGAGGCCGCGTCCCACATACAGCAACTAGAAGGATGTGCAGCTGTAACATACAACTATCTACTGGGGCTTTGGGGAAAAAATAAATAAATAAATAAAAAATAAAAGAATAAAAAAAATAAAATCTCCCACAGAACGGCCCTTGGAGCTATTAACAAAGATTATGTCTGGGTTAACAAAGCTAGTCTTCTAGGACTAGCCAAAAAGGAGAGCTTGAAAGCTGAGTGGTGACACGAAAAGCAGCACGTGCACTAGTGAACTTGTGGGCTTTGTGACCACACAAAATCAGCCTTTAGAGTCCTTATTCTTCAAAAAAGGGCTATTGCTGATTTTTGTTCTTGAAACACTGATCATATGTAATTTAAGATATTTTAGATAGTCAGGTATTGGATTATAAAATGAAAAGTAGCATATAATTATAGTTAGTTTAATAAATGTTCATCCTGGCATTTGAGAATTTTAAAAGTACTTGTTCAGCAAAAGGTCAAAAACCACTACCAAGAGAAGTTAATAGCTCTCTTAGTATTATACATGCTTTTGATGAGATTGCCACTTTTAAGTAATTTGGATAATATGAAGCATTTAAAAGTCCTATTTATTTTACCTTCTAACAAGTGCTTAAAAAAATTCTTTTTCTTATTCTTTTAAAATCAATCCAGTAAAAGCCTTCTTCCAACACATCCTACACAAAAGCAGAAATGTTTAAACATGTGTGTTACCAAATACCGATTTAATAATAATAATATTTATAAAAGACACCCAACTGATTATGGAAGTAAATATATTCTCCCGAGTAAATTTTTATTTTTTTTATTTTTTTTGTGGGTTTATTTTTTTGTGTGTGTGAGAAGGATCAGCCCTGCATCCACGCCAATCCTCCTCTTTTTGCTGAAGAAGACTGGCCCTGAGCTAACGTCTGTGCCGATCTTCCTCCAGTTTATGTGGGACGCGCCACAGCATGGCCTGACAAGCGGTGTGTCAGTGTGCGCCCGGGATCCGAACCCTGGCCGCCAGCAGCAGAGCGCACGCAATTAACCGCTACGCCACGGGGCCGGCCCCCCAAGTAAATTTTTAAATGAGAAGTACTTTCTAGGGAGATGGTATAAGTTTATTTTTGTCATACTATAGAGTAACGGTTTGTATGACCTCCAGTAACCAGCGCACTCCACTGGAAACAGGAGAACTGGCTGAATTAACTCTGTAGTTATATAGGGGGATTTTAGCACGTGCCAGCGAGGTCCCCACCCTACATTGTCCTGCATCACTTATTCGCATCATCTGCCTGGCCTCTGAATTAGAGACTCAGGGTTTACAACAAACTTCACTGCCATACAGCAAGTAATTTTCACTCAGCCCCAGAAGATTTAAAGTTATGAAGCCTCTCCCACTTTTAACTTGGGCAAAATAGACATAGGGAATAGGATAATCCAATTTTGAATGGGGGGCAGGTGAGGTAAAGAAAGCTTACACAGAGAACCATAAATTTCCTAACTCTCAAAATTCTTGGTCTAAATACATGGCATTTCTCCAAGATACAGAAAGATCCAAACACGCAGTTTCCAATTCTTGGCATGATTTCAGCTTATTTGCATAAAATAATGAAGAAAGAACTTGACAATTTTTCCAAACTAAACTCAGAGATAAGAAGACAAATACTAGTGCCCTTGGAGACATAAATTGGGATCCCATGAAAAGGTAGATTAGTTCTCTCCATTGTAGATCTACATGTCTGCCAGTTAACTAGAGATAAGATGACACCAGCTGAGATTTTCATTTTAAGGGTAAGAACTTGAACACACCAATGTTTGGCTATCAATACAGGGGCAAAGGCTAGTAAACGAAGGGTCTGCTACTGGTTCTTGCAGCTACAGTGTGAATATATATTCTCAGTGGCACCCAAAATATCTCACTGGTTCCATGTAACCAAGAAAGAAAGCAATTAATATGCCTACTACATAGAACAAATATGCAATCTTCATATTGTTTCTAAGAATCACAAAACTCTGTAAATTAAATTGTATTTCCCAATTTACAGATGGAGAAACCAAAGCTGGGCAAGACCAATTAATCTAAGCAAAGTCACAAAAGGCAGAAAACAGCAGAGGCAGGACTAGAACCAACGCCAGCCTGACTCTATAAGGACTATGGCCCTTAGTCATTATGCAGAGCTAGTAGAGTACAGTAGGAAGAACACATCCTTAAAATTAAAAATTTTAGCTTCCCTTCATCCCTCCAAATGTCTAAATTCTGTCTTGATCTTGAATGTAAAATAATCAGCATGTTATAAGAGTGGTCTTACAGTTTAAATCAACTGTTAAACCAGCTCTATGATCATTTTCATCACATCACAAAAAGAGTCTACTCAATCTAGTTAAAAACAAAAGTATGTGAAAAAGAATACACATAAAAGATGCACAGCAGGTAGGCAAAAAAAAAAAAAAATCTACAACTATTCAGGACACTGGTGTGTTTTAAAATTATTTTTCACTTATACATTCCAAATTCCCTAAACTCCAAACAGATCAAAGTTTTAGATTATCTCTCAAAAAAAAAAAAAAAAAAAGACAAGAAACACAAATTAATAACTATTTAAGCATTCTGTTTCATCATGATAACAAACAGATGGTTTTAATATTCTGGAGGCTAATTCCTGAACAATTAAAAACACAGCAAGACATTAACATCTAATGAAACATTTTAACTACCAGTACATGCATCTGCCATTAATTCCCACACAGTAAGGTCTTGGATCTCCTCAATCTGTTCTTTATTAAGGAAAGTTTTTCCACTCTGAATTTAGTGAAGTAGAGAATTAACAACTGTTTTCAATCAGCAATCAGCAGGATATTTCGCCAATGTGTACTGAAACCACGTACACTATCAGACTTAAATTTATTCTTATGATGGCTTTGATGTACACACATTTGCAATTTAAGAACAGATCCAATTTTCTAATTAGGTGCTTTCCCCCCAAAACTCATGCCACATTAGCCCCTTGATATACTACAAAAACTCTCGTTCAGCTGTTACTAAAAAAGGTAACAGTGTTTGTTTAATAATGCAGCTAACTTTTGACTCCAATTGCCAAAAATATCCTAGACTGCAGCTTCTACCATTGTAGCAACATGTAAAGGCAACAATCACAAGAACAGTGAAGGACAACTGGACATATCACACTTTCAAATCTGGCAGGTTAAAACAGGATGACCAGTTACCATTAAGCGGCTTTCATTTTTATGGTGATAATAATGCTGTACACATTTGTTTGCTGTTATACAATTTTCCAATAATTGTACATACTTTATCTAATTTATTCCTCACATAAATCTTCTGAGGTAAGCAAAGTAAATTGTAACGTGTCCCATGTACAGACAAAGAATCTAAAATTCAGAGATGAATGACCCAACCAAAGACACCCAGAGAGGGCGTGGTGGGCTGAGCTAGAACATAATCCCTTGTCCCTGGCTGAATGCTCTGTTGACTGCCCTTGAGGCAGTGTCCACAATTTGCTGCACTAAGCTACAGGTTCTTTTCACAACAACCCGAGAGGCAGACATAATTATTACCATTTTAAGGCTAAGTTAAGTAGAGGCTCATGTTAACCCAAGGTTAAAAAGACAGGAAGAGCTGGACCTAGGATTCAGAGGCAGGTCTTTTACTCTCAGTCTGTGTTTTTCCACAACATTATGCTACACTCCAAACTATCATTATCCTTCATGGACAATGCAGACATGCTGTAACCAATTGCAGTGTGTCTGCTTCTCTAGACAAATAACAACTCTAACATTTTGTAATTTAGTGACCAAATATTTTGGGGCAAGCAAGTAACTATAAATAATTATTCTGATATCTTTGTAATAGAAAAAATTAATATCAATTATCTTAGTTATTTTTACAACTATGACTCTCACTTCTGAATAACTAATACATAACCTAATATGGCTAAATCTTAATATATTAAATGTATTAACCTAGGAACTAAATTTTATAAAACTATCTCAAATTCCTTCACAGAATGACTAATAATTGAAACACTCTTTAATACAGGTTTTTATTTTTTTCCAGTCACATTAGACCCAGACAAGCAATTGAGAATACAATTTACTTCAGCCATCTGAAGTAAGAAATTTAGATTAATTTAATGATGAGGTTAAAAAAAAAACTCTAATCAACTGAAGTTATTTTTACTTCTTATTCAAAATCTATAGGTGCCAAGCAATTCTTTTCTGGTTTATAATTTAACTGTTACTCTTAGCTCTGGGTATTTAGTATAAGATTATTAGAAGGAAAAAAGTAGAAAAGCATGTAGACTAGCCTACTTATCAAAAAAGCTCTGCTAACTTCTAGTGCTTATGCCTATAATACATATACATGTATGCTATAGACTGAACATGTGCATCTCTCTCAAATTCATATGGTGAAACCTAATCCCAAATGTGATGGTATAGTCATGTGATGCATTTTTGGTCATTGCCAGGCCACATGTACGATGGTGGTCCCATAAGATTAGTACCATATAGCCCAAGTTGAAGTAGGCTATATACCATCTAGGTCTGTGTAAGTACACTCTATGAAGTTTGCACAATGACGAAACCACCTAATGACACATTTCTCAGAACACATCCCCATTGTTAGGTGACATATGACTGTATTAGGAGGTGGGGCCTTTAGGAGGTGATTAGGGCACAAGCGTGGAGCTCTCATTAGTGGTATTAGCACCCTTATAAAAGAAACCCCAGAGAGCTCCCTCACCCCTTCTACCATGTAAGAAAAGGGAGAAAAAACACTGTTTATGAACCAGGAAGCAGGCCCTCCGCAAACATGGAATCTGCCGGAGCCTTGATCTGGGACTTCACAGCTTCCAGGACTGTGGGAAGTAAATTTGTTTATAAGCCATCCAAGTCTATGGTATTTTGTTATAGCAGCTCAAACAGACTAAGACAATGTACATAAACATACACATATACATGTTATCTAAGCAAACAAAAAAACTATAATACCAAAACTATCTACATAGAGATGCTGGAGAGCTGGTAGCTAATTGTAAAAGGAAGTCACCAAAAATATTAAACATCACAAAGTAAACATTTTATGGGGCACCTACTTCATACTACTTTGCTATTGTACAACAAAAGCTTAAAGATATCTTTAAAACCAAAACGTTTTATGTAAATAAATACATAAAGCTATTATAAAAAATACAAAATAGTGGCTGGCTCAGTGGCATAGTGGTTAAGTCCATGTGCTCCACTTCGGGGGTGGGGTTTGTGGGTTTGGATCCCGGGTGCAGACCCGCACACCGCTCATTAAGCCATGTTGTGGCAGCATCCCACACAAAAAGTAGAGGAAGATTGGTACAGATACTAGCTCAGGGCTAATATTCCTCCAGCAAAAAGAGGAAGATTGGCAATAGACGGTAGCTCAGGGCCAGTCTTCCTTACCAAAAAAAACACACACACACACAACCAAAATACATACAGGGTTTTTCCTAGCAATCAAGGTAAACATATTTTAAATGTAGTATTTGCCCAATACCTACCCCAAGCAATAATATGGAGAATATTTTGTAAAAGAATAGGAGAGAATACTGCCACAGCAATGACTAGTGGTGACATGGGAAGGAAACTCAACTTGAAAGAGAGAGGAAATATTTTTAGTGGGATGATTTTTTTTCTTACAGGAAAAAAAAGAAACCCCTAAAGAGACATTAAAAAGTCATTACCGATACATATTCACTACCTTTTTAGGAGAAAGATGGGGGGAGGGGTCTACACCTTTTTATTTTTTTGGCAGGTCGTATAAAAATTCATAAGCCAGATGGCATTCAATAAATGTAAAGAGCTAAAGAATTTAGTTTTATAGAAAAACATCAATTAGCATAGGAAAATTAGCAATTAAGCAATCATTATACAACATATATCAATATTACTAACGAGTGAGCATATAAACCAAATTTCTAACATGAACTCTTTTAGAAACACGTATTCTTGAAGTATTGCTATTTTACTGTGGAAGGTTTATCAGTAGTTCACTATAGCTGTCCTTGGGTTCCATACCACACACTGCCCCATTGTAACAAAGTCCTTTCTGGATCTCCTCACAAACTATAGTAGTTCCTCAGCAATTGACCTTTGGCCCAATGTCATTCGCATTTTCTATTCAAGAACTTTAAAATTTATTAACTTTTTCTCTACTTGCAATTCAGTTTGGTCTTCTTGAACAAAAGAATTTTTGTTCAGCCATTATAGCTCTCTACTTCCACAGACTTTGTGGTCAGTTCTATTGGGTAGTACAGTGAGAAGAGATCTAGTTAAGATGCACTCTTAAAATTCCATCCATAAAGATGTAAGACCAAACCCAGAAAATATCCTAAAGCACAGAGATAATTTGCGCAAAGATGGTTATAACCAAGTATTTTTGCTGAGAAGATGAGAGACTCCAAATGCAAAAGACATTAAGATTGAAAAACATAAGCAGCTCGTGAAGTTCAATAAGCATACAGAGGTATTGCACAGTAATATTTCTAATTTAATAAAGACAGTGCCCAGGAGAAGACTTATTATTGAAGCAAATTTTAACCTTAAGGAATCTCCTTGTTTGAAAGCTGATGCCTTCTAAAACCTTGGAATACTATTTAAAACACATTTATTTGCCATTTTTTATTGTGTTTCCTCTAATCCCCAATTTTCTATGACACTTTAACTTGCCAACAATACACTTTTCAAATACAGTTTCAGATGGAATCCAAATCAGAGATATGGATACATATGTAAGTAACTGAAGGGTGAATACTGCAGAAGAACAAACAATTGTACCAATTACGCCTTTTTTTTAAAATCATGTCTGTTCTCAAAGCTAATAAAATGTACCTTTCCACTGAAGTGATTGGAAATATTACCAGAAGAAAATGTTTGCAGAACCTGACTTTTCTAAAGAGATCTTTGCAATTTAAACATACTTGTGAAATATCCATTCTTTTTATTGAATATTAAATAGGGTCTGTAATTGAGATATAAGATATTTTTCTGCTCTACAAATGCAAAAGGTCTTCCAAAATAAAAAATTCTGATCTGTGAGGAAGAACAAGCTATTTCCTACTTCCCAGAATCCTTGCTATCACTGGTGCAGGGTAAAGACTGCTCCTTGTGGCACACGTCCAAGAGAGGCAAGTACAAGAACCCCTGAGTTATAGGACCTTAAGCTGAAAAAGGACCCCCACCAGCCAAGTCACTATTCAAAAACCTGTTACTCCAGAGTCACCTCTGCAAGAAATCTGACAAGTGCAAAACAGAAAAAAGAGAAGGAAGATGTTTAGATGCAAAAATTTTAACCTAAGTTGATGTTTCATCCAAAGGAGAGTGTAAGAAAATCTGCCTCTACCTTTAAACTTTGGCTTCCACAAAAAATACTGATTCTACTCAGTTTTTGGAGCTGAATACACAAGAACATGTACCAGATTCCCTTTCTTACCTCCTTCTCTTTATTTCGAGGCTAGATAAGGGAAAGGAAAGGAGAGAGAGATTTTTTTAAAGAAATGTTGATGAGGTTACAGAAAGACCTTAAGGCCCAGGCCTTTGTCCATGGACTAAATGGCTAAAAGGCATGGTGATGGGTAGGAATTTACAAGTACCAACAACCTACGGAATTAAAGAGAAACACTTCTGGGAATAGGAAAAAGTGGTCTAAAATCTCTGGTTTCATGAGGTTAAGGAAAAATAAAAGATATGGTCTATAAGACCAACTACTATATTATTACAAAGGTAAAAAGAACATCCCTTTCCTTGTTTTTTTTTCCTTTGAGTGAGGCAGAAAATTCAGTGAAACTCTAGGCTGTCAACCACCGGTACCCCACAGCTAGCCATGGCAACAGCTGCATGGCTCTGTTGTAATAAACTGGAACAATTTAATAGCTTTTATTGTTCTGCAGTGGTGTCTGAGCATAGCCACTCTCCCCTCCTAGGACTCCAGGGCCCCGCAAGGGCAGCAATGAGAGAAGATCTCATTTACCTAAAAGCACTTATAAATTTTTAATTTGCTTTAACAAGTAAATTAACAAGTCCCTCATTCAGGCAAGTTTTATGGCTTCTTGCCACTTGGGGAAGGCCGTAAAAGTTTTATAGATAATCCAGAGCTACTGAGACTGCTCATAATAAATTGTCTGTTTCCTGTTATTTTATCAAACCACTGGGCTTCTAATGACTTAAAGTCACAGTTCCCTTATATTCAGGCTTTTTATGAGGCCATATTTATAAACTCCAAAGAATACCTTAAATTATACTGGGCCCCTGCTAATCATTACAAAGATTTTTTTTTTAATGGAAGCTTAACTTAGCTCACGCCCCGCTAATAAATGCTGCAACATGTTTTGGAGACAGCATGCTGATTCTACATATTATTTAAAATACTGCCTTAGCCAGAGTTTCCATTAGCAAATACTTTAAGGTAGCTACAACCTCATCTGTCCTGTACAGACTCACCAACAGTTCTGCCCACTGGAGTGTGGTGCTTTCTAAATGGCTGCATTTTATCCAAGGGAGCAGCCTGATGACTATATGCAGCATGCATGGTGAGAGACACTGAGCCTCAAATGTGTGGACCAGAGGTTGACCCCGCATTAATGTTAAATTTAGCTCCTGGTTACCAGTAAGCCATTCAGACCTGAATTAACTTGACGACAGGGTGGTAGGAAGGAAAAGGAGCAAAGGCAAATCTCATTCAAATTTTTCACTCATTATCAAGTGCCTATCATCAGCCAGGAATGGGGCTGGCAATGTGTAGAGTATAGAGAGGAGCAAATATTCAAACTGATTTTAAGACATACCACTTATTAATTGCACAGATATACTCAGTATTAGAAATCAATGACAATGTAAGGAGAATGAAATATGCTCTCAAATTCAATCTCTGACAATGTGGAGTTAGTGAAGGTGGTAAGTGGCCCAGTCTGCTTTGTGATGACCTTTATATTTTACACATGTGCATGCATACACACACGCAAAGCAAAGATCAAAAGGCATGTGCTTTTTCAATTTAGCGTATCTAGGGATAGAATCTCAGGAAAAAGGCACCTACTACCAAGGAAAGAATGATCTATGTAAAGCTTGTAAACAAAATGATTCAAAAGGCCAAGAGATCACATCACAGTTCATGCAAATACAACATGCACTGCAAGATACACATGGAGTTCTAGTTTCATTCATATTGATTTTTTCCCCCAGAAAACACAACTTCGCAGACTACTATCACCCAGTGTAATCTCACATGAAGGTTCATGGTTTAAATAATGACTGTTCTTATGCGGCTTCATATTTCTGATCCTTATTTTAATTACAGCACTGTATTCAATGCTGCAGAGCATGAAACACATGGCCGATGTGTCAGAACTCAGTCACTAAGAATGCATTCCTAATGATTCCTTTCAATTTCATTCCTCTTTGGGTGGGGGGAGGACACAAATAACTCAAGATGGAAAAAACAAAAAGAGGATGTCAGATAGCAAAGCTTACTGTCAGTGCTGCTACAGGTCACATTCCAAAGATGATGCATACATGTTGACATCAGTTATTCTGCCTTTAGGAAAACTTCACTTCTACTCTAATTTCAGTGTTATAGTCTAATTCTTCTGGAACACTCTGTTAGAGGGAAGATATAATTTCCAGTTTCCATACGAACTCAGAACTATCGTCCTTCTGAGTTTCTTTGGGTTTAAAAGAATGGAACATAGTTGTCCTCAATAAATGTTATTCCCTCTAGAAAATCTAAAGTAATAATAGTGAAAATAATACAAACTCACATGAGTATAGTCTGTACAAAGTATTTTCACGTACATGATTTCATTCAATCTTCACAATCCCATGGACCAGTACAACTATTTCTGTTTTGCAGATGTAAAGCTTTGTTCAGAGAGGTTGACTAGTTGTCCCAGTTCACATAGCTAGGGAGAGCAGGTCAGCTCTTGAACCCAGAGTTGTGGAGATACCAGTGAAGGGGACAATATAATGATATCCTAGGTAAACACATCAGGGTGTATATATGTGTATAACAGAATGTTCTACTAGAATGCTATCTTGCTGCCTTTAGAAGTGTGTGCTAAGTTAATACCTAGAGCTGTGTGGATTAGGCAGCTTTGTTCAATTTCATAACCAAACACAGCCAGTTTACTCCTTGTAAATTGCAAGTCATTGACTTCAAGGGGAATTAGGCAAGCTGCTTTTTCTTTTAAGAGACTATCATAGAGTTTAGAGCATATAGAGGTGCTTAATAAATTTTCATTGAATACAAAGCTAATATAAAAATTGTGGGTATATAGTTGCATGATTATTTATTTAAGTCTACCTCTCCAACAGCTTATAAACTACAGGAAAGCAGAGACTCTATGTCTTTTTTTCACCACTGTATTCCCAGTGCCTAGCATAATACTTGGCATATAGTATGTACTCAATAAATGTCTGTTAAATGAATGCATATATTCCCCAATAACAGAACTAGCTTAATGCTCCTTTATTACTACTCCTAAAAATATCTGCAAAATAAGAAGTGCTATATTCTTTCATAATGAGGATTATAGAGCATTATCTCTGAATATGAAGAAAAGCATTATTAGGTAGGCTCCAAGAAGTACATGTGGTTTATAAGACTTTTATGTGTGTATGAGTATGCTCATGTCTACAAAGAAAGCCTAAACCACATAAACACACACACGCACCCTTAATCTGTGATCTAATCCTCTCAAGTTTACTGATGATCGCCTTTCATTAATCAAAATCATTAAAAAATATTTGCCTAGCCCTCTGCTTGTCTGCAGCGGGCAGCTTGCCAAATGCTGTTTCCACAGAAGTAAATGAGATCATTCCTTGGTTGCACCTAAGTCCTTTAGAATTCAGGAGTTTTTCAGTTCAAGTTTCAGGTTAATCTTTTCCTTTCTTTAAGAACAGAACATCCTCTTTGCAGATCTCCCTGAGGGGCTGGTATTTGCAACATCAAACAGAACACAAACCATTGCACCCACTTCCAAAAGCCTATTATACTGTCAACTGGCTTCCTAACTACAACCAAGGGAGAAGGCTCACAGACTCCTAAGCTTTTTTTTTTGGCTGCTGGAAAGTATCCATAATTTCTCCAAGCTACCACTGCATTTTGTTTCACTAAAGAACTCCTAATAAGACAGGCAACATTCCAAGGAGAAAAAAAGCAACTTGAACTCACTAACTATAAATCTCACCCCCCTTTTATTTCTTACTCTCTCTCAAACTTTCAATGGTTGGCAGGCTCTGAGGATGGGGGCCTGTCATGCATGGCTACCAATGAGTCTTTTCCATACTACTTAACGAATCATAATAAAATGCAGATCCACAAAAAACCAAGTCCAGAGCAGGGCAAGAGTTGTGGCAGCGCCTTATGGTACTGCATGACTTATCTTTTCCTATTCACATTGAGATGCCTAGGAAGGGCTAGAGTAAAAAGGGGGAGGAAAACAGGCAGAGACAGGTTTTTAACTCTCAAATCAAACAAGTATGTTCTGCATGTTTCCTTTGCTTCTTTAGAATCAATCCAAAGTAATACAAGCCCAAGGGAAATCTGTGCTTGTCAGCCTGTACCAGCAGGGATTCACCTCCTTAATTGTTAACAGAGTTCATGAATGTCTGTTCCAAAAGAACACCACTAATAGGTCCCAAGTAGGACCAGGCTTGCAAAGCATGCAGTAATATACAAAACAAGCAGTCAAGGCACACACACAAATATGTACATAAATACATAAATCCTCTTAGGTTGAACATTAAACCATTTATCTTCTCTAGATGTCCACATTTTCCTTTTCCCTTCCTGTAAGTTTTTCACAGTTGGTTCCTATGGGGAAAAGAGGAAAGTCCTCAAAGGGTTTCATGTCAGAGAAATGGAAATGATGGGAGAACAATGAAAGAGGACAGCACAGAAGAGAGGCAATACATGCTTTACCAATAGCCACACATCTGCATGTCCAAAGTGAGTCAACTCACAACCAAATTCTGTGATTTCCTTCATCTGGCCCCTCATCGGTTCTTCCAGGAAGGCTGAACTGGCTTGACACAGCTGTGAAGAGTAGTTATGTCTCACAGACAATAAATAAATTCTGGGTAAAGTCCTCAAAGGCTGTTGAGTTTAGATACTTGACAGAAGTTCTATATTCACACACTGACGTACTCTATAAACAGCTTACATGCTCTCTACCATCTGTGTGTTAGCAAGGGTCACTTATTTTTGATACAGAATCTCCTGGCCTTAAGCCTAGGCAGCCTAGCAGCTGAAAAGGGGTGACTCACTCCGTGTGAAATGCATTAGACACAGCTCACCTGAACATGCCCTTCGTGTCTCTTCCTAATCTCCTTTCTCTCCGTTCTGAGTTAATCTTTCAACTTATGAATTGATAAGAAATGCATCCACTGTGGATAATTTCTTCCTCCAGAGAAGGCTTTTCTCTCATGCAAAATCTGTCCATAAAAGTGAAGGAAGTAAGACAACTGAATCATTCATCTTGTTTAAAATAAAAACCAACTGAAAATGTTGCCTAGATCTCGGGTGTTACTGAGCCAAGCAGAGATTACCACCCACAATTTTTGACTTTTGATTTTTATTTAACAACTCATTTGCATAACCTCGATGAATGGAGGCAGCAGACCTGAAGAGATTTGCAGCTGAAGTTCTATCAAGTTGGAAGGTTATGTCAGCTGCCAAGTCTGGAAATGGAGCCCTGCACAGCAAGAAAATGGTGAGAGATTGGTTACAGCTATAAGTAATTGATCTGTCTGAAAATAGGGGCTACGAATCATGGGATTAATGCTAATGCTCCAGCTGGGCTGCATTGCTCATTCCCCTCTAGCTCTCTGACAACAAAGACATACTTTTTCTCCAGAGACAAGAAATTTTTATTAAAATCGTTATACAACTTAGCAGCAAAGACTCTGTAAAAGCATCCTAGAGACTTGGGGAGGAGGGGAGGTGCAGCCATCATAAGGAAACCATCTCACAATTTTCGTTTGATCTGGTTTTTATTTCAAAGCAGTCACCAGCCTGCTTCCACAGCCAAATGTACTTGCCCCTCAGCTCAGCAGACATGGAGAGGGGGCCCCACTAGTGGTGCGCTTAGCTGGAGAGAAGTGAATAAGTAAAGCGGTGGAGAGCTGTAGGGAAAAATAAAGTGGGAAGGCATCCAAAACTGCAGCTGTGCTGGCCCATTAAAAAGCTGAAACTCATTCTGCTGTTCGACCTCATGCTTATCACCACATAACTATTCATCAAAGAAATTTCAGTGCAATTAATTAAATTATTCCCATGTCTGTGCCACAGAGTCGTTATTCCAATATCAGCTTTCACTCACACTCTCTTAAGCTCATGTCTGCATGCCAAGTCACTACTCTGGGGCTGTCCAGTCTCAATAAAGCTGTGCTCCTCACCACTCACACAGGCTATCATTTCTCTTTTTTATTGCCATTTATTTTCCACTAGGATTTTGCTGCCAGTATATTGGCAGGACTTCCAGTATATGGATGTAATGAAATCTACCACAGACACTTAACACGGGGTCAGGACGGAGCTCAGCTCATGTGAAGCTGTAATATAATAAACAAATGCTTTCAGAAGGAGGATTTTATCAGCTCAAAAATAGAACTTAGTATCCTCTGGTACCAAGAACAGAAAAAAATTGGAGTCATTTGAAAATTCTTGTGATAATTAAGTTTATGGCTGAAATATGCCTAACATAGGAAATCTGAGCTATAGCACAGATTCCTTTTCATCTGTCAGAGCTGGTTTATTAAAAAGGAAGAGAATAAAAATGTACTGCTGAAATTATTTTTTTTATACTGCCCTCTCCTTAGTCACAGACCTGTAAGGAGCACACACATATAATTTGGAGGATTTGACTGTTGCCTGTGGAACTTTTCTCTGCTATTTCTATAGCAAAATGTAAATGAGATTAAGAGAATAATCCTCTCTACTTAATAACCAGCAGGTGAATATTTAAGGCTTGTACATCATCGTAGCAAATTATAGGATTGGGACAAAGTACACACCTATAGATCTTTGCACTAAATGTTTTCTAACAAGATGGCAGCCTTCATATAAATACAATATTGGGAAGAAGTAGATAGCACTTCAGGAAATTTACTGCTGATGCTGACTCAGAACTGAAAAGTAGGCGCCCAGATGTTCACCACAGGACCCAGAGGGGCCACTATCTCAGGCTTGAGGACCATTTATTCCTTATCTAACTTCCAAGCATCTCAGGAGGTAAGCAAGCCAAAAAAGATAACATGTGATTATAAAGGCAGAGGCTTTAGTACTTGAGCTTCCTTAAAAACCTCAGCAATACCTGAGTTTAAAAGTGAAAACAGATGATGTTTTGTTCCAAGTGTTGAGATGTGATTGTGTCACTCTAAGACATCAGATGTCTGGCAATAACTTCTCTATGGACTATTTAAAAATTTCTTCTTTATTGGTACCTGGAGTGTATTTTTAAATTGATCATTGAGTAATGAAATGACTAGCTGAGGAGAATCAGAATAGGCTGCAATTTTTCTAAATTTGACAAAAACTATAAGTCCACAAATCTAGGCAGCTCAAAGGACCCTAAGTACAAGAAACAAAGAAAAGTACACCAATATAGATCATAATCAAATTGCTCCCAATTAGTAATCAAGAAATTCTTAAAAGCATCCAGAGAAAAAAGACACATGTGCAGAGGAGAAAGATGAGGATGACAGCTGATTTCCTCAGAGAAAACAATGCAATTGAGAAAACAGTGGAACATTTATTAAAATACTGAGAGAAAAAAACGGTCAACCCAGAATTCTACACACAATTAAAATATATTTCTTTTTTTATTGAGGCAACATTGATTCATAACACTATATAAATTTCAGGTGTACATCATTATATTTTGACTTCTGTATAGTCTATAGTCTACATCGTGTTCACCACCAGAAGTCTAGTTGCCATCCATCATCATACAAATGTGTCCCTTTATCCCTTTCACTCTGTCCCCCACCAAAAAGTATCTTTCAAAAACAAAAGACAAATGAAGACTTTGTCAAAATTACAAAAGCTGGAATAACAAGAAAAACAGCAGACCTGCACTATAAGAAATGTCAAAGGATGTCCTTCAGGCAGAAGGCAAGCAATAATAGATGGGAAATACAGAGAATAAAGAGCACCAGAAATGGTAACATAGATAATATAAAAAACATTCTTATTTTATTATTATTCTTGTTATTCAAATCTTTTCAAAAGATAATTAACTAATTAAAAATCAGTAACAATGTAGTATGGAGTTTATAACATATATAGAAGTAAAAAATGTATGACAAAGAGAAGGGAGCAATGGAAGTTTATTATTGTAAGGTTCTTATGCTATATATGAATTGGTGTAATATCATTTGAAGGTAGACAGTGATGAGTTAAAGCTATGCTATCACCCCTAAAGCAACAACTAAAATAACAAAACAAGGAGTTACAGCTATTAAGCCAAGATAAAAGATAAAATGGAATCATAAAAAATATTCAACTAATTTTAAAAAGGCAGGAAAAATATTGGAAAAAGGGAACAAAGAACAGTTGGAAAAATAAAACACAGAGAGGATGAAATATTTAAACCTGACCATATCAAATATCACACAGAATACAAATGGTCTAAACATCCACAATTTAAAAAGGCAGATTGTAGGGGGCCGGCCCCATGGCGTAGTGGTTAAATTTGGTGCACTCGCTTTGGCGGCCTGGTTTTGTTGGTTCGGATCCTGGGTGTGGACCTATACCACTCATCAGCCCTGATGTGGTGGTGACCCACACACAAAATAGAAGAAGAATTGCACAGATGTTAGCTCAGGGCTAATCTTTCCCAAGCCAAAAAAAGAGGAGGATTGGCAACAGATGTTAGCTCGGGGCTAATCTTCCTCAGCAAAAAAAAGGACTAAAACACAAATTAGTAATATTAAGAATGAGAAAAGTCACATCAGGGCACATTCTAGAAATATTAAGCAAATATATCAAAGAAATATATGAATGTATATAAATAACATATAAAAGAAATATTATGAATAATTTTATACCAATAAATTTAACAAATGAAATGGATAAATACCTTGGAAGAGACAAACTACCAAAGCTCACTCAAGAAGAAACAGAAAATCTGAATAGCCCAGTATTTATTTAAGAAATTGAATTTGTAGTTAAAAACCTTTCCACAAAGAAAATTATAGGCCCAGATGGCTTCACTGATAGGTCCTACCAAACACTGAAGGAAGAAATAATATCTAATACTACACAATCTCTTTCAGAATTTTATAATGCCACAAGTACCTCGATATCAAAGCCAAAGGTATTGGAAGAAAAGAAAACTCCAGAATAATAATCAAATTCAACACTATACAAAAAGGATAATATATCATGATGGAGTGGGGCTTATCCCAGGAATAAAAGGTTGATTTAACATTTGAAAAACAATCAGTGAAATGTATCATATTAACAAACTAAGAAGAAAAAAATTATATGATAATCACATTAGATTCATAAATAGCATTTGACAATCTAGTGTTAGTATCTATTCCTGATAAAATCTCTTAGCAAATAAGCAATAGAAAGAAGCTTCCTCAATCTGATACAGGGCATCTACAAAAAAATCTATAGCTAACATCCTAAATAATGGTGTATAACTGAATGCTTTTCACCTAAGATCAGTAAAATGAAAAGGATGTCCACTTTCACCACTTCTATTCAACACTGTGCTAGAGATTATAGCCAGTGCAATAAGACAAGAAAAAAGAAATGACAGTCATCCACATTGAAAAGGAAGAAGTAAACTATTTTTATTCACAAACACTACTGACTACATCAATAATACAAATGAATCCACAAAACAGCCAATAGTAACACCAATGTGAGTTTTATCAAGGTTACAGGATACATGATACATATATAACAATCAATTGTATATGTATATACTAGCAAGGAACACTGGAAATTGAAACTAATAAAACAATATCTTTTACAACAGTATCAAAAATACACAGGGGTAAATGTGACAAAAGATGTGAAGGATCTGTACACTGAAAACTACAAAACATTTCTAAGAGAAATTAAAGAAAACCTATAGAATAAATATACATTCAGGCATCACTTAATGACAGGGATACATTCTGAGAAATGCATGGTTAGGCAATTTCATCATTGTGCAAACATCATAGAGTCTACTTACACAAACCTAGAGGGTACAGCTTACTATACACCTAGGCTATACGGTACTAATCTTATGGGAGCACCATCACATATGTGGTCCATCATTGACCGAAATGCTGTTATGCAGTGTGTGACTGTACTATGTTCATGAGTGAAGACTTGATATTGCTCAGATGTCTGTTTTTCCCAAATTGATCTACACATTGAATACAATCTCAATCAAAATCTCAGTGTGCTTTTTTGAAGAAACTGACAAAGACATTTTAAAATTCATATGAAAATGCAAAGGACCAAGAATAGCCAAAAAAAACTTTGAAAAAGAACAAAGTTGGAAGGTTAACATTACTTGATTTCAAGATATTATAAAGCGATAGTAATCAAGACATGTGGTATTGACATCAAGATAACCAGGCTCAGTAAATGTTTTTCTGAGAAGGGCCAGAGAGTAAACATTTTAGGCTTTTCAGGCCACATATGGTCTCTCAGATTTTCCTCCTTTCTTCTTCTTAACTTCTGCTTAACTCATAGGCTGTACAAAAATAGGCTGTAAGTTGTATTTGCTCCACCATCCTTAGTTTGGCAACCCCAAGGTAGACAAATTATCAATGGAACATAATTGAAACTCCAAAATTAGCCCCACACACAGATGGACAACAGATTTTTAACAAAGATGCAAAGACAATTCAGTGGAGAAAGGACAGTCTTTTCAAGAAATGGTGCTAAAACAATTATATGTATATATATACACAAAAAAGACAATGAATTCAATATATACCTTGCATCGTATACAAAAATTAATTCAAATGGATGAGAGACCTACATGTAAAATGTAAAATTATAACTCTTCCAGAAGAAAACATAGGAAAAAACCTTGCAGCACTGGATTACAAATGATTTCTTAGATATGACACCAAAAGAATAATCCATTAAAAAGTGATAAATTAGAATTCACCAAAATTTAAAACTCTGCTCTTATAAGACACTGTTAAGAGGAGAAAAAGACAAGCCACAAACTGGGAGAAAATATCTGCTAATCATATATCTGATAAAGGTCTTATATCCATAATAAAGAACTCTCAACACTCAATAATAGAAAACAAACAACTCAATTTTTAAAAATGGGCAAGGAATTTGAACACATAGTTCACCAAAAAAGATACATAGATGACAAAGAAATACAAGAAAAGACGTTTAACGTCATTAGTCACTGGGGAAATGCAATTGAAAATCACAATGAGATACCACCAACACAACTATCAGAATGGCTAAAACGAGACAGACTGACCATATCAAGTATTAGAGAGGATACGGAAGCAATGGAACCCTCACACAATGGTGGTGGCCATGTATAATGGTGCAACCACTTTGATTACTGTTGACATTTTCTTATAACATTTAACCTACACCTACCATATTATCCAGTCATTCCCCTCCTAGGTATTTACCCAAAAGAAAAGAATGCATACTGTAGCTGTACACAAATATTCATACCCAAATGTCCATTGACAGGTGAATGCATATAAACAAATTGTGGTATAGCCATAGAATGGAATAATGTGAGCAATAAAAAGGAATGGACTATTAATATACGCCAAAATGTTGATAAATCCCCAAATAATTATGCTGAGTGAAAGAAACCAGACCAAGAAAAAGAGTTTACACTGTATAATTTCATTAATATAAAATTCTAGAAAATGCATAATACTCTATATGGATGTAAAGCAATTCAGTGATTGCCTAGGGACAGGGTAGGGTAGGGGAGGGAGGAATTACAAAGGGACACAAGAAACTTTTAGGGGTGATGGATATGTTCACGATCTTGAGAGTGGTAATGGTCTCAAGGGTGTATGCATATGTCAAAACTTATCAAATTGTATACTTGAAATATGAGCAGTTCATTATATCTCAAATATACCTCAATAAAGCTGTTACAAAGTAAAGCAAAATGCAATAGTCTACAATTATACTGTATCATTACATATGAAGAAGTTTTGAGCATATACATATACGTGTATGTGTGTGTGTATGTAATATGTATATAGGCAGATGATAACCTGAAAGCCTTGGCAATATGAAATCACCTAGCAAGTATCAAAAAAATAAATTATCAAGCAAAGAGAGGGCCAGGAGCAGAATCATGGGGGGCAGGGGTGGGAATCAGCATTAAAGAAGAACCATTAATGAATGATTTCACAAACCTGAGGTTAGTGATTCAATGAAGTTTGAGGGAGGAAGATCAACTGTGCTGGAAGGTTGAAAGCTCCAGATGAAAAGAATATGTCTGTCTCATTTACTAATGTATCCCTAGCATCAAGTTACATAATAGGCACTGAATAAAATGACTGGTGACTGGATGGATGGGAAATAAACAAAATCACTAGATTTTATGACTTACAAATATACTGATGACCTTATATAGAAAATGTTTTAGTAGAGAAGACTAAAGTCAGTCTGCAGTTGGTTAAGGACTGAATAGGAGGCAAGGAGGTGTTCTGCTAACAGAAAATTCAAGAACCCAGGACTAAAAGGTCAGCTTTCCCATTCAAGGTTTCCAAGGAGGATTATAGTTTTTAGACCCCCTATATACTGTTCTTGAACTTCAGACACAGTTCAGACTGTTTGGAACAATTTTAGCCCTTTGGGAATTCCATCATTAAAACCAGAAGTAAAGTACTAAAAGTCCAGCTGTATCTATAAATATTTTTAGAACATATGCAACAAGTAAAACCTTCCTTCTTTCCTCTGTGGAGACATGTGATCTTAGCCTGACTCCTGCTTTGAATTAGAAATGCTCCCCCCACCCCAAGATAGGATGATTTTTTAAAGTTTTTAAGACAAATTTCCTTGTAGGAGAGATTACAATAAATCATCCATATACCATAAAATTTAATTTAGAAGTTCCAGGTATTAGCAAATCAACATTGTAGGCACGTAGTCAACACAGGATTGAAAAGCCATTTTATTTCCACGGTTACATTCTTAGGATTAATAAAATTATTTTTGGAATGGATCTTGGAGGTAGGGAACTATAATGTTAATAATACCTCCCCTTTCACACACATACACAAAGCAAATGAATAACACAACACCAGACAAATCAACATTTAAAACACACACACACACACAGATACACACACTCTTACTTTAAAAAAAACACCATATTTTTTTCATTACTAAAAGTTAACATTAACTAGCATCAACTGGGTTTTCCTTTCTTCACATTTACCATTCCATTAACAAAATTCTGATTTCCATTTACTAAAAGGGACTTTCAAAGTTATTAGATCATCTAGCAATTCTACCTATAAACTTTAGCAAGCACATTTTGTTTCTAGTTAAAGTAGATTAAACAAAACATTCCCCAACATTGAGTCTAACTTACATGAATGGAACTAACTCTTCCCTTTAACCAAAAATCTCTCACAAAAATATATTTTTACTTGAGTTGTCTTAGCTGGTTAAGTAGAAAGAGACAGAAGATCATTTTGCTTTGAATTTCTAGTCCTATTTTTTTTAAAAACTTTCTTCATTTTTCAAGATTTTTCATTTATAGTGTTTCCGGAACACTAAATTTCTTCTATTACTGCATTACTTCTCAGAGCAATGAGAAATAAAGGCTAGCCTCCCCGCTACCCCGACTCCTACTCCTCATGGATTAGGCTCTGAGAGAAAACCACAAATAGATAAATCCTCAAGCATTTGCTACTAGACATAAATGCTTTGGATAACTAAACTGCCTGCCTTTGCATCCAAAGCTCCTCCTCACTCAATTATCTTTCAATTCATTGGATTCCAAAGCCTTGCTGAGGTTCTAATGATATTTAACACCTCTCTTCAATGCCCTCTAATGTTATTTTGAATACGGTAGACATGCTTAAAGATCCTATAAACACTTTGTCCTTCACGTGTTCAATAGTAGCTGGCATTCAAAATCCCAACTTCACATCCTGTAATCAGGAAGATTTCCTATACTGCATTTGACCCTCTTGCTATATTGTAAGCAAAAATCTCACCATTTACACAAGATCATCACTGACCTTGATTCTCACTAAGAGTCTCATGCTCTGCCAACTGTGCTAGCCAGTCATTCCCCATTTAGATTTTAAACAGTGGTGTGTTAGTAGTCTTTCACAGCCAGCTCCATGGGAAAAGATGTATGCGTGAATACATGTACATACATTTATTATTAATTTTACTGATATTTTACTGATATAAAAATGTGTCGCAATTTACAAATAATAAAGTATATAATATTTTTTAATGTAAATTCCAACTAAACAGCCAATTTATTTTCACAGAATGCTTCTGTTGAAGTATGTAGAACTCTTACATCTATAGCCAATCTATGGTTGCATTTGAAAAATTATAATTCTGATGTGAAACTTCATTGATATTTTCAAACCAGTAAAATGAAAGTGGAACAACTAACACATATGTCAGAACTTCATTTGTCAATGACATGAATAACTTCTTTGTTGAATTGGAGAATAGTTTTTAAATACAGGAAGACTATTTCCTCAAATTTTGTGCTATCCACAATGTAATGGATACAGACATAACACACTTTTAAATTTAATCTGTATTAATAACATTTTCTCCTTCATTTTTTTAAAGTCAGGACAATTAACAAAATGAGATCAAGTCTGGATTTGTACCAACTTCTGTGGTGTAAATATTCCAATCACGGCTGATTTCAAGCTACAGGCGTGATGTCACTAAATGCAGAGTCAGGAAGAGATGCTCAATAGCACATCATTATGTAGTATTCCCACCATACAATAACCTCAAGGTCATAGATAACAGTACAGTGTAGAAAAATAATTAGGAAATGATGAGTTTTGAATATTTATTATAATTAAGTAAATTATATTAAAAGCAAAAATAAGGTTATATAACAATTTTTTTTAAAAGGCTGTGTATGACAACCAGCTCACAAAACTCCTGAAAATTTAACAATTGGTTCCTGTGCGTTGCTAACAAGCCAGTTCCAGCACACCAAAGTACCATCCTTTTATTACAAAAGCGAGCCTCTTGCCTTCCTGTCACTGGGTAAATGGTATTTGGGCTCTTCTCATAGGTGGGTAAGGGTTGCACAAGGCTATGAACTCCACAAGTTCATTCACAACCAGGCTGTTCTTGATGGTTATGAATCTGTAGAAGCACTGGTGAACAGAATGTTTCTCCAGGCAAGGCTAACTCTGGCACTACTGTTGCACGTATTCTACCAAATGAGCCAACCAGTTAAGGGGGGAGAAAACAAAGAAATACCCCCAATGTTAACAGCCATTTTATTACCTAATATAGATATGTCTCAAAAGCTCTCTTAGCTCCTATCAACAAAATGCGATGAAAATATAAGAAAAGACCAGAGTTTACACAAAGGGGCACACAAGTTGTATAGTAATAACGAAGTCAAAATCCTTCAATACCAAAGTCTCCTCAGTATGAAACAGGATGCTTCTCTCTTTCTCTACTCTCCTCTCTCACTTCCTTTGTTCTTCCTCTTCCTTTTCTTCCATTCTTCCTCCCCAGCTCTCCCTTCCCTTCTTTTCTCCCTCCCTTCCTGGAGGAGTTGGGGTCAGTCGTAGTAGGAGAGATTTAACCACTATATCTTTACCCTTCTTCCACCTTATTAAAAGGTATTATCCACATATCCAGAAAATAGGCAAGAGGAAGAAAAGGAAGAGGAAGAAAAGACTGCCTTGAGAAAGAAATAAACTTTACTCCATTAGGCTGAAACAGGAGTAAAGTCTAACCAGAGTTCTACTGAAGCAAACAATCAAACATTCACTGACTACCAACCATATGCCTGACCCTGACTATAGGCCATGGGGAACGCAGTGATAAATGAGCCATGATCCCTGACCACTTGCCCAAGTACAAAACATCAAAGAGTGAGACCTTGGCAGACCACTGTCAATCTCAGCATTAAATCTTCCAGAATTATAATGATAGCAGATGACTACTTTAGGAATACAGTATTCAGAAGACTGGAAAATATATTCCAGACATCCCACGTCTGGGGTATAATTTAGCAGAGAGGCCTGCACAAAGCAGTAAAGCAGGAAGAGGGTAACGCATAGCTATCCACAGGAGGTAAAACAATCCTGGTCAGATAGCACAGCCTGATCGCTTCCACTCCTGGTAAAGTGTTAGTATTTGTGTGTGTGTGTCACAGAGAGAAACAAAGGCACAGAGCTGTTCAGTCTACATCACTAATCTATTATGAGTCCACAGGTACAATTTCTGATAATCTTCCAGGGGCTTTCATTATGAAACCAAGATCAGTAAAAGAAACACACTTGGACAGGTCTCACTTGTTATTCACTTTAGCTCAACAAGTACCTATTTTGCTCCTACTATGTACAAAGCATGTGTTAGGCTTTGTGAGATGACAAAAGTAGATGTGACAGAGTCTCTGTCCAATCACATGAAGATGACAGTACAGATACATATATAGAATATGTACATTCAGCATTTGAACAATACAAACAAGGCAGGGGGCTCAAAACATCCGGGTTTGGGTTCTGCGAACCGCTGGGACATAGAGCACAACATATTCTCCCTGGATGTGTTTTATTAACCCTCAGAATTGGACGTGCCCATAAAAAACATCTCATCCAATCATAAGTCAAAGTTAACATTCCCTCACAACATCCCTACAAGGTCAGCAACAGGTGTCTATAATATTCCCAGTGACCTAAGCCCTCCAAATAAAGCCCATCCCTCTTTTGGACAGCTCTAATTGTTAGAAAGTTCTTCTTTATATATTGGATCTACCTTTATCTTCTACCCACTGCTTTTACTTGTGTCCACCGGGACACCCTAGAAGAAGTCCAATCCCTCTTCTACATGACAGCCCTTTAAATAATTGAAGACAGTTATTATATATCCCTCCAGGCTAAATGGCTCAATTTCTTTCAACCATTTCTAATACGGCATGATTCTGAGTCCCTTCAACCACCTGGATAACCTTCTCTGCATGCACTCTATTTTGAATACTCTCCTAGCTTTGTTCAAACAGGCTGCTATTAGACTATGTTTTCACAATCTGTATTTGTACTGTCAAGGTGCATTTTTAGCTCTAGACACAGGATTTCACATCTATCTCTTTTCAAGATTTCAGTCTGCTAGATGTGAACTATTGTTCCAGCCTAAGACCTTTAAGGATTTTGCTCCTGTCACCCAGTGCAAGTGATCTCCCCCTGCATCAGGTTATCTACATATTTGATCTATAAGCCAACCCTGACCTTAGTCAAGTCACAAATAAAAATGTTGACAAAACTGAATCAAATGCACAGCCTTGTGGCATGCAACCACAGACGATCCTTCACGTTCACATAATTATTCAACCTGTTATAATTTTGCCTAACCACATTATTATTAACTTCCGACTTCTCCATGTCCTCCACAAAGACTTTGTGAAAGACCTTGTAAATTATTTGTAAGACATCCAGGTACACATTATCTATGACATTCTTTTAAAGTAGGGCTCAGCAAACTGCGGCCCAAAGGCCAAATCAGCCCACTGCCTGTGTTTGTTTTATTGGAATACAGCCATGTCCATCCATTTACATATTGTCTGTGGTTGCTTTTGTACTACAGTGGCAGAGGTGAGCAGTTGCAACAGAGATTGAATGGCCCAAAAAGGCTAAAATATTTACTATCTGGTTCTTTATAGAAAAGTTTGCCAATCCCTATTGAAAAGTTATAGTCTGGCATAACATTTTAAGTGAACCCACACTGGTTCCCAACGATGACTAATTCCTTTACTAACCCTTCAGAAAGCATTTGTTAGTAATACCTTCTAGAATCTTTCCTGGATTGATTGAAGCCTACTGGTCTATGGTTTCTAAAATTCACTTTCTTCTCCCTTACGAAAATCAGAAGTATTCAGGTCTTTTGATCTGTACATTGAAGAGACTAAATAAATACTGTCTCTTTGTAATGAATTCTATGGCAAAAACCAACACATTTATATCTGTAGTTCATGTTTAGAGTATGTAGAGAATATATATAGTTCACAAATTCATACGCGTGAGTACCAATATCGAGTCTCTTTAGCCACAAGGTATGCCAGGGCATCAACAGCAGGTCACCAGAGAAATTGGAAAAGTTGAAAGGAAACATAATCAGGTCTAGAGAGGCCAATTCTGCAGTGGGACATCCTCCCCAAGGAGGCTAAAATGCAAAGTCTAAATCTCTAATGAGTTGAACTCAAGGGGACGCTGATTCACTCTCTTAAAGATCCAATAACCTTGTAGGGGGTATCAGTACAGGCAACAGGGGTCTCTTGCCAATGGGAAGGGAATCCTTTGATGTCCAGAGGGAGGGAAATTGTTCTGGATGAAGCCAGCTCCTAAGCAGCAGCTGAGGGTAAAATATAGGTCTATGGCCTTGGGAGAGAGATTGGCCAAGGTAAGGTATCAGCATCCCAAGGCATTCAAGGAATAAATCTGAACTTCCTGACAACCAGATACAAATGGGAATGATTTGAAGGAAAACTCAGAGATGTCTTTTTAGCACACAGGATGCTGAGCTCAAAATAGATTAATTATAGATACCATTAAATGGCTGAATTTCTAATACCTGCCAGAATTAGTTCTAATTTGGGGATTGGTTAAGCCAGAATTTCCAGGGAATGCATGTGTGCATTACAGTATGCATGCCAAGATATTTATCCTCTCCAATTTGGGGGGTCACGGCCCCTGGCCCAGCTGCCTCTAGCAGCAAGAAGTCTTGTCTATTGAGCTCAATGTGCTGTACAAATGGTATCATTTTCTACTTGTGCCATGATGAGACAAGAGCTGAGAAGCACTGGATTAAGCTAGGCCTGCAGATGACAGGACTTTAGTATTAGCAGCTGAAAGTCTGGACCAGGAAGGGGATGATGGATTGGAGAGAAGATTCTGGAGTAAATGGGATAACTAGAGTGAGCTAGAAATAAACCACAAGGACACTAACCTTGGACAGGGTTTTCAAAGAGGACAGAGAGGCTCTCCAAGTGAAAGGAATGGTTCAGAATAAATAGAGGAAGGGTGAGGCCGAGCAATAATTTATATATGGCCAGTGTTAACTAAGGACCTCACACCATTAATGAGGAATATAACAAACACCAAGGCAATTACATGGGATCCAATCTCACCTATATAAAAAGATAACTCCCAAAGGGAAAGACGCTGTATGTATAATGAAAAGAGAAGGGAACACTTCCAGATATCAAAGAGTTTCTACCCAGATGGGCAGAAATGCCATAACAGTTTTTGTAACCACTGCCAGTGACTTCTTTCTAGGAAAGCAAGAAACTGCTAAAGTCAACTAAACCATAATCATTCTACATAGTTTGTAGAGACCCATAATATATTCAGTTGACAAACAATTCTGCCAAGTAGCTCTTCTACATGTGGATCATGACAACAAAATTAATTTGACATTTACAGCTATTTTGAGAATAAAATGCAGTTGCTTAAATTATTCTGTGGAAGCAACATGAGATAGAATTATTCAGTTGACAAAATCTAATTAGGTGTAAATTATTTCAGGTCATATGAATTATAAAACCTTTCACAGATAAGTATTTTAATTCAAAGTGGCTCAAAGCGCTAAAGAATATTAATAGGCCCACAGCCTCTTGCAATACCTTCACGTTTTTGTCTCCAATAATGCTACCTATTCCCCAAATATTGGCCTATATGTTAGTTCTCATTCTGCCTTCTTGGGCCTCTAGTTGTATAAGGAAGAAGGAAGGAAAGGAGCAAGTTTCTATGCTAGAAACTCTACACAAGTTAATTAATTTTTTTATTGAAATATAATTCACATACTGTAATACTTCATTTACTTTTGACAAGTAATATTATCCCCCATTTGACAGATGAAGAAACTGAGGCTCAGAAAGATTAAGTAACCCTCCCAATAACATACAACTCATCTGTGGCAAAATGCCGGAATATAAATGCAAAGCCAATGAAATTTTCAATATTCAAGGCTTGCCTGTCCTTCTTGAGAACCTAGAAAACATGACCCATGTAGTCAATTCTAGACATCAGATGCAGATATTTAGAGGAGAAGAACATAAGCAAAGGGCAGAAATCTCTTTGCCACCAAAGATTATGCATGAAATTAAAGGAGGAAGAATACCAGCCAGCCCAAAGCATTGCAAAGGAAGAGGAAGTCAAGGGATGACCAAGAAGAGAATATGTAAGAGAAATGTGGGAAGCAAGAACAACAACAACAAAAAAAAACCAGAGGTTCATATGGAGTAGATACATGATCTCTGTCTGCTTACACCTGATTTACTAGAGGACTGGAAATTTTAATGAGAATAACACTGAAATCATTTGTGATTAGGGGAACAGTTATATATCACCTTACTCTTCTTTGAAATGGTGGTAATGTTTGCCTTTCCCTCCCTCAGAGAGATAAGGGAGATAACAAACAAGATTTTTTTTGGAGAAAGGTACACCAAAAATCCAAACTATGCTTCATAAAGCAAATAGCAATACAGAAATGTTCACTACAGAACAGTGTCCAATTGGAGGTCAACCTGTGAAAGGAATGAAAATGTCATTAATGGTGATGATGTGAACGCTTGAATAAATCAGGCAGTGTCTATGAAAGATTTCTTTCTACTGTTCTTCAAAATGATCCCCATTTTGAATTACTGCCATTGCCTCTCTGCTGTCAGAACATTACTGTCAGCTGAACCTCTGGACTATGTAACACTGAAGGTTTGAACCAAGCCCGGCTAGCAGGGAACTGAGAAGGGGCAAATCACCTCTGTCATGAAGCGGCAGTTCTTAAGACAACACTTGTGAATGGTCTAAACATCAAGTTCACATATAGACACAGGCACATTCTACCACCTGAAACAGTGCAGTCAGGCACAACCTGTCCCAAAAGGAGAGTAACTCAGGCCTCATACTAGGCCCGTTCAGCATTCTTTAGTCTACACTCTGATTTTTATTCTAGAAAAACAATACCACCATGATCATCTATAATAAGAAAGGAGGGGGTGGCAGGGACCAGGGAGAAAAGGTAAGATAGAAAGGAAGAGACGAAAAGTGAAATGATAAAAAGGGGGGGAAGAAAGCAAGCAGGCAAACCCATTTGTAACTGTAAAATCATGTCCTCTCCTTTGTCAGCGTTCTCTCCCAATTCTATAAGAGTTAAAGGCCGCCAAGTAATAGGGCCTGCAGAGTTTTCCCTTGGGTCGCAGCCAAGGCCAGTAACCCTGCTATTAGAGACCTGCCAAGCTTTGTCAATGCAATCTGCTGAATGCCTTGAGTGACAAGCGATCAATATTCTCCATTCTCATGGGTCATCACAGGTGACACAGGCCTAAGTAATAAAACAGCCCTGGCTGCCTCCTGTAACTTAAATGCTTCCCTAGCCACAATATTTCTCTTCTGTCTAAACGCCTCTAGCTAAATTTCTTGTAGATCGAACCATCTGATGGGGATAGAGATTCTGAAGAATTGCAATGTGTCTGAATTGATGCTAGCCAGTGAAAGCTCAGTAGAGTGGAGAAATAGGTTCAAATAAATCGAAAATGACTAGCTACAGAGTTGTAATCTGCCAGCATCAGACCCTGTAGCAACAAGCCAATATGAAAAAAAGCATGCTGACAGCCAACCACCACCAAGTCACCTGCTGAAATGAGAACCCATTTTTCCCCCACTACTGTGTTGATGATAGGCACTTTCTCTATGACATCTCTGGTAGTGAGAGGAGGAGGGAGTAGAGGCAGGAGTTCCTCATATTGCAGGGAGCATTCAGCATTGTATGCAATCAATAACCATTGTTGTTCCCCAGAAATGAAGAAGAGCCCACAAAGGTGGTTTTGAGGGGAAAACATGAGGGTGTGCTGTCTTCTGAGACCACAGACCAGGTACGAGCATCTCCTTCCTCCGTGTTGGCTAGACTGCACAGAAGGCTGGCTCCCTCCACTCCTCCCTCCAACCATACAGAGAAGCAGCTACAGACAAACAGGAGAGCCATAAAGCAATGCACTCATTTGTATGAAGACCCTAGGAGAGCTTCTAGTCAGGATTCCCAAATGGCATTAGATTCCTCAGGCAGTGGTTTCTAAGCAGATGATAGAAAGCTCAAGTCGATTGGCCATTTAACGAAAACAGTGAATTTATCATAGACTATTACACCCAGAAGAGACCAAGAAAGGTCTTAAGAATCCTTCTATCCGCCTCAGAGAACTATTGTATTTTGAACAATACACACTATTTATAAAAATTTTTTTTTAAACTTCACCTTCTCAAGTGTTAAAGGCTTTTTATTTAAATACTTTCTGCTCAAATTTAAATAAACATATATATCCTGAGCACTCACCCACTATCCCAGGAGTGCCACCACGCTCATGTACAGGTACCCCACATGTCCTATACCTATCCTCTTACCTTTAGGCACACATGACTACAGGGAGGCACAGAACATCGGGACACACTAAAATTGCTACCGAAAGCCAAAGCTTCCAGGATCAGGTGCCTCTTTAGAAACAAGAGGTTGGGTATTTACCCTGCATGGAGTAAAGGAATAGAAAATAGAGAGACTTATGATTTATATTGTTGGTCACACTGACCTGCTCTCATTTAATTTCTAATTATATTTAAATTATTCTTTATTCTGAACTTTTACTCCCTATAATAATTACAAAAATTATCTACATTCCAAAAACCATGCCAAATGCTTTCCTATTATAACAGGATGGTCCCCAATGATGCTTGAAAAGATGGTACTGAATCAGCATAGATAGCATTTTATATCCCGACATTTATACATTATAATTTGAAAAAAGGGTAAAATAAGTCACTAATAAGGCTTCTTAGCTGGAAAAAAAAAAAACCACAGCTTTCAATAAAAGTTGATAGAAGACTCTCTCTCAGAAGAAAAAGATAGTTCTGATTTCGATTTAAGATCACTGTACCCCACTGATAGGAATGACGGATTTATTACACAGGAAGTAGCTAATCTATAATAAGCAATGTTACTTGATAGACTCACAAAATAACCTGGAATGAAGAAGCATAATATAGGACAGGATTACTGGGACAGACATTTATTGGTAACATTAAAGTCTAGACAATTAGGATTAATTACAAAGGAATAATCTGACCTATCTCATCCTATGTTAGACAGTTAGAAATTAATGGTGAAGTTGTGGTCCTAAAAGACCAAATGATCAATAAACGAATGTTTGAATACATCTGTGAGCGTGTCTAGAACCTCGCTTGGCACATCCTAGGACTCAGTAACTCGCATGGACAGTGATTCCAAAGTAAGGGTTCTCTGGCTCATGTACATCACAAAGCACAGAGGCCCAGCTCTGTCCAACTAGAGTCAGCGAGTTTTGCTCTGTGTATGACTCCCTAAACCCCCTTAACTGAGGCTAACTTCTGCCTCCCTGACCTCCACAAAGGTCAGGATTCTTGTCAATCCCTCCCTAATCACTTGGAGGTCTTGGTAGGCCTTGGGATCAGCTGACCACATACTTAAAAAGGCAAAGTGACTTTACCTAGTTCCCCAATGCTTTAGAAAAATGCATGGAAGCATTAAGATGCAAGTGACACTGAAATGTCTTAGTGGTAAAAAGACATCTCTAGTCCAGCATGACTACATCAATCCTTTTGGATTACCACTTCTTATGGAAAGGTCTCAGACCAAGAAAGCGTACTTCTACAGAAGTGTAGAAGCCCAAGGCAAAACCAGGGATCACTTGGGATTTCATTCTGACATGTTTGAGCACTTCTTTGTGGTTAGTTAAGAACTTCTGCTTAGGTAAGACAGCATGTCAGCCAAAGAACTGATAGGAAGCTGAAGTGGTTGATATGATTGCCTCTCTTTTGTTAAGCCACATTCATTATTAAACAAACATTGTTAATTCACTCTGAAGATACACAACAGCGTCTCGACAAGTTGCTGCCACTCTGGCTGTAATATGTCAGAAGGATACAAAGTAGCTATGTAACATCCTTGGAAACAAAATTAGTTATGGGTATAAAAAGTAACAGACTTTTTATAGAAAATATGTCTACGCATGTTCTGCCAATCTAAAGATAATCACTGTACACATCTGGGTGCACTTTCTTGTAGTTTTTTATTTATTCTTGTTCTTACTCCCTTTTTCTATATATAACTCAAATAATACTGTGTTAGCATGTGTATATACTTTTTAATAAAATTAACATATTGTAAATATTTTCCCTTGCAGTAAATATTCTTTGAAAGTATCATTTAACCTCTGTATAATATTCCAAAATACAAAATAACATAAATGAACTATGTATTGGCATTATATGAGGTATTTAGGTTGTATGAAGTTTTTCTTCACATCTGATTCACTATCTCAGGATAATGCCCTACACAAAGAATTAATAGATCAAAAGGTGCTGAAGCTGGCCCAGTGGCATAGCGGTTAAGTGCGTGGGCTCCGCTTTGGCAGCCCAGGCTTCATAGGTTCGGATCCCCAGCCCACACCGACGCACCACCTGTCAAGCCATGCTGTGGCGGTGTCCCATATAAAGTAGAGGAAGATGGGCACAGATGCTAGCCCATGGCCAATCTTCCTCAGCAAAAAGAGGAGGATTGGCATTAGATATTAGCTCAGGCCTAATATTCCTCACACAAAAAAAAAATAGTGCTTAGATTATAATAAGCACTTAATTAAAAAAAAACAGGTGCCAACATTGTATAGAATCCTGAAAACATTACAAAAAGGCTTGTATAAAAGTATCCATCACACTGTATTTTTCCCAGCAGTGACTAGTCTCATTTCTACAAATCTTGTTAATTTCACAAGTGGAAAAATGGTACCTCTCTGTTACTTTTAATTGTATTTCTTTAACTATTATGTATATTGCATTCTTAGATATTTAATTCCCATCCTCATTCCAAACCAGACTTTATTGACTGGCAGTAAACTGAGCTAATTTGATTGAGAGAAGTTAAATGCCACAAGCCTTCTGAGGAATTATCGTTTTGATAATGATTCTCCTTTGGTTAAAAGGAAACAATTGGAAATGCATCATAAGTTAATCAAACTGTACTTTTCATCTCTTTTTCCTCAGTAAGAAGTTTTTCTTGAAGAAATGAGAAATGATTATCATTAAGTGCCTAAATAGGAAAGAAACGTATCAAATCTGACACCATCACATAAGCTAACAAGCCTCCTGACTGACTGCCTTGACTTGGATACTGCCATACTCCAGAGTGCTGTACAAATTTGTAAATAGCAATCAGGGAAAAAAATTAATGAGTTTCAAAAAGTTTAAGAAAAAATAAGAAACTTTAAGATTCTTAAAATTATTCCTTGGATTAAGATCTGGAAAATAAGATTTTTAAAAGAAACTTCATAAATAGGTGGTAAAGGTGATTGTTACACAGGCAAGAGACATCTAGTGTTCCTTTATTTCCTCTATCAAAGATGACCTCAAACTTAAATATTTGTCTTCCCTTCAGAAAAATGAAAATCAAGACCCTGTTTTACTAGGTAGGAAAAAAGAACCATTCATCTGCAAAATAAAACAGAAAATGCTTTAAAGTCATCTCTTTCTAAACATAACTCAGTGAGTGAAAATTTTAGAATGTATGATCAATCACTACTGAGAAACTAGTCAAAAGTAACTTCAATTACCTTATAGGTATGTACTTTTGAAGTAAAATTCTGCAAGATGTTGCATATGTGATTTTGAACAAAGATTTCACAAAAATGCTTTAAAATTATGGCAAAATTATCTACACTGAGTTACTTATTATTATTATAGCACCAGCTATTCCTGCAGAATGCAAAGATCTGTCAGCAACATCACTGCTAACATTCAACTGAGCTTATAAGATTTAATTCCTTCTTAGTCAAAATACAATTCAGAAAAGGATCTGGCTGACAAAGGTTTCAGCCCAGAGAGCACTTTTTCCCTTGGGTTTTGGTAGACAAAAGAAAAATTAGACCCTCATTTCATGTTAACTTAATGCACTGGTTTGGCCATTTAATTTCCTTCTTATCATAATAGAGTGGGGGGCCAGAGAAATAAAAAATAAAATGTAATACATTATCAAAATGCATCTGGGGAAGGTTGGGGTTGATAGGAATGGCTGATGAAGGTGATGGGACAGAAGAAGTTTCCAAAAGTGATTTGTTCAGATGCTATGTTAGGGTGCTCTTAACACATATCCGTAAAGAAATGCCCCCAACACACTTCACATCTCATCTATTTGTTCATTCATTCACTTATTAATTCAACAATTAATAAGTATCTACTAGTGACTCTGAGATTATAAATACAAATAAAATAATCTCCAAGTTAAATCTTAGAAGAGAAAGACATGTGACCCACTGATAAAGTAATATCTACTATCTGGAGCCACGGGAACAGAGGATAAAGCAACTCACGATACCAACTCAAGTTCACATGGTTTTGGAGGTCTAATAGAGCCATATGTTAGAATTCCAAGGCACAATTTCACAGGGGACCTCCTCCATGCTATGACCCTTAAAAAGATTTTCATCATTCATTTTGGGAGGTGTCTCTTCTATCCAGGGTCCATCAAATATATTTACCCTTAGGTCTTTATGACTAAATTACCCCAAATTACAATTCTCTGTGAAAACAACGACCAGCACACCAAGCAGTCCCCACTTGGAAGGCATCTGAGTAAAGCAAACCTAGGCCTTGGCCCCCAGGGATGATAAACTCTCTAGTAAATGACAGAGACTAGTATTGGTAGTGGTACGTGGAAAAGATAAACCACTTTCTTTTGTTCCAAGGCCTAAAAGCAGCCATTGTATACTATCTGCTTGCTGGATTCATGTTGCTTCTATTGCTGCGTTAAAGGAGCTATTTCTGGAGCTGACCCCTGTATAAAAGCTAGGGTGAGCTGAGCTTTTCTGCCTATTAGAGTGAGCAGTAGAGCAAAGGGTAAACCTCTCTGAGTAGACGGGTCAGAGTACACAGACACTGATTCAGGTTTAGCTGACAGCGTCAGGCAAGGCATTTCTAATCTCCCCAGTTAGCACTAAATCAGAATGGTGTACACGAGCCCTTGACAGAGGACAGACAAATAGGACTCACTAAAAGGATAAAGAGTGGCCTGGCAAAGCACAGGAATACAATCCAAAGCCTTCATTCCTTAAGCTAAAGACGCTTTGCTGAACCCACATCCATTCAGAACAAGTCTTGGCTCTTCTGCAGTAAGATGACGCCTTCTAGTCTGATCCTGAGAAAACAGACGATGCCCATTCCAAGAATTTAGAACACAGTCATTAAAAGGCATACTCTTGCCTCCCCCTCTACTTTCTGTTGCCTGGAGAAGAGAAAAGCAAAGCAAAAATTAGGAAGACGCCATCTGAACCATTGCCGTTACCCAGTGCAGGGTAAGTCATGGTTTGATTTTCTTCAGGCCCTCCTGACAATCAATCACACCAAGCCACAAAGCAGAAGAAATGTGACTGATCAGAAACGTGTTTACAAACACATCCTAAGAAGGGAAAGGAGGAGAGACAAACAAAAACTTAGACAAAATGACCCTTAAAAGGAACACTGCCACTGGTGTGCTGTTATATAGCTTAGATTTCCTAACACAATGTATGTGTGGTCTTTACAGAGCACTTTCTGTTTGTGTCATCCTAAACACTCTACAAAGTGCTAAGAGACACTACGATCCCTGGTTTACCAATGAGGAAACTGAGGGTGAAAGAGGCTAAATAACTTGCCCATGATCACAGCCAGTAAGCAAGAAAGCTGGGATTCTAATCTTGCTCAGGGTTAAGACTCCAGAATCTTGCTCTTAATCACTCTGCTATACCAACATAACATCCTGTTAAGTGTGTAAATGGAATTTTACATATCAAATTCCATTTAGGGCCGGCCCCGTGGCTTGGTGGTTAAGTGAGCGCGCTCCACTGCTGGCGACCCGGGTTCGGATCCCGGGCTCGCACTGACGCGCTGCTTCTCCGGCCATGCTGAGACCACGTCCCACATACAGCAACTAGAAGGATGTGCAGCTATGACACACAGCTATCTACTGGGGCTTTGGGGGGGGGAAAAAAAAAATTCCATTTAAATCCAGCAGAGTAACTTGCTATTTAAAGGACCCCTAGGGTGAACCATTTTGAAGGGAAAAAACAAAAAAATCAACAGCAATGAGAATAACCGCCCTTTGATTTGTTTATCTTGTAAATTCAAATTTTCGGTGATCATACCTGATGAAAACAAAGCTAATCTGTAAATGCCAAATGTGGTATGCCTGCCAACGTCCATCAAGCTGCCAGTGGTGATGGTGGGAAAGGGAGAAATGTGCAGGCTGCCTTACATTCTGAAGAGAAGCCTTTAAATGTGTGGACTCTCACATACAAACAAAGCTCAAAGTGCTCACTTAGCAGTTTATAACTCATGCAAACATAACTCCCCTTCACACCAGAAGCAATGAATCACCGATCTCCCTAACAGAAAGAAACTAAGACAGTCTCTTACCCTCAGGAAAAGAAGATATTATACCCATTTGACAAGTAACCTAATAAGGAAGACTGAAAAGGGTGGTCTGGAAAATAGTATTGGCAGGGAGGGTCTAGACCTGGGTCCTCTGCCTCCTCGTACACAATCCAGTTCCTCTCCAAACTATACCCATGTGTACTTCAACAACAGATCTCTTATCTCAAAACAACAGAGCAACCTGTCACTGACACAATACTGGTGGGGTGAGTCTAAACTTTATTAAATGCTACAATAGCCAGCTATTTTATAAATTCCAAGAGCTTAGAAACTTGCTTAATATGAGAGAGATGGACTATAATTTAGATTCTGTCATAATGGGCTTAAATGTCACTGTGGAATGATGACACCAGCTTAGGAAATGAAATCGGAACTTGTAAAAAAAAAAAAAAAAAAGGGGGGGGAGGTTTGGAATAAATAGGTCTTATTTCTATAGAAGGTACATAAAGTCACCGAATTTACATAAAGGTTTCAGACAAAAGAACAATAAGAATATTTCAAATGAAAAGCAAAAGCATTTTATCTATATAAAGGAAAGGCAGTGAGAGAAATTAGGAAAGAAATAACTCTTGAATTCTACCCTTGAGCTCACCATGAGTTAAGTTCATAAAATAAAGAGCTAATCCATTAGGAAGTTTCTTTTGCCAAACCATGCTATTAAAGGTATTAAGTCTTCCATGTCTACATAGTACTTAGCAGAATATTACCTTAAGTATCTTCTGTTATTTATGTTGTAGTAATATCTTTCAAACTACTATTATTAAAAAAAACTACCAACTGTCAGGGGATAAAATATTTTCGCAAATATAATGAACTATTTGTTTTATTTATTGGGTCGCATTGCCCCATTCTTTATCTTTGTCTTAAAATCTTAATAAGAAGCTTTAATATTTTAATACAAATCTAGCACCTCTTACTCCCCTCTCAAGAAAATTAAAATAGTAACCTGTTTAAGTTCATGGAAAGAAAATGCTAGAATTAGGAATGAAGTTGTTTTGCTCTTGGGATTGAAGAACTATCATTTATTAACCACCATCCATGTATGTCAAGCACTCTGCTATATTCTTAACATCTATGATTTTATATCACATCACACTACTACCAGAAATTATCATCTCCATTATACATGTAAGCAAGAATCTATTATTTCCAATATCAAACTCCTCTCAACACTGAACCAGAATTGACACTCAAGAAGTCACCTAGTTTGACCATCTGCCTCTAATTAAGTGTTAGACCCAGACAAAATTCAAAAAGAACCTAGAGATCCACCTAACTCGTCATTTTATAGATAATAAAAGTGAGGCGCCGAGATGCCAAAGGACAGGCCTAGAGTCATAAGATTTGTTCACAGAAGTCAGAGAAACGGAAAGACCAGGTTCCTATCACTCATGCTCTGCTCTCTTCACTAGACCACATGGCCTCCTCCAAGATGTAGGCAAGAGTGAAGACTTGCCTTAGTCAGGGAGGCTGGGAAATGCAGCAGAGGGAACACAGAAAGTGGGTGTGTGGGGGAGGGGGAGGGGTGAGGGGGAGGGGGTGGAAGATGACACCAGGTGCTGCCTGAGCCCCACTGCTGCCTTCTGGGAGACAATCTATACATCTTGACGGCCTGGCAAGGTTCACAGAGGTCAGAGTTTAGAGTCAGAGAAGTTTGCATTGAAGCTTTACTATGTTACTTCTCAGACTACTCTCTCTTCTCATCTATAAAATAAGACATTGTAATATTATACTTCCTAGGGTAGAGACTACATGAGCCATGTTTGTAAAATTTATATTACAAAGTAAGTGGTCAATAAACAGTAACTATTAGTACAACTTGTCCCCTCTCTTTTGCAGCAAAAGCCTTAACTTCCTCCTCCCTCCATTCCCAATGTCTCTACATCAGTGGTTCTCACTTATAACAGATTGCTGGGCCCCATCCACAGAATGCCTGGGGTGGAGTCTGAGAATCTGCATTCCCAACAAGTTCCCAAGTAAAGGTGATTCTGCCATACTTTTGCTTTGATAGTTTTTTTCCTCTATTTTAAAAATCTCTCCACTTTGAGAAGCATAGCTTCCTGTTCACTTAATTGCCCTTACACAATGTTCTTCTTTGTTTTTGTTTTTAAGGGATGCTTTTTTTTTGCTCGGAAAGATTCGCCCTGAGCTAACATCTGTTGCCAATCTTTCTCTCTCTCTCTTTTTTTTTTTCCTCCCCAAAGCCCCAGTACATGGTTGTAGATTCTAGTTGCAAGTCCTGCTAGTTCTTCCATGTGAGTTGCCACCACAGCACGGCTACTGACAGAGGAGCGGTGTGGTTCCATGCCTGGGAACTGAACCTGGGCCACCGAAGCAGAGTGCCCCCAGCTTTAACCACTATGCCATCAGAGCTGGCTTTACAATGTTCTTCTTCCTATCCAGCATTTCTTTGAATAAGTGAAATTAAGGTGTTTCCTCAAATGGAAGAGATGAAGCATGGCAAAGGGAGATTGTACAAAAACTTTGTTTTTTTATTTAACCCCTAGTTTAATGTGATGACAACTTGTGGACCCTAAGTGTCAAAAAGTATGGTTTTATGTTCTGTGGAATTTTACTTTTATGCAGGAAATGATCTTGTATATCAGAACAGAAGATACTGTACTGGAATGGTTCTCTTTCCCATTTTAGTAAAATATCATTTTACTAAACCATTTTACTTGAACCAATTATAGGGAAGGTTACTCCAAACTGCTGAACAATTACAATGATAAAGTGTTGCTTAATAAATGTCATTTTATTACTTTACGTCAATTATCTTGACCTAAGCAAGGTCAAGTGAAGGCTCACCTAGCTGCTTAGATAAGTGAGTGACACTACTCCTTGCTTCCCACCTCAAAAATCTGTCATGGCTCCCACGGCTTCACTAAGGAAGTCCACCTTCTTTACCCCAACACTAAAGGTGCTGAAAGCGTTATCACCTACAACATCCCTACATTTACCACGCACTCCAGGCAAACAGGAGATCACATAATGCTCCTGTCACAACAGAATGCACCTGTTCCAATCTATGTGTCCAAACCAATCCATCCTTTAAGGCCCTTCTCAGATGCCACGTCTTTCATATAGCACTTCTAGACCCCCGACTCCCATATTACTCTTGCAATAACTCTATTATATTGAGAAATCTAAAAAATTTTTAGAAGTAACACAAAAATATTAAGATCTACACACAGAAATCTATACACAGATTTTTATAGCAGCTTTATTCATAACTGCCAAAACTTGGAAGCAACCCATATGTCCTTCAGGTGAATGGATAGGTGAATGGATACTGGGGTACATCCAGACAATGGGACATTATTCAATGCTAAAAAGAAATGAGCTATCAAGCCATGAAAATACATGGAGGAAACTTAAATGCATATTATTAAGTGAAAGAAGCCAATCTGAAAAGGTTGCATACTGTATAATGCCAACTATGTATAAGATATTCTGGAAAAAGCTAAACTATGGAAACAGTAAAAAGATTAGGAGTTGACAGGGATTGGGAGGAGGAGTAGGGCATGAATAAACAGGTACACAGGACTTTTAGGGCAGTGAAACTCTTCCGTATGATACTACAATGGTAGATAAATCTCATCAAACATTTTTCAAAACCCATAGAATGTGCAATACCAACAGTGAAACGTAAAATGATTGACTTTGGGTGATGATAAAGTGTCAGTTCAGGTTCAATGATGGTAACAAATATACCACTCTGGTGGGGGACGTTGCTAGTCCTGGAAGCCAGTCCTGGAAGCCGTGAATGTGTGGGGGGCAAGGGGTATATAGGAGCTCTCTGTACTTTTAACTCAATTTTGCTGTGAACCTAAAACTGCTCTAAAAAATAAAGTCTACTTAAAATATATACATACACACACACAATCTTTTATGTAAAAGTGATTATCTAGATCACTTTTCTGATTTCATCCAGACCAGTCTCCAACACTATCACCATCATAAGGGAAACCAGTTTATGGAGGATTTGGTTAATAAGGAAAGACATGAAGATAAGTACGAAATAAGACGTTAGATTCCAGTTAGTTTAAAAAGAGAAAAACAGCATGCAGCATGTTTCTTCCTGAAGGAAAGATTACAAATGTTTCTTTCTCTTCTGTTTCAAAAGACTTTATAGAATTATAAGAATTCTTAAAGCTTCTTCCCAATCATCATAGAAATTGGCTGGAAATGCCTCCTGGAGTTTGTATAATGCTATTTCAGGGGTTGGGGGAGTGGGGGTGGGAGGTACATGGAAACCTACTTTTCTTTTAATACTTTCCAGGGAAATTTACTTCAGAATCAAGTTACTATTTTTTATGAGACCTCAATGCTCCTCTGCTGACAGAACAAGGTCATGGATGGTTTTGTATAACTCTGCTATATAAAGACAAAGCAGAGTTTATAGGACAAAACCAGACTGACCCCTACACACAGCTGGTTCCATCAGACATTTACATGAACGTCCAGCTTGGCTGCATTACTGGGTTTTTAGAATACGCCTCTCAAATCACCAAGTTAAAAAAAAAAATCACACTGTACTGAATGGCTTACATTAGTTTCATTAATGTCTGAATTTCAGTAAAATCTTTCATCTGGGAATTATTTCAAAATATAGGAGGTTCTCTCACTAATAGAAGCCATTCCAATGGAACATGTCTTTCCTTAGCTTTATTCCCATGACTAAATGTCTTTTCAATGTCCTCTTATTTATTATGATAGACAGAGTCATATCACTCCCTTAACATCAGAACCCTTAAAGTTTTGTTAACTCCTTGGACAGCGGAGAAACAATAACAATAATACAGAGGTAATATTTTGAGCACTTTGCATGTACCAAACACAGTATAAGCTCTTTACATGCATTGTCTCCCAGGGACACTTTCCATCTTATGCTGGCAAATGCAATTCATAACCTGGCAAAAGAGAACAAAGGGTTTGGGGCCAGGGAGCTTTTAAAAGAGAAGCAGAAAGCAGAGCCTACCATTTGGAGGGTAGATTTTGTGCTTCAGTTTCTATATTTAAAGTGGGAATGAAAATCCTTATCCCTCACAAAATATTTTTTGAAAAAATACATGAGATAATGTAGGTAGAGTACCTGAAATAGTGACTATCCCACAGTGGACCCGTCCTCTGGTATTTTTAAGATGCTTTTAAAGACAGAATCTAAAACTTCAAGTTACCTCACAGAGTCACCAATCCTGCCTTTAACATGCTTCCTTCAACACTCTCCTCCTCCTCCTACTCAGGGACCTAACAGACTAGGAATCCTCTGCCTAGCTCTACTAAGAATGAACTAACCTGCCTAATCTATAACCCGCACCAATATTTTCCTAAACACAAACATTCAGCAACTATTCATTGAGCACCCCCACCTCTTGCTGTGGTCCTGGGCCCTAGGATGCAGCACACAACAAGTGAGAGAAAAGTCGCACATCCCAGTGGGGGAGAGAAACAAACAGAAAGACAGAAACAAGTGTTGAGGGATAAGTGTTATGTAGGGAGTAAACAGGGGGAAGGCGATGAAGGAGGTAGACAGGAAAACACCCGCAGAATGAGATTTAAACCAAAGTATAAAGGTTGAAATACATCTGGGCATGCAAAGAACCATTTCAGGCTCCAAGAATAACAACTGCAAAGATTCTAAGATGGGAAGGGACTTGGCACATCTGACTAACAAATCCTGTCAATACCCACCTTAAAAACCTCCATGACCAGTGGTGCGAAAATCCGTTTAACCTTCAGAGGCAAAAAATTGCTTTTATGTCTTGCGCAACTGGATGACTGACCACAGCTTCTGTCTGGGTACTGGAAAAAGCTAATGGTCTCCAGCACATTGGTAACCTACGACTGAGCACTCTCAGCAGAATAGAGTGTAACAGTACAGCAAAACAAGGACTCATAAATGGATAGTCATTATCACTCAAGTTATTAGAGGCTTAAAATCAAATCTAGAATTACAAAAAGATAAAAATCATGACTCTGAATGGGGAAAACATCTAGCTTAAAACTGGGTGTGTTTAAATAATCTCGGTAGTACTTTCATGTGAATTAAAGTGGAAGGAATGGAGCGAAGTGCCTAAAGCTAGAAAGAGAGAAGTGGCATTCCCATTTTAAAAAGAAAGAAAATAAATTATATTAGGAGGAGGAGAAGGGAGAGGAGGAGCAAAAGGAGGATGGAGGAAAAGGGGAGGAGGAGGAAGGCGGGGGGGGGGGGGGGAGGAAGAGGAAGAGGACCAAACTAGTGAGATTAGAACTAGAGAATTCAAGTTAGAAGAAAACTTGGAGAGGGTATTTAATCCTCTTATGTAGAGGGAAGGACAGAGAAACCTGCAGCCTTCCAGCGACTTGGTTACAATTACTCAATAGTTCTAGAAACCAGAACTACGAAGCCTAGACTTATAATTTTTTAAAACCACCGATTTTGATAACACTCTGTGCAAGTTTCTAGAATGAATTACCAAAGGAGTCTTTTGGGTATTTACAAAAAGAAGCAGTGGTCTCAGGAGTCAGCGTGGGCTCACCAAAAATATCTTGTCAGGAGTATTTATTTTTTGGCTTGTTTTTAATAAGCAACCAGTGTTATCAGGAGCTTGTGGTGAACGCTGCATGTCTGGCATATGCCCCATTTTGGATCATATCTCTGTGGAGGAAGGAGAATACAGGTAGGCAAGTCTAACTAGATGAAAGATCATAATAAATTATGCAGATTATTGGGGTTATTGTCAGCCTAACAGCAGCACAGGAGGGTGAGAAGAGACCAGAGAAGAGAAATGAGGAGAAAGGAAAAGCAGGGAAAACGGAAGAGGATGGAGAAGGAAAGAGAACACAGAAGGGGCCAAGTAAAGAAGACGGGAACTTTTAAACAAAAATTAAAAATGCCAACTTAAAAACAAAAAAAAAAGGAGAAACAACATGTGAAGGGCCTGTGCTACCCGATATGGTAGAAAACTAGCCTCATGTAGCTTTATAAATTTAAATTAGTGAAAATAAAAACTCTAAATTCAGTACCTCAGTCACATTAGCCACATATCAATGCATATATGGCTGGTGGCTACTGAACTGAGTAGCACAGATACAGAACATTTGCATCCTTGCAGAAAGTTCTATTGGACAGCGCTAAATGGATACAGAAGATTTTTCTTCTGGTTTTCATGAGTGCCATATTTTCTTGAGTACCATGTAAGATTATTCCTGCTTTCTTCCACTGCAAGTTGGGAACACAAATATAATCATATCACAAAAGCACACACAATTCCTATTTTGCTAACTTTCATGCCCAGTTACTGGGTTCTAGTTACTATGATTCAAAAGCACCCAAAATGGTGGCTGCCAAAATGGAGGTCAGATGTAGCTATGCAAAAAACACAGTGAAATTGCAAATGCCAAAGAAGATGCACTGTTTGGGTGTAGATTTTACCGCTCATTATTATTCACTTTGGTATCTGGCCTTGGGGTGGGAGAGGGTGGCTATAGAGGAAAGCTTTTAATTTGGATAGAAAATTCCTTTAATTACTACTGCTAACAGAAGGGTCTCCTATGAGCCTCAGGCCAGGAGTTAGACCCTTTGGAGTAGGGGCCCCTTTAGAAAGGATCAGCTCTCCCACCTCAACCCAGGGAGCTGGAATGTGACCTCTGAGAGCACTAAAACAAGGCAAAGAAATGTGGACATGCCTAGTTTAGAAAGGTATCTTGGTGTTATTTATTGTAATCTGCAATTTCTCTTGTTCTATATTATGACACATGTATTGATTTTGTTTCCCTAATTGAATTATAATCTTCTAGAAAGCAGAGATTTCTACATCCCTTCAAGCAAATAGAATACAGCTGAGCACAGAGCAAGTGAGCAATTAACCTAAAGTATGTTAGAAAAATCTCAGTCTAGCTATTCTAAGCTATTTATCTCAAATTCATTTTTATTGACTATCTTTTGGGGTATCATTTCATACAGAAAGCATGTAGGACTTGGAACAAGCATTGTAGACTTAATCCGGACTGTGACTCTCACAATGTTCATGTATCTGCCTAAGACCATAGGATTCACAATATGGAAGCTACAGGGGGATCTTTGAGGAAACAGCTGGGATGAGATATGATGAAAGAAACCAGTTTGCAGTAAGCCTTCAGACCTGCACTTCAGCACAGGCCTCTCAGAGTCACTCCACACATCTCCACACTTCTTTAGTCCTGAACTAAAGGCTTCCCCTCTACTCCTGTTTGACTCCACAGGCTGAGGTTCAGACCTAGGTAACTAAGATGCTCCAAGACATCACTGGAAGGAGGGAAACCAGGCACACTTTGTTTTTAAATCTTTTGCATTATGGATAGGTAATTATTTCATTTGAGTTACCCTGAGCAACTTAACTCATGTACTTGGTCAGGTAACGGCCCTGACATTGGGTCAAAATTTGAAGTCCTAAATGTTATGTTTTCTAATAATCTGATGCTATTACAGATTCTATTTCAATTTAAAAAAATTCCCTACCCATCCTGCAGACATTTCAGGTCCTTATAGTCAAGACAATTCTTCATTCCGTTTCCACGTCAAAATTAATCTCTATAGGACCTTTACATTGAACATAATACTCATATTTATTTATGCATATATAAGAAACAAGAAAAATGGGAAAGTTTATCAAACAAGCTAAAGTACTCAGTATGCCCTCCCCCGCCCCCAAGTTAACGAATTAGTCTTTTTCCAAAGACCTCAGAATTTGTTTTTAAACAATTTTAGATCATTCAGTGTCATTTATGCATTTTACAGAATAAATTCAGTTTTTATAAAAGGGAAAAATAAGGAACTGAAAGAGAAATAATGTATGATATTATATCTCCTAAGACATCATTTAATAAAAACAACATGACCTTTGGAGCTACACAGGATTCAGTTCAAATCCCAACTCCGCCACTAACCAACCTTATGACGAGGGCTACAGCTGGCCTATACAGGTCTTAGTATAACTTAGAAAAAAGTGGCTCTTCTGGACAAACATAGTCCTTACCTGCTAGCTCAGCCAACTGTCCTCATGCGGTGAACAACTTGTACAACTATATGCCATAACCCTGCATATATATGACTTTGGAAAAATCTCTCTAAGCTTCAGTCACCTCATCTCTAAAATGAATACAATACCATTTGCACCTCATCAGGTTGGAGGGAGGATTAAACATGGTAAAAGAGATAAAGCACCCAGCATGGAGTCTGGAGAATTAGAGCAACTACCTAGGAAAGATTAGTTCTCACCTCTATGCTTCCCCTTAGCCAGTCATCTATATGGTCAATAGCCCTGGAACTTTCTATTAAGAATGGATTATACTCTGCATTGAAAGTAGTTAATGCGTCCCAGGATTTAGCCATTGCCTAGGAGCTTTATAAGACAAGTTGAATGTTGACATAGCTCACTCTATGTCCCACTGCATTGCACAATACTAATCATTTACCTGCATCTTCTACATTCAATTTCTTTCTAAATTGATTGCTTGTTGTAACCATATATTGTAGTACACAGGACACTAGTTTTAAATTTCACTCCATAAATTCCATCTGGGAAAGCTTTTAAATCCACCCAGTGACTGTAGTGGGTAAAGAGAAATCTTACCCACATAAAACTCCAAACCCTAACCACACCCATGATGTTCAGTCATTTCTACTCTAGGAACAAATCTGAATTATTTTTTCCTAAATTAAAAACTCATTGTAAAGAAAAGTAGTATTAAACTACTCCATAGACATAATAAACCACACTTAAATCTTTGTTGCAATAAATATCTCTTGCCTACACCTATTAGATTCCACAAGTGAATTTTTAAGTTTGCCAGCAAAACATTCTGACCATGATTTGTTTTCTGTGGCTTGATGTTCTCTTGTGTTTCTTTCTGATGCTTTGAGAGAGGGGGGAGTCTGTCCAGAAACCTGTAATAGATTTATTCAGGAAACAAGAGTACTAGAAAAGATCACCATTTCCTCACTGCGAGGTCAGTTTAGGCCTCAGGGCAATAAATGTCAAATAGTGGCACCTCTGCTCCTCTCTTATTTCCTTAGTGATTAAGACTGTGCAAATTAGTTTGAAAAATGAACAAATTACCTAGCAAGAGTTAAAGATTCTGGCAGGCATTTCACTCAAAGGCCTCACCAACTCTTCAAAATGAGCTCTGACATACATCTGCTCAACTAAAGAACGTGTCAGTGGTTGGGGGAGGAGCTTGTTATCATTTTATGAATAATCACTTAAAGTAGTTATTTAATGTAGACAGTGCAGATAAAAAGTATCTGGAGTAGCACAGAGAAGTTAGAAGTATACACAAGTTATCGCAAACCCCAAATGCAGCTACTGATATTTACCATCCACGGGCCTAAAGCCAAGATTTCATCCTAACAAAACTCGAGGTTAGAGCTGGGCGGCAGCCACACAGGGGGCCCAAGAAGACGAGCTAATGACAAAGCTGGTATAGGAGGGCTTACTTTCACATCACCACCAAGTCTGTACCCAAGATGGTCCTAAGCCCCAATCCTATAATCTAAAGCCTCTTGCTGCAACTATGAAACTCATTTCTCATACTTAAAAACCCAGATAACTATTCATAAAAGCCTATTTTTAAATTCTACAAAATACTTATATTTACAAAAAAAATCTTCAGTTTGGTAATTTATTTAGCCCTAAATTTGTCATTCCTATGGTCGCAAGCTGAATTGTCTTCGTGTATTTTTTAAGTTTCAGGCAATCTGAAACCTAAACATTTGATGAAAAGAATTCAGTTGGCGGTAACATAAATTGGTATAACTTTTCCAAGAGGCAATTTGATAATATAGGGTTTTTAAAAATAAAGACATATTCTCTTTTACCAAAAATGTCCTAAAAAAAGATGAAAATGACAAGACTACTAGATTGTTCATCAAAGTGTAATTATTTCAGTGAAAAATCTGGAACAACCTAAAAGTCCAATAGCAGCGAACTGGTTAAATAAACTATATGATGGAATGTTAATTTATTTATTATCTAGCCATTTAAAAAATGACTACTTTCTGATTTATTTAAAGATGCACAAAATAGTAAAAGTTACAAAAACTATGAAAAACAATATGCACAGATTGATCTTATTTTTGGTATTTTGTGTACACATTCTTAAAATGACTTGAGAGATTTAAACCAAGATATCACTAGGTGGTGGGATTATGCCTATTTTAAGTTTTCTTCTTTTACTCTATCTGTATTAATCAACTTTTCCACAAGGAATTGATTTTGCAATAAGAAAAATGGTTTTGATAATGACCTTAAGGTTTCATTTTCTTCCTGGTTACATTAAACAGATAGAAACTTTGCAGATCATTACATTTTTAAGGTACAATATACTTCTGAACACATCCCACATCACTAATGTAACATCTGTGGCTCACATACAAATGAATTCATTCAATCAAAAAATATTCACCAAGCACCTATTTGCTAAGTGCTCTCCTATGGCTGGGGATGTGAAGATATGCAAAGGGACTTCTCTGTCTTTCAGGAGTTCACAATCTATAGAGAATGAAAGAAAGGCAAGCAATAATTACCATATAGTGAGGATAAGTTCTAATGAAAAGAAATATGTACAAAGTCTTATGGTCTCAAGGATGGAGCTACTAGCTGGGCTATGGAAGTTCAGGGACTAGGTATTAACAAAAGATACAGAGTTTGTTAGGACACCCAAGAGGGGAAAAACCTTGCACACACAGGAAACAGTATGTGTGATGCAATGAAGATACAGAACAAAATGGAAGGTGAGAGGGCCAGGAAACTGCTGGGGATATAGGGAATGCATATTCATGGCAGAGAATTACAGGAGACTAAAAAAGTAAAGAAGACTAAAAAAGTAAAGAAAGAAACCCTAAAGGACCTTGAAAGGCATACTGTGGTGTTTGGAAATCTTCCAGAAGCAAAGTGGAGAAGCATATGATTTTATATGACCAGAGAGATAAGAACGATCTTATCTACCTCCCATGGCTTCACCTTGAATGACTCCCTAAAGTATGCCTCTAGCCCAGACACTCTTCTATACACCAGACCTACATTCCCAACTGTGTACTTTATGGCTTACTTACCACATGCTCCATGAAGTCTAATACCTCCCCCTCAAATTTAAGATGTCCCACATCAAACTTTTCATAAAATCTGTAAACCTACTCCACTGTAGAAAATCAAACTAGAATCATCATCATTCTCCCTTCTTTCCTCTCACACCTCCACACTTAAAAAGTTAGAGAATTTGCCTTAAACAATTTGCCTTCTCAAATCTCTCACTCCTTCATTAAGCACCTACTCATTAGCCAAACATCTCACCTATCTTGGTTAGATACTTCAAACAGTCTCTTAAATGATCTCTCTGCCATTCTACCATCCATACCACAGTACTGTCGCTAGGAGTGATCTCTCCAAAGAGCAGAAACCAACACTCCACTGCCTGGTTTCAAAGCCTCTGAGGGCTCCCTATTGGCCACCACATAAAATGTAAAGTCAAATTCTGCCTCCTGGTGAGGTTTCCTTCAGCTTCTTAATATACTAACACTTGGTTCAGATCTGTTAAAGACACCTCTTAAGAGCAAAGCAGTAGGGTACAAATAAGTAAAAATACACAAGTAAGTGAGAGTCTCTGCAATAGCACCACGTCCCCTGTGAGCTCTCTGAAGGTTAGCACTCTGCCTGGACCACTGCAGGTGTTCAATAAATTTGTTTGACAAAATGAATGACTTTTAAAACGCCAAGTAAAAGAAGTTCCTGATCACTTCACATGACACGTACAATTAAAAATATAAACTGTTTTATATATGATACAGTGGCAATATTGGTCTAAGATTTTTGATGATAAATTTCTTCTTAAAGAACATCTTCTACCCTAAAAAGATTCTTCCATGGGTGAATCTCATCTACACATTCCATCACAAACATCAAATTCACCACAACAAATTTACTAGCACCATAGATCACCCACAAACTGCCCATGAGCATAGGAGACTTGTCCTTGAGTGCTGTCTAGGGTCTTAACCAGACCACAAGTTTTAATCAGCAAAATAAAAACCAAGTGACTCTCAGGTTATTTAGCCCTATTAAAGAACACACTGGAACGACTCATTAAACTTGTTTTTATATGCACGTACACACACTGCCCTAAAATTCAAACTGTTTTAGGATAATATAGAACAGTTATGCTCTAATTAGGATTATGAGGTTATCATTTCTTTATCAGAATATAATAAAGATAACATCCAAAGCCTCAGAAGTGCTGACCAATATACTTTATGACAGGAAATACGATAAAAAGATATACAGTACTACTGAATTTATATCAAGAAGGGGACTGGTTTAATCTCAAATTACAAGTTTCATCTTATAAAGTATTCCAATTGTAGGTCCCAATAAATGAGCTCCCCCCTTTTGTTCACTTTCTTTCCCATTTTTAATTATTGCCTGCTTCTTCTGGCTTTCAAAAAATATATCAGACTGACTGCTGAAAGCCAACAGCTTCCATTTGCTTGAGAACAGAGCTTAAGCTTGAATAATCTATCAAAGTTGTACATTCTTTAACAAGATGATGATTACAATAATACGTAACAGTATAATAGCTAACACACACGCACATATATATAGTACTTAAATAATATGCGCTAGTCCTAACGTATGCTTTATATTTTGTCTTATTTAATATATAAAAACCTTTATGGTAGGTTCCATATTATTTCCATTTTACAGAGGGGGAAACTAAGGCAGAAGGAAGCTAAATAACTTGCTTTCTACCATATAGACTGTAAGTGGCTGAGCTGGGATTCCAACCTAGAGTCTATTCTCTTAACCTCTACACCCTATCAGATGAGATCTCTCCCTTAAGATACTGAGAGGGGATTTGACAGATAAAGAGGAATATTTAAGTCTAGGTCATTCTAGTCAGTATTCATAAATCTTCAGCCTACATATAAATAATCTAATTTCATTCATATTTTTATCACCAATTTTGAGTATTAATATATCATCAAAAAGCATAGCATATGGGGCCACCCCATGGCTTAGCAGTTAAGTGCATGCGCTCCACTGCTGACGGCCCGGGTTCGGATCCCGGGAGCGCACCGACGCACCAATTCTCCAGCCATGCTGAGGCCGCGTCCCACACACAGCAACTAGAAGGATGTGCAGCTATGACACACAACTATCTACTGGGGCTTTGGGGGAAAAAAATAAATAAATAAATAAAGTGAAAAAAAAAAAAGCATAGCATATACTTTTAAATGTATAATTTTGAAAGCTTTACTGAATATCCAATGGGTGAAATAACATACTGGTATAACACAACTTTGAAACAGCACTGACAAATAATAATATAAATCACAAATGCTGGTCATATTTGCAACTTGAAGTTTTTTTAGTAGCCATGTTTAAAAAGGTAAAAAGAAATAGGTAAAATTAATGTTGATATATTTTATTTAACAAAATGTATCAAAAATACTATTTCAACATGTAATCTATATAAATTATTAAAGAGATATTTCACATTCTTGTTTTCATACTAAAGCTTCAAATCCAGTGTGGATTTCACACAGAGTACATCTCAGTTAAGATTAGCCATAGTTCACATGCTCAATAACCACGTGTGGCTAGTGGCTACAATACTGAACAGTGCAGTTCTAGAGCATATATCCAATTTTGTAGTTAAAGTAAATGTAAAAAGATGCCTCTGTTCACATACTTCCTTCATAAACTTGAACCCGTGATTAATTACCTTCTTTAAACTAAAAAGAAAAAGAACACACCAACATAATCCCTTCAAGCTGTAGTGATGATCAAACATTAACTGCTCACTGAAATGTGCTCCTGGACAGTATGTAATTCTAATGTGTCCAATAGAGTGAGTTCACCAACACTCTGCTTAGCTCCAGTCTCATCACCTTGCTGCTCTGGGGGGCCAGACTGGAGGTAGGAATAAAGTACTGAGAAGTAAAAATACAGAGCTACTTCTTGAAAAACATGCTGTGGGTAAGTCAAATTGTCTTTATTTCCAAAGGACAACATTTCTTTCTCTATGTAGTTATCTATATGGAATACAGTTGAACCTAGTGATCTTACGCTGACGTTTTCTTCAGTTAAAAGTCGATTTCACCCTAAATTCCCAGTCTGCACTTTCTTTCTCAGTAGTCAACCTGACTGTATCAAGATTAGATTGGTGGCAGAGGAGTAGGGAGTCAGGGGGCTGGAGCCTCCCCTGGATAGCAAAGGCTGTTTTATGTTTTTTGGGGTTTTTTTGGTGAGGAAGATTAGCCCTGAGCTAACATCTGTTGCCAATCCTCCTCTTTTTGGCGAGGAAGATTCGCCCTGGGCTAACATCTGTGCCCATCTTCCTCTACTTTATATATGGGACGCCTGCCACAGCATGGCTTAACAAGCGGTGTGTAGGTACGCGCCCGGGATCCAAACATGTGAACCTGGGGCCACTGAAGCGGAGTGCACGAACTTAACCACTATGCTACCCGGCCAGCCCCACAAAGGCTGTTTTTTACCACTTACGTTTCATTTACTTAACAATTAAGTACATGTTAAACCTACCATCCTATAATCTTGAAAATGTGAGAAGTTAAACTGAGCAAAAGGACTCCCCCTCCCCCCATTAAGAGTAGGGATAACATCTAGTAACAACGGAATCTAACCTTTGCTGGATTATTCAGTTTACTCAGTAAAAAGCAATCAACTGTTAGTGACACCCGCCCCACCCTCCCATCCTAAAAAAAGGCAGAGGGTGGAGGGAAGGAGAATGTCAAAACAAAAGCCTGTGCTAGAAAATTTACAAGGAAAAAGAACAAACATCCTCTTTGGGAATTACTCTAGGCTACACAGCAAAGAATTATAGCACATAAACTAAGGTTACATAAACACTCTAATAAAATCCAGGGCCTGATTTATAGAAGCGGTCTGTCTCATGCTTGCTTCCACAGAGGACCTATGTCTGGAAACCAGCAAACCTGCCCACCCCACAATCTCACCTCTCCAGCAGCAGGAGACAGTTTGCTGGAAGTTGCTGTGCTTTCCTGTCAGTGATGTGTGTGTGTGTGCACGTGTGAGTGGGCACACAAGAGGAGGGGAAGGAGGCAGTGAAAAACACCACAGATTAATTCTTCTTTTTTAAAGACAGGAAATAATGATATTTCATTTGTGCATTCACTGCCCCAGTCTACTGAGGGCTCTCCGTCTCCACCCCCAAGCTCCAATCCACACCACCACTGGGAGCAATAAAATGCAAGGGGGAGAGCAGTCAGCACCAAATCAGAAGTGTTTAGAAAATGGCAGGGTTTAAAAGAGCTTTGAAATTTGCAAATAAAACAATGAGATAGAACTTACCTAAATTCCAGGACATGCTGGCTGGGAATAAAATGATTATCCCTCACAAACCCTCAGACACAGAGGGAGAACTATTAAAATAAAATCAGCTTAATTAATAAATGCAGGCTGAAGTGTATGGAGGCCCCAATGATAATCAGGCAAGGCTCTGTTCTATAAACTGGTTCAAATAGGTTAATTCATGGAGTTTGTGAACAAATAGATGATTCTTCTTCCAAACCCTCTTCTACTCCCCAAGTGAGACCCCCACAAAAGTCCTGACTTCAGCCCTTGACTATATCTAGGGAACTGCACTACCTTCTTAATGCTGGCATTACTTCACCTTTCTGATAGCTGCTTCACAGAAGTACCTTACCAACATCCATATATTACCACTTTCCTACACATTGTTCTTCATACAAGGCAATGGTAAACGGCAAAGCGGCCTTGATGAAATGCGTACCATAATTATGTTCAATGTTTCTGAAGGAAGTGGAAGATGAGAAGAAAGGAAAGGAAGACAGCAAGCTCCACAGAGAGATAAGCTTACAATGTAGGATCCTGGCATTTTTGTTAGATAAAGCTAATTCTACCTTTCCAAAAAGATGTTTTATTTTTATCAGCAGCAAAGAGGCAGGCCTGACCATGAACCTGCCTCACTCATTCACAATGACCTCAAAAGTCTTTCATAGGGGCCAGCCCGGTGGCGCAAGCGGTTAAGTGCGCGCGCTCCGCTCCGGCGGCCCGGGGTTCGCTGGTTCGGATCCCGGGCAAGGACCGACGCACTGCTTGGCAAGCCATGCTGTGGCGGCGTCCCATATAAAGTGGAGGAAGATGGGCACAGATGTTAGCCCAGGGCCGTCTTCCTCAGCAAAAAAAGAGGAGGATTGGCGGATGTTAGCACAGGGCTGATCTCCTCCCAAAAAAAAAAAGTCTTTGATAATTTCCTTCTAAGCCAGCCTTGGGAATAAAAAGACAAGTCAGGGCCAGCCCCATAGCGTAGTTAAGGTTCGGCGTGTTCCACTTCAGTGGCCCGGGTTCGGTTCCCAGGCGCAGACCTACGCCACTCATCGGCGGCCATGCTGTGGTGGCAACCCACATACAAAATGGAGGAAGACTGGCACAGATGTTAGCTCAGGGCTAATCTTCCTCAAACACAAAAAAAGATGAAAATTGGCAACAGCTGTTGCTCAGGGCGACTCTTCCTCAGCAGACAAAAACAAAAAAAGACGAGTCAGGAAAAGTTCCTTAAATTTTATTTTCTTAAATGAATTTAATTTGAGGAAACCAAAGTTCAATAGACAATCATGAAACATTTTAAGCTCTGTAAGATTTCTTTAAAAATGAGTGTGTCCATATGATTGTAGTTCCACTTTTACATATAAAATAATTCTAAAATGTATTAGATAATTAGACTGGCCTGTGAAAATGCTGAAGATCATACTGCTGCAACATGTTGCCAAGCAAAATGCTGACTGAACTCCATGAGAAGCATCTAGGTTTCTATCAGTTGGTTTATTAAGTTCACCTCACAGGGAACAGGAAGGTGCAAGTAGAAAGAACTGCAAGATCTCAAATCAACAGCTTCATTTCTGAGTCAATGGGCTTTTACAAGTATTCATAAGGCCTACATACATATTACAGAGGTGTCACTGGTGAGCCTGGGCTAAAACAGATTCTCCCAAAGAAAATTCCAGAAGAAGACTGTGAAACAGAACTAAACAGTGCCATCTGGTGCGAGAAAAACAGGGAAAAATATTAGCTAGAACTACAAGGCAGCATCTCATTTTAAATCTCTACTTGTATTAAAATTAGTGCTTTACTTTCTTCAGAGAAAGGCCTCAGTGTTTCATGCACAATTATTTTTTACACACTCATGAGTTTTTTTAAAAAATGGAAACATTACTAAATTTTCCATCAACCTAAACCATCAGCAATTGAGATACATAAACTCAAAAACCATTATCACTCCTGGCGCTAGTTTTGATAAGATCTGCCTAATCTGTTTCAATAGATACCTCAAAAATATTATTATCAATTTTTTTATCCTTTGAATTTCTCATGAGTGTAGCATGCTCTCTATTTAATATACCTCTCCTCTATTCCTCTTTTCCTATAAGAAATAACATGGTTCAAGTAATATTCTTCTACTCTTTGTAATTTATGCTCAACATTTGGGGTTTTTTCCTTTGGAGGAGGTGGCTTCTTGCAGTTTTTAATGCTTTATTGAATGCCTATTCTCTGAGAATTCCAGAAACTCCTAACCACTTGCCAATAACAAACACAGTATAATGAAACAGCAATTCCACCAATAATTCACAAGGAGGCCAATTATTAAGTTAACTTTAATAACGCTATTTTGAACAGAAAATTGCAACTCTGCTAACACCATGAATCCTTCATAATACAGTCATTCAAAGATCCAATAAAATTTTCTGGGTTGCCAAAAATGATGATACCAGTTTACCAATCGGAAAACAAAACAAAACTAAACTAAACTAAACTAAAATAAAGAAACTGGAGTATCTGGGAAAGAAAATATTACCTCTACTATTACCATATTAAAAGACAAGTTTTCCAAATTCTGTTATAATAAAATAATAATTCAGGCCCCAAACTATTTCTGATTATAGAATCATAGACTCTTGGAGACAGAAAAGACTCAGAGCCCATTTTGAACCAAAGAGGCAATACATCAACATCATCTAAAATAAAAAAGAAAGGTGAACACAGATACAAACACATACATACAAACAACCCCAAAATGCCTGCATTTATTTTTCCTCTCTGAATGGAAGTAAATGATGCAATAAATCCTTTGAGTACACAGAAGAGCTAAAATAAAATGTCCCTGGCTGACAGGCTTTCTTCCTCAGGCCTTATAATGTGAACTACTACGAATGAACCTACTGGAATCCATATGAATTTCACAGTCAGAGCATTACCACAGAGAGAGCAAGAAATTTTTATAAGCATGAGGATAAAACAGGGATCCTAATGAAAACACACAGCTAACCACGCCAATATTCTCTTGGTGCCGGATACCTGGGAACATACTGAGAAATGAACGTACGAGTGGTGAAGAAGAACAAAATATTTAAATTAGTAAATTTTACAAATAATATATTTAAAAGAAGGAGGATGAGGCTTTCTTATTCCCTTTTCCAAAAAATCCTTTGCATTTAAGAGCCACAAGGAAAGTTTTCCTCGTCAGTAGCCTGTAGATGGTGCTACTAACCTGTTTTTCTTTCGCCTGAAAATTGTTGCAGTTTTATCACTAGAGGAAGCTAATTCATATCATTTCATTCCTTGTAAAGCTGAGGTGGGGGGGGGTGTGAGAAATTATCCTTCTTTCTCAATGATCACTCTATACTTATAACATGGGTTACTTTCGTTAGAAAACGGAAGCACTAATGAAAAAATGCTGTGTACACAATGTTCAAAATCAAATTATTATAGATACCTACTGAATGAAATAACTGGAGAGGTGGAAAAAGCTGTGGAGATCATCTCGTCTTGTGTACCTCTACTTCCAGACGCACACAATTAACAGCTGTGAAAGCAATTGGTCCAGAGCATACAAACTGCACCCAGGATGACCAGGAACAGCAGTAGGTCTTTCAGCCTCCACTAGAGAATGCCCACCCCACCAACCCCACCTAGCCTAACAAAGCAAATTATGTAAAATAGCATGTTCTAAGCCTTTCTCTACAGAATTTAGCCAGAAAGGTTCTAGGATGTCACAAAATGCCTGGTGGCAGAAGGAATTAGAACCTAGCTCTACCGCCAAGCCAGGGTGTCCCAAGAGTCTGGTGAAACCTCCTTGTAAAACATGTGCTTCCTTTGTAACGTGGCTGTGACTTAAAGACACATGTTTTTAACATCATATATTACACTTGAGTAAAGCAAACTACATCTATAGTAAAAGTATATTAATAAACCAATCACGTTCTTTACATCATTTACTTTAGTTCCAAAGCAGTAAGACCATTTTTTTTAAATTAATAAACTTAATTTTTTAGAGCAGTTTTAACTTCACAGCAGAACTGAGATGAAAGTACAGAAATTTCCCATATACCTGTCCCCCCCCCAACACACAACTTCCCCCACTATCAACATCCTGCACCACAGTGGTACATTTGTTACAACAGATGAACCTACATTAAAACATCATTATCATTCAAAGTCCGTAACTTATGCTACAGTTCATTCTTGGTGTTGTACATTCTTTGGGTTTTCACAAATGTGTAACAACATATATCCACCATTGCTGTATAGTACAGAACAGTTTCACTGTCCTGAAAATCCTCTGTGCTCTGCCTATTCATCCCTCCCTCCCTCCAACCCCTGGCAACCACTAATCTTTTTTACTGTTTCCATAGTTTAGCCTTTTCCAGAATGTCACATAGTTGGAATCATACAGTATACATGGCTTCTTTCAGATTGGCTTCTTTCACTTAGTGATATGTATTTAAGATTCCTCCATGTGTGTTCATGGCTTGATAGCTCTCTTTTTTTTTTCTTTAGTGCTGAATAATATTCCATTGTATGGATGTACCACAGTTTATTTACCCATTCACTTACTGAAGGACATCTTGGTTGCTTCCAAGTTTTGGCAATTAAAATAAAGATGCTATAAACAGCTGTACACAGGTTTTTGTATGGACATAAATTTTCAATTCATTTGGGTAAAGTAAGACAACTTATTAATACAGAAAGCTCCCAGCTGCTCCAAAAGACACAACATTGAAAGCTGCTTTGAACATACATTATTTCCTCCTCAAGTCTCTTGTTTTAATGAGAAATTTCTTAAAAGGTCATGCTTCGAGCACCAATATTTAACACGTATAAGAAATTTAACGGGGCCGGCCCAGTGGCACAAGTGGTTAAGTGCATGCATTCCGCTGTGGTGGCCTGGGGTTCGCCGGTTCAGATCCCAGGTGCACACCAACGCACCACTTGTCAAGCCATGCTGTGGCGGCATCCCATATAAAGTGGAGGAAGATGGGCACGGATGTTAGCCCAGGGCCAGTCTTGCTCAGCAAAAAGAGGAGGATTGGCAGATGTTAGCTCAGGGCCAATCTTCCTCACAAAAAAGAAAGAAAAAAGGAAATTTAAAATGCTGAAAAACCTAAAAAAGAAAATCTTTCCCCAACTCTTGCTGTAAATATACATTTTTCTCTACTTTTTATTTTTAAAGGTAAGGTTAGATTTTACAAGACCTTCATAAAGATAGTAAGCAAAGAAATGGGAAAACACACCCTCCCCCCACCCAAAAAAAGTATTTCAAATAAGTTCTATTATGAGTTCAAGAGGAGAGATGCTGTTTGGATGTTTGTTCCTCTGCAAACTCCCATCACCCTCCCCCACTAAAATTCAAGTAAGTTCTATTGTGAGTTCCTTGAGAAAAATGAATGATTGTCTTTTCTGTGTCCAACGAAACTGAATTTGGCACTTACATGCACTGAATGAAAATTAGTAAATTCAGGTATTGACTGAATTAATCAAATCAATACCTCAAGTAGTCAACTCTCCCCCATATCACACACATGTTCAATAAATTAATTTGAAGATTTTTTAACTATAAGAAATATGTAGGGACTGGGGAAAATCTTTTAAAATAATTTTACTGTTAAAAATCATGAAAACTGAGCCATGATCAGAAGCTCTTAATCTGAAGAATTTTCACTGTAGTGAATTTTTAAAGATCATTTCAGTCTTTACTTTTGGAATATGGATTCCGTTCGTAATTAAGCCCCATTACAGCTAAGTTAAATAAAAGTGATCTAAATAATGATGACAATAGGTAAGATTGGTAGAACGCCACCAGGTACCAGGCACTGTACTGGGGGACTCTTCACATATTACCAATTTTTATAATAATTGTATAAGGTGTGAGTACCATAACTCCACATTACAAATAAGGAACCCAGGGCTCAGAGAAGTGATGTGACCTTCCCAAGGTCACATAGCTATTAAGAGACGGAGCTTGGATTGGGTCTGTTAGACAGCGAAGCCTATGGTTTTAGCACTATACCATGTGGACTCCGAAGCCAAAGCCATTTATGGACAAGTAGTGGAAGAATTTTGATCATAAACATACACCCATGCAACTTCCCACAAAACTGAGATATTATGTTCTTTAACATTTAATCAATATAATAAAAAGAACCAATTAAAAGCCTAATTTGCACAATTAGGTAAGAGCATCTGATAAGAGAAGGCCTAAGGCATAAATCACGGGTCACGTTTTCTCTGCATACGACCAGTTATGCCTGATTCAGGAGATCCTTTTTTGGAATTGTGTGGGCAGTAACCTCTGCAGATGTGTTTATCAAGGTTTCAGGGTTCTCTCTTTGGAAACAAAAAAAGTTATCAGCAAATAAATTATACTCTAGTCACCCCATCATTTGTAAACAGTGAAAATGCTGGACGCATGGGCTGAAGAGAGAAGCTAAATTATTGGTAACGTGGTTTTCAGGTTGAAGGGTGGCTATGCCACAGGTAACTCCCCGGAGTACTGCAAGAGCTCCTGGTTTATCAAGACTGTCTCTGCTCTTCCTGCACCACAATCCATTCCACACTCACCTGTCAGAACTGTTTCTGTCAAATGGCATTGTTCAGGACACATCCTTTCTAAAGAAGACTCTCTATCAACTGTCTCAGTCCTGTTTCTCTGTTTCATCTCTCATTACTCTTCAACTTGGCTCTAGTTCAAGTAAGGTGGAAAAGTAGGGAAAGCATTAAAGGACGTTTATAGATTAAGTTCTTGAAAGCAAGTCTTACTTTATACATTGTTAATAGCTAACATTTATTAGGTGCTTAACATCTGCCAGGCTTTGTACTCAAGGTTTTATAGGCAATATATTATTTTATCCTATAATAACACCAAAAAGTGAACACTATTATCTTCATTTCACAGAGAAGAAAACTGAGACATGGCCAGGAAGTAGCACAGCAGAGTTCAGACCCACACTGTCTAACCCAATGCAGTGTTTTCAGCCATTACATCAGAATGCCGTTTCCAGATGTTCCCAATTTGGGCTAAAAGAAAAGCAGTGAGTTTCCAGTTGACAACCTGTAAAGGAACAGTTGCCGGAGAAGGGAGGTGTCAATGCAGTACACTAGTAGCTCTAGGGATGAGGCTGTGGCAAGCCTGGGAGGTGCTCTTGCCACCTTGAGAGGAAAACCGATGACGATGTGACTGCAAGTGGATCTGAGACTAGGAAGTAAAGGAGGTACCCTGCCTTCACACAGGCTGTCCTTAATCCATCTCCAGCACTCACTTTCTTTCATATTGCTTGGTCTAGCCACCACTTGGGATAGGGGAGCAGGAGAGGTATCTATGAGCTCTCTCTGTCCACTACCTTAAGAATGCTCAGCTTATCATATTTGAGGGCTCACCTGAGGCAGGGATTGTGGCAGGGGAAGCTACAGGGTAGACCTCTCAATCTGCTTCAATAGCTTATGCTATCTCCTGAGTTTAAACCATGTAGACCATTCTGCCAGAGCAATCTCAGACCTTAGCACCAGGGGACAACCTAGGCTTCCTGTCCATCTTCCTTTCATTATCTCTGATCAACGTCAAAGCCTGGACACAGCCTACCTTCCCTGATTCCAAATCCCTAAATCAGTACACTGCTTCCATCATCAAGTCAATCTTGCCAAACAAACAGAAAGACACAGATAAACAGTACAATCAGAGACCAGTAATAAAAGTCCATAGATAACAATCTGAAAAGCAATGTTCTACGGCATTTTATCCTAGATGTGATCTTCTCAATAGTCCTCATTTTAAAATATTTTTAAATATAATTATTTTTTAAAAACTACCTGTTAATGGGCCGGCCCCGTGGCTTAGCGGTTAAGTGCGTGCTCTCCGCTGCCGGCGGCCCGGGTTCGGATCCCGGGTGCGCGCCGAGGCACCACTCCTCCAGCCATGTTGAGGCCGCATCCCACATACAGCAACTAGAAGGATGTGCAGCTATGACAGACAACTATGTACTGGGGCTTTGGGGGAAAAATAAATAAATAAAAAAAAATCTAAAAAAAAAAAAATAAAAACTACCTGTTAAATATTTACCAGAACTACATCCAAAATGACCTTCCAAAGGTACATGGCTTGTTTACCCAATTAGATTAAGGTTTTATAGGGAAAGAACCTGTCTGCATTTTGCATCTTTTGCCTCTCTGCATCCCCACCAAATGTCAACATGTGTTATGCAGAACGAACACACATGTTAAGTGCATGTAACTGATCTGCATAGGAATTAATAGGAATGTTCCGATTTGAGTCAGCTCAGTCAAAGTCTCAGTGCCTGCACCTGCTGTGCCAGTGACATCAGTTTTGCTGACTGGTTTTGGAATTTTGCTAGAAGAGGCATTCCTCTTGAATATTGTGGCAGGCTCTTTCTTCTAACTCATTTGTAATTCCTAGCCCTCTAGAGTCACAGATCCATAGGCCAAAGGCACATCTGCTATCTGAAGGTCTACAGATGGCCATAATGTTGTTCTCACAGCATTTCAAGGACCAAAGAAGAGGAGAAGAAGATGTGATCAAATGCAGAGAGAAGAGGTGGTTAGAATCAGAGTGGGGCAAAGAGAGAAGAAAAACGAGGCAGAAAACGGGAAAACCAAGCCTTCTCTGTTAGAAGTACAATATCAATGCGCAAACTTTGGCCACAGGATAGCCTCTGCCCAGCCTAAAATTGTATTCACTTTAGGCATAATATACTATAATGTCTGTGTTAAGATTAATGTAAAATTAAAATGATTTTTTAAAGCAGCTTTTAATTGTTACAGCCAAGTTAAAATAAAATTCCCATCTTTGTCATCACTTAAAGTTTATCATAGGCCTCCTACTGTGCTTAAAATGAAATGCAAAATCTTTAACTTAGCCTCAAATTTGGCATGCCTTTCCAGTCTCACTCTAAGTTCTCCCCAACTCACCACACTCCTAGCCACCCTGGACTGCCAGCTCCTGAAAGCAGCTCAGCTCATTCTTGCCTTGGGCCTCTGTCTGCCACACTTCCTTCCTCTCAAATTGCCCCTGGCTAGGCCCTCTAGTTCTCGAAAATTCACGTTGAGAAAAGTCATTTAAACTGGGTCAGGTAACCCCTGCTTTCCCACTCACACTGGTCTGTCCTGTTTTATAATAGCACTTATCATATTCTGTAATTATTTATTTGTGTTGTCTGTGCTTCCCTCACTAAACTAAGTTCCGTTGGTGCAGGAACCATGTCTGTATTTTTCAATATTGTATAACCAGCTCCTAACATACTGCTTGCCTCATATTAAGTATACTATGACGATTAGGATCTACGAAAGGACGGATAGAAGGAGGATTGCAGGAAATGGGTAGAAAGAGGGTCAGAGATTAAAGACAAAGAACGTGGTAAGAGGAAATGAGGAAGAACAGGAAACTGTGCAACGAAGACTATAGAGTCACATAATCTTGGAACTGGGAGGCATCAAGGACTAGCTGGTTCCATCCCCTCATTTCATGAGGGGAGAATGTCATAGTGACTTAAGGTCTCATAGCTCACACTAAAATCCAAGTTTCTTAAGCCTAATTTTGTGCTGTTTATACTAAATTACAAGAGCCCATATAACTTTTGAGAGTATGATTTACAATGGTCTAAAAAATCCTAAAGAAGCTATGACAATTCTAGACAAAAACAAGACAAAACTAACAAAAACATCAATATGTCAGAGCCTCTAGTTCTCCTTTTCAGGCACCACTGACCCAACAGCTCTCCAAAAAAGAAGTACATTCTGTGTGATAGGTTTTATGCTTTACTTAATCTCCCAACAGCACAGGGCCAATACTTCCCCCACTTACAGATGAGGAAATGGAAGCTTAGTGAGGGTAAGTCACTTGCCTCATTTGACACAACTCGTACGTAATGGAGCTGGATGACCAAAGAGATTTAAAAGTCAAACAATAAGAACTTCACATGCAGTAGAATTCCTCACAGAAGGCCTCCAACTCACATCATCAAAAGCATTCTACATGAGTTTGAAATTTTTTAGTGGGTGGCATAAAATAGCAATTGGGAATGCTCATGTTCTGTTTTCATATTTTCCACTGGGAAGAGAACTGTTGGGTGCCACAGATATCAGCAATTTGTTATAATGGAATGATAGCTCAAACTCAATGCCAATATATCAAAAATTTCATCAAAAGTAGAATTTTTCTGAGTATGGCACTCATACTCAAGACATGCGTAACTACCAACGTTTGTTCTGGCTGGTAATCTCAGCAGAGGATCTAGTCATAAGGAGAGTAATCCATCCATCCATCCACGAGCTTGTCTTCTGTTTGCAATCTTGTTTGGAAACCTATGTTAGAATGTTTGGTCGTTCTATTTAACTGAATGAAATTTAATACCTATTTTTTAAAAATAACAGCTTTATTAAGAAATAATTTGCATACCATACAATTGACATGTATACAATTCAATGGTTTTTAGCATATTCAGATAATTGTGCAACTGTCACTACAACCTAATTTTAGAATATTTTCATCACCTCAAAAAGAAAACTCTATACCCATTAGCAGTCACTCCCCATACCCCCATCTCCCTCAGCCCTAGGCAACCACTAATCTACTTTATATCTCTACAGATTTGCCTATTCTGGACATTTCATATAAGTAGAATCATACAATATGTGGTCTTTTGTGACTGGCTTCTTTCACTAAGCCTAATAGCTTCATCTTTTTTTTTGAGGAAGATCAGCCCTGAGTTAACATCTGTTGCCAATCCTCCTATTTTTGCTGAGGAAGACTGGCCCTGGGCTAACATCCATGCTCATCTTCCTCTACTTTATACGGGACGCCACCACAGCATGGCTTGACAAGCAGTGTGTACGTCCATGCCCAGGATCCAAACCTGCAAACCCCAGGCTGCAGAAGCGGAGCACATGAATTTAACCACTATGCCACCAGGCCAGCTCCTCACATTTTTTTTTTTTAAGCTGCCTTGATTTGCTCATTCAGCTATGTCTTCCTGATGACTTTTCCTGGAGTGACTGGGCAATAAAGTAAACCAACACAGCAATTATGGGGGTGGCTAAAGAGGAGGAAAATCCCTTACATGATCTTTTGAAGGGTCTGAAGCCCACAGCCCTACAGCTTACCCACAAGCAACACTCCACCATCGTCCCTCACAAAGTACCCCGAGGCTTTAGTCTGAAGGAACTGCAAGGAACACACATGATATGTGTGTACACAGTGGCCAAAAGGGTCAAGAGGAAGCCTTAAGGAGATCATCACATATTTAACTGTATCAGTAGCTTTTTTTTTTTTTTAAGGATGATTGCAGGTTTGGGTACACAATTAAGATTCAGGTTCATCAGTCTAATTAAGCTAAATGCCTCTATTGAAACATTTCCTGAGAGAAAAAGATATCAGTTTTCATGGAAAGGTTTTATTTTTTTGTTTTGTGAAAACCTTGTCCACCAAAATAGTCCCCAGCAAGCCCTTCTAAATTCTAAAAAGACAAGTGGAGGGACTGTTAATTAAATGTTTCATTAGTGTTTGCTATATAGTGAGCCTATTCATTTCAGTGAGGTCAAATTTATGATACAGCTGAGTTAGAATTTTATGTGCTCTACCTATACTTTATAGTACATTGGGGCTCCTCATAAAAATCAACTGTACAGTACATTTATGCCTTTTTTTTAAAGGACTTGGATCATAATTTAAGATTTTAACTGAAGAGAAAGGTTTATAATTTTTGCCTCTTTGCTTTTATGACCCACTATGAGACGAACTTAGGTGACGCCAAGACCTTGATCAGAAATATTACCCCCAACTACTATATTGTTTCTTTGGGAAAATATGCTTCACTTTATAAGATGATCTCTACACAAAAAGTGGCAGCTGTCATTACACAGCTTGTTCTCTTCAGTTACCTAATTTTGGTGGTAGTGGAGTGGTGTTTTTCAAATTTTAGTTTAGTTTTCCTCTCCTCAACTAAATCACAGACTCTGTGAGCAATGGATCTGTTTCTTTTATTTCCTAAGTGATACACAGTGCATAGTAAGGGCTAAAGAAATGGGTTTTCAGTTTCACTGAATGAATACACAGAAATAGGAGCAGATGTGGTGGAAGGCAAAAATTAGGGCATCACTCTTGTGCAGGGAATCCAGGGCCCCCGTTCAATCTTGTGGGAAAATCTGTTCAATTACTCAATATCCTCAAAGCGCCTTCCTCAAATGAGCACGTTCAGGGGCTCAATCCATCTTCACTGTACTATGCCAGATGAACTGTCCTAACATCTAATTCTTTTTAT